>NW_019416268.1:0-123969 GCF_000390285.2 Anoplophora glabripennis | reverse complement strand
TTTTACCTTGATTTATGAAAATCTGGCTCCAGATGTGTGATTAATGAAGGTGAGATCAACCAGCAATCCTTATGATGCCAAATTTTACTGAAATCGGTGGATTTCAAAAAAGTACACCCGCCATATTGGATCAGCCATCTTGAATTTTTACAATGTGAATTCATATTCGTAATCAGCGACCCAAAAAACCCCTTTATACAAAATCTGGTCAAAATCCGCTCAGAATTTGAAAATAGCGATTCCTGCTCGGTTTTTTGAGGTTAGAAAAAAAACCACACGTTCTAGCTCAATTCTGACAGTGGATTTGAATTCAGCAGAGTCTTTTACATAAAAATGTACTATTTGATGTGGAAATAAATTTTTTTCCAAATTTTCCCAGTAAATTTTCATCAATTTTCACTATTTTTCACAAGTTTTTTGAGGTTAGGAAAAAATTGTGACGTGATGGGCCAATTTTGACCCCAGATTCGTTTTCAGGAGGCCAAATTACTACTAAAAATATATGTCGCATAAAAAGTATACCCAACTTTTTTTTTGTGTGGCTGTGTAATTATTACCGACTTGTCCAAGTATCAATTTATTCTATACAGGGTGTTTTATAAGTAACGGTCATATACGAGTCATAGTAAGAGTGAATTATAACTATTAAAATATTTAATTTCAAGTAGTAAGTTTTATAAGTAAGTTTGTTGTTTCAAAAAAATTCAAAACTGATATTATTTTAATCACAAATGGGTAAAATCTTACAGGTAGCAATTGTTTTCAGAGCACTCTTTCTAAATCTATAAAACTCCGTCTAAGACATAAAAATATTTTTTTCTATGTTTTCTAAGCGATTCGATTAATTAATTCGAAGTAAATTCGAAATTATGACATATTGCATTTGCTGGAATCGTAATTAAATTAATACTATATTTTACTTTACTTGGAAGTTATTAAACTAATTCAAACAAATCCAAAATTTCAAATGGAGTCAAACAATGTTCCTCGATACCAGAAACTAACCCCATATAGACAAGATTCCTAACTGCTGATACTGTAGACATCTACTCAGTGGGTTACATGTTCAACCTAGCATTGAATTATATCCGCTATACCTAGTAAACAGCCAGTAGTAAACAATTATACAAAATAAAAATTAAAATTGATACCTATGTCTAAATATAATTAATACAAAAACATACTTGATACACTGAAAGAAATGCGTTTTATTCTTTATTAGAATTCTATATACCATTATAAGACCATTGTATACTATATGCGACAGTTAAACAGGTGAATAATGGATATAAAACGCGTATTGCTAGCACAGTTGTATAGTGACTATAAACCTTATTCTTTATTAAATTATTGTATAACTAGTATACAACGTTTTTTATACCCTTTACGAAATAATAGCAATAACTGTTATTAAAGTGTTCCATATCGTTATTAGAACATCTAGTACTGGTTATAAGTTTTATAATAATAAATGTATTAAACTGTTGTATACTCTGTATGAGTTAAAAACATATGTCATTAAGTTTTCAGAAATTTTATTGGATAACTGTAATTACAAGCTAAGGTTCTAATGTAAACATACATAAAACATACTTTTAAGCATTAAAAATGATGACAAATCGCTCCCAAAACTGTCCAGTTTATTTTCTTAGCAACGATGCACCCGTATTTTCTTGTATTACATGAGAATTTGCACTATAACTCTTCCACCTTAAGAATGAAGCATCCCCAGAAAGGTTGAGCTTCTTTCCATATAATTTTATTTCCTCTGGTTGATTGACTTTATACCCATGCTCTTCTTTGTCACCGTTAACCTTCTGTTCCTCCATCTTATGTAAAACTTAACATCAGCGATTTCTAATAGGACCTACAAAATAATAATTTTTAAGATTTAGACAAGATTTACATTTGAAAAAACAAAACAATTACAAGCCATAAAACAGTTAGATACTTACATAATAATTTTCCATTTCACACAACGCGATATGATCATGTATCCCACAAAACATGTGCATATACTGTCCATTTTCATCAAACTAGACGTGTGTAAGTCGATGCACAGCGGACTGTCGGAAATTTTACGATTGTTGTATTTTCTCTTCTTGAGTAAAGATAATAAAGACGTTGTGGTTTTGTGTGTTTATTTTGACAATGATTGAACATGTATGGACAATAAAAGTGGACTGTATAAGATAGTTGAGTACCGTTCTGCTTCATGCATAGCATGCTACTGAAATCTTAGAAGGGATGAGCTCGTGCGGCGAACCCTAAATCAGCGGCTGGAATAGCCAGGTTTCTTATTGAGTCGGCGCACTTCGCTCTCGGGTCTGACATATGATTATTATTACAAGACTATGAATATAACTTAACAACGATCATAACCGATTATGCACCGAGAGGTGACGATCACTTAACCATTATAAGATGCGTTTTACACGTTAAAAACGGAAACATATTCAGTATAAGAACGAATAATTCTGTTAATACAATTGTTATATACAAATTCGGATACTGGTCTTTATACAACAAATCTTCCCTACTATACAACTGGAATATAAAGTCTATAACACCTAATAATGTATAAGTAATTCATTATAACCTTTATTTCATAGATGCATAAGGTGTATTAAGCACCTTCCAGTTAAACTGATTGAATAATGAGTATGGAGATGATTGCTTTTTTTTAATAAAAGTTGTATATTGGTTATAAAAGTTTTAATATGCGCTATACACATTATTCTAGATAAACAGTTTAATAAGCCCATTTCTTTCAGTGTATATTGAAATTGTTAAATAATGTAATTATTCAAAGAAATACTCGTATTTTGCATTCTTGTTATTCTCATCCTTAACAAAGCTACTGTACAAAAAGATCTTTTGGTTTTCACTTCTAATTAGGATTACTTGATCAAGTAGCCTCCTTTCATATGTAACTAAATACAGTCAGAACAAAATTACATACAGACATTTAACTTTTAGAAAAAAATTACATTTTGAACTGTTAGGCTGTTGTACTGTTAAAAGTGTTTAGTGTTTACATGATTAGATCAAAGATTATTGTTTTTCTTATTTGCACCTTTTGCGAAATTGATTGAAAGAATTGATAGTTTTATTACTACTTCGCGATTTACTTCTCATCACCTTAGGTAAATTGTTCGCCATTTGTTAGGGGCAAAGTGTTTTGTTATGAAGTATAGAGAGTTTTAGAATGACCTCCTCTCATTTCAAGACGCATATCCAATCTTCGCCTGATTTCTTTGTGGGCTGCGTTTATTAACATTTCGCCGTTTAACTCATTACAAGCGTTTGTGATTTTTTCTTTCAACTGATTAATATCTCGCGAAAGTGTTTTGTAAACCTTATATTTTTTAAAATCCCCCATAAAAAAATCGAGGGGTGTTAGATCTGATGAGTTTCCGGGCCACTGAATAGGTCCAATAAGCCTAATCCTTTTTTCTGGGAAAGTGTTATCTAAATATTGCTGCACAACGCTGTTCAATGTATGTTCATAAAAACAACAATTAAATGACTACCTATGATGCCGCACCATATATTTACTCCAAAATGGCTTTGGTTTTGGACTGGATTTACAATGTGGGGATTTTAAATGGACCAGTAGTGTTCGTTACACCTGTTTGGCAAACCATTACTGACAAGTCGACTTTTGTCTACGTTTACTAAAATTTGAGCTAGAAAATTAAATATGTTTTCAATGTGACGCACAGGCAAATACTCCAAATTGTAAATTTTGTAATTATGATACCCATTGGTCTTTAAAATTCGTTGAACGGCTGATTTATCCAAATTCAATTCCCGGCTAGCCTGCCGTGGAATTGGGTGGATTTTGTTCGAAATACTGTAAAAGTCGAGCTGTATTAATAATGTTTCTTAACCTTCGGTCAATTACTTGATATTTCTGAACAGAAAATGCATCTTCATTTCGTCGCAAGGTCTTGTAAAGGTTCTATGATCAGGAATGAGGCGCTCTGGATACCTTTCTCGATATAATTCTGCAGCTCTTCTTGATTTTTTTGTGACTCGCCGTAAATTAGCAACATATCAACTTTTTCTGAATGAGAAAACATTTTATCAGCACAAAAGTTATACGTTTGACGTTTGTATTCGGTAATGCAAGTATTTTGTGACATTAATAAGACCTCTTTTATGCACGCGTTTTTCTCCTCTCAACGCGAAATTGAGAAAAACGCGGCATATTTCTGCTCCATTTTATGCACGCGTATTCTATCAGTTGTCGCCAGTTTCATGCCACACAGTAGTCAGTGAAGTACATGAAAATGGATCCGTGTATATTGTATTTGTGCTATAAAAAAATATGTAATAGAAAAAGTAAGAGGCGATGGGCAGTACATCCAATTAATAGAAATATAATTCAATTGCGTCAATTGCATCCATGTTCCGCTTGATCAATAGCTAAACTAAAACTAAAACAAACTGTGCTAAAACTATTCTTGACAGACAGAGCCACTGGACTTGCGACAACGGGCGCTTTGCATAAAAACGCCGATATACTTTCGTGCTTTTTCGGAACGCGTGTCGCCAAGCGTTCTGTAAAGCCATCGCGACAGAATTGAAAACGCGAGAGCAAATAAACGAGCGTAAAATGCATAAACGTAGTAACTCTATTCAGGGTATCTTGAAACGCGACGCTTCTGTCAACTCCGCGTTGAGAGGAGAAAAACGCATGCATAAAAGAGGTCTTATGCACTTTAAACAACGAACATTCAATAATTTTCCAACGACTACTTGATCCTTCCACCGCTAATGAGATTTTTAGGTGGTATTTCTTTTGAGACTTTATAGTACGATATTGCTTATAACTTTTAAACGGGAAGTAAAACAGAAAAATTTCTCTAATAAAAGTTTTTTAGAAAAAAAAAGAGTTTTTTTAACAGGAAAACAATTTGGGACACCCTGTACTGTAGATTTACACTTATATTATTGACCATTGACAACATAACCTAAATTTAAACGTATACGTTTTAAAAATATATATTTCTACTTATTTCCAAATATTACGTTTTTTTTTGCCCATTGTCCGAACTGAGTTATAAATTATTTATCTGGCTCTACAGTAATGGCGCGGGGTTACAGGTTTCCGCAGTGTAATGCAAATTATTCGGGTGCCCGTTTTAATTTATTGACACGTTGTATTATTTTCGAATGGGTGGTCGGGAATGTTTCGTTGCCGGCCTGACAAATGGACGTGTTTAATTGACCAATCGATTCCAGTCCAGGAAGTACTCACGTCCTGAACAAATTCCAGTCGATAAATTGATTGTTACGGCCATCAGATGGTTATGTATCAGATGGGTCGGCCCATAAGAGCGTTGTTTACGTCTGTTTGGTAATACATAATCGTATAATTAGAATCGATTTTAGAAATCACGATTCAAACTGAGGGTATTGTGTGCACATTATTGGGTACCTACTTACACTAGGAAAATAAAATCGGTAAACATTGAAAATATGTTTTCTTGTTTTTAAAATTTTACTCGAATATCAAGTGGACAATAAACATTATGAAGCAACTAAATCAAATTATGTTACCAGTCAAACCCCTCATAGATTTAATAATACGTTTAATGAATGTAAACAAATGTTTAAAAACTTATAATAGGTAGCTTTTTTGTTGAAAAATTTGTGTCTTATAATCTACACACCCTTCAGAACAATCAAAATTTTCATTTTCTGTGATCCTAATACAAAGTTTCTATCACAGTAGCAAATAAAAGAGAGGCTCAATTCCAAACCACCAATAGTCAGAAAAATGTAAACAAAAATATAACAGTTCTTATAAATTAAGTAATTATGTACACAGAAGAATATGTTAATTAAATTTTATATTAATAATCTCAGGACTGTTTTTGTAAATATAATTTCTGCAGGTGTAAAACATCAAGGTATAGACGATTATATTGTCTACGTGGTAATTTTCCTGGGAACAATTCTTAACATTTCCAGAGATTAACATTAATAGAATATTGCCATAATGAACAAATCCAAAGCTCCTAATATCTTGAATGAACATCGTAATGAGTTTATTTCTCTGACGAGCCTCGGAAACTTTAGACAGTTTAGAGTCATAACAGAAAGCGGTCTTTACAGGCAGGCCAATTACAAGCTCAGTATTTATAGAGTTCTCCTTATTAGAAACAACATAGCGAATAGTGTGTTTTTTTTTTAGATTTGCATGTGGAAATCTTTAATTCAAAGAAATACAAATATTTCTTTAAACAATTTTGTTCTTTAACTATTTCAGTATGTCAGGTGTGTGTTTTTGTATTAATTAAATTTAAAATGGTATAATTCATTGCTAGTTTGGGCCTGTAACCCATAGACAAGTTGTTTCCTGCAATCTTGTCTGTGAGGTTTTACGTACTCAGATTTCTGATATCGTAGAACATTGATTTACTTAATTTAATTAGATTTTTTTAGGTTTTTTTAGTTTATTTGAAATTTGAACTTATAACGCTTATAAATTAAAAAAAACATTCAAAACTTAAATCACTTTTTAGCTAACAACTTTAATAGTTTTACATGCTGTTTAACCGCTTTGAATGTATGTAATTGATTCTACTTTGAATATCCTGAATTACTGTGTGCTACCTTATATTTTATCACCGAGTTATACGTAACCTGAATTCCATATCAATTGTAAAAGCCCCATGCAATAAGCGAAAAGCATCATATTTCGTGTCGTGATGCATACAATATGTACAAGGTCGTTTGTGGGTTTTGCTTGTATACAAAGTGGTTCTGTAATGGAATGAATATTGTTTCTTCTATAGGGTGAGAGTAGGTATTATAAAATATCTTTCGAAATATCGGCAGTCGGATAAAAATTCAAAAGTAAACATTCATTGTGTGAATTAAGGGGGTATTTACATCTATGTTAATAAAAAAATAAGACAATTTACAGAAATTTTTTTCGAAGATGTAAATATAATGCCGGGAATTTTTTGCTACATATACAGGGTGTCCAGGTACTTGATTTCATTATACCCAGAACGCCAGGGACGGACTATGCCCAATGGTTAACAACCCAGAATTTTTGCATAGCTGACGATCGCAATCTGCCTGTTTAGTTTAATTGAGGAACGTCTGAATAAACATCGATATTTGGAATTGAATGCTTAAGTTACATTAATTTATTCTTGTTTTGTTTTTCTGTTTTGTGTTATACCTATGTAAAGTGTGTTTGTCAAATTTTGTTAGTGAAAATTACATTAACACAATAAGATTTTCTATGTACTTTAAAAATATGTACGGTTCTAACATAGTAATTATGTCCAATTAAAAATTAAAAAAAAATACAAAAAATGGTGGAGGCGCCGCTCGATGTGCACTGTGATAAAATAACGAAAGTTTCCTAAACTGCTAATTTTACCGAATTGGAGGAAGAGGTTATTATAACATAACTCTAATCAAATATGAATTAGAAAATATGTAATATAAACATCCAAGTCTCCCGGACCTGCTAGATACTATTGGAAAACCTAAATTCTGACATTTTTAAACACAGAACATTCAAATAAACCACATGTGTTCAAAATGTCCACCATTATTTTGAATAATTGTACTAAACCTTCGAATCAAATTTTCGCACATTCGCTGGAATATCCCCAGATTTGTTCTTATTTGACGGGCAGTGGCAATAAATCCGTTCTCACAAATCTCTTGTTTCTATGTGTGGCATACACTAAGTTCTTGTGTGCAAAAATCTAAGGGATTTAGGATTTAGATCTGGTATATGGACTAGCTAACGATGCTCATGTTTCTGCTTTTTCAGCGATTTCCAGAATTGCATTTTCTTTAAATGTCGGAAGATGCTTTGACCTGCATGTGCTGGCGCCCCATCGTGCTGGAACCACATATTTGCACTTTGGTGAGCAATTTAGGTACTGTTTTGTCTGAGAAATTCATATATCCTTTCTTGTCAAGAAGAAAGGTTCCATTAGATTATCTCCTATGAATCCAAATACCAACGATTAATCGAAAAACGATGCTAGAAATTTAATATTGTATAATGTGTGGATTTTCTTATGCCCAATTGTGAGTACCATGAAAATTAAAAACGTCATTTCTAGTAAAGCGTACCTTATCTGTAGCCAAAATTATTGGAACCGTTTTAGTTAAAAATCATCTACAAAAATGATTGATATGTGAACATGCTACTCATAGGATTCGTACACAAAATAATATCGGTTGTTTAATTACCAGAATCCTTGTTCGTCAACTTGCAGATTTTAATAATTTTAGGTCTGAATTCATTAAATAGTAATAACATCACCCTCTAAAACGGTTTGGGCGCACTTTATCATAACATAAAAACTCTTGAATATATCCAGACTATTTGCTAAAGAATTCATATCCACGTCCTCGATTTTCTGACATATCTGTAGTATCACCCCTCAAACGATTTATGACATATCCGTGAAGAAAACTAACTATCCAAAGTGACAGCGGAATGAAGACGTCGATACGATCTACCCCGTTATGTTTGCAGGACGTTTAAAAATTCACGGCAACCTCGGCCCAGTGCCCAGGAGTGGAGCTGTAAATAAAACATAAACTCGTCCAGGTTTGCCTCTCGGGGTTGTATGCGGAAATTATTCCATTGGCGTAGGTGGAATACTTTTTTCGCAAACTAGGTATTTGGAATTGTTTCATAACTGTCCTTGTCGATCACAAAGTATTGTCTTGCAGCAGGAGGAGATAGTTTCATGATTCGGTAAGGAAGAAAAAAAAAATATTAAAATATTCATTTTTCTTAAATTCGCCCGTCCACATGTACATTTTGAGAGATTTCATAGGGAAGATGCATGCATACTAAAGAGTTGCTAGCATACCACGTCATATGTCAAGAAAATTATTTAGATTAAGTGCAAGTTAAATCCTATTAATGCGCTGTGAAGGATTCTAATTTAAAAATAGTAACTGACTCTAAAAGAGCGATAATTGAGATATGCTGTAAAGTCAACCCAGCTTTTAACTTCATAATAAAGAAAACCCTAAAAAAATGGGAAATTTTTGTCGGCAAGTTAAATACTGCCACAGAGTTAAAAATTCAGCAAGTCTGTTAAATAATTCAAAATAGTTATTTTTGTATCTAGTGCGCGAAATGCTACTTTGGTGATCGAGAATTGAATTTTTTAACGAGGCGAAGCCGAGTTAAAAAATTATTCGAGACCACCAAAGTAGTTCGCGCACGAGATGCAAACAATATTTTTTCTACAAACGTCAAAATCTATCTCTTAAATATCTCTTATAAATAAGTAAAATGCCTAATTTATTATAGAAAATAGTGTTGAGCTGGCTTAAAATGTCTTTCCTAATCAAATTTTCACTGTTACGATGGAAACAAAGTGGCTGTTGTTGACAACAATAATGATTATTTTAAAGTGACGTTTGTGCTCGCGTCTTCAATTTTTAAGCGCCAGATATTATTTAAAATAATGGAAATTGCTAGTGACGATGAACTATGTAATACCCCACCTAATCTGGCAGATGCGGCCAATTTGGTAACTTCAAATCTTTTACCGGAAAAATCGAAGCGCCAATATGAAAATGCATATCGGCAATTTAAGGAGTGGTGTGAAACAAATAAAGCAAGAAAAGCATCCGAAAATGTACTGTTAGCATATTTTGCAGAAAGATCGAAGAAGGTGAAGCCTTCCACATTATGGGCAGTATATTCTATGCTAAAATCAACACTTAATGCTAAGGAAAACGTAGATATTAAAAAATTTACTTCGCACCCTAGTGCCCGAAGTATTTCGCGCACGGTGTCATGGTAACGTAAGAATCCGAAAAAAAGTGTCACTTCGCATATTGTTGTCAATGCACAAACCTTGTCATTTTTTGACGTTTGTAGAAAAAATATATTTAACAAATATGTGGTAATAAATTATTGAAAAATAAGATAATTAAACAGTTACCTACTACAAAATACGTTCATTCAAAACCTGTCAAGCTGAAGTTGTCATAATAGTCCTATGTACATGTACACAACTCATACAACAACTAATTTAGAATAAATATTGGCACCTGAAAACGCAAAACTGAACATTTTGATTAATTCGATAATGATTAGTTTTTCGAAAGGCTTGTGATATTTAAAAAACACGACATGTTGATTATAAAATTCCATTCTAGAAACCTCCCGAATCGTTTTTACTAAAACGGCGCACATTTTTTTTCAAACCTTGTTTTGCGGTCATTAATTTTATTTCCCGGGACGTCACAGGCCCGGCCTTAAACGGCTACCCCCCAAGCACCCCGTAGCCGGTGTTTTTATTCCCGGTGGAGAGTTCCGTATCAAAAGTTTTATGAATAGAGAGATAGCGGCCGTAAATTTTAAACTCCTTACATTTGCAGCATCTGCCGCGGCAGTAATTCTCGAAATATTACGGCAAATCCGCATTACGGCGCGGTATGGACGTCACATTCATTGCAACTTTATTTACCGGTTCCATCGGCCGAACATCTCGAACTACGTGACTGGGGCTCGGGGAGACAGGGCTTGGATTTAAGGGTGGTTTCTTAGTTTTATCAGATTCAACATGTTTTAATAAAAAATTCTTAGTACGCCATATTTACCTCCATATTGGCATGGCTTTTGCTTGACGTAGATTAAAATGAGTAAAAATCGCATGTAAATAATACAGGTTTTTAATTGTCCTATACAGGTATCATTCTTCTTTTAAGAGTTACAGAAATGGTTAAATTTGTAAAAATGTGCAGCATTTTATGACGATCTTGGATCCGTTTTTAAATTTAGAATAATTCCTAAGATATTCGAAGAAAATCGATTTTATGCTAGTGCTTTTTAAGTCGTATTTCACTTGTTTTTCAAAATTTTTGGACGAAAATGCGTAGGCTGATATTAAATGATGTGAGAAATCGATTTTTGCTGTCAGTATTGACGACAAATGTGTTAACTTTTGTTTTTCTTATAGACACCATATTGAATTTTTGCCTCTTTAGAAGAAAGAGGAAATTCTCTTCACAACGAAGTATAATAATTTATGGAGATTTCATAAATAAATAACCAAGATAATGAATATAATTTTTACTCTTTTTTGTATAAACTAATTTAATATTTCCTATTTTTAATACTTTTTGACATAACAATAACAAGAGCAACGAACAAAACAGCATATTAAAGCAATAACTGGTAAATATCAATTTTATCACAAGTGCATACCATTACTTGGTGGTCTAGTTACTTGGCCGCAGAAAAATCCTGATTCGATCGCCATCAACTTTTTATTTTATATTTATGTTAAGGATCAGCTATACAGAAGACAAATCGACAATGATTTAATTGAATTGAAAATAAATATTTTAAGAGCGATAAACTCGATACCTCCTGACATGATTCAATCTGCTACTAAGAACAATTATGAAAGAATGTAGAAGTGTATAAATGGTAATGGTATGCACTTCAAATATTTCTGATAAAATTTAAATTTACCATTTATTGCTTTATCTGTGTTATTTTGTTCGTTGCTTTTGTTATTGTTATGTAAATAAAGGTTGCTGTGTTAAAAAGTATTAAAGATAAATATTAATTTATAGAAAAAACTAAAATGTTTCACATAGCTACTTGACTTTTTTATTAAAATTGTAGTTATATTCAATACAGGGTGACGAGACACTAGACATATTTCAGAGACTACTTCGATTTTCATTTTGAAAATTTGGGCAAAAGTGTTTTCGGGCATGCCCTTCTCAATTAAAATAATGGCGTCCACCTAACGCTTCCGGTTATACTGGAAGTTGACGTCATCTTCGTAATTTTCAATGGAACACACTGTATATTATTGCAATTTTGCATCTAAAGTTATCGGTTTTGGCAACATTCTATGTACAAAAATTCGACCATGAATTGATTTCTTAAAATTCCTCGTAAAATGTGTCTACTCATTGGTGATAAATGAGGATATCTCTCATTAAATACCCTGCAAGTCCTATTTGTTATCTTGTGACACACTCCATGAATAAATAATAAATTTATGTCAGCATTTGAATAAATAATAAATTTAACGTTTTCCATTATTTAACAATAAATAATACTCAAATAAACATTCACTGTATGTGTTAAATTAACAACAATAAACTGGTGACAGATTAGGTGCTTTAAGTTCAATTAAAAATTTCACAGCCATCCTCGCAAGAAATTATGCGATATCCTTTGATTGCACGAAAACAGTAAATACCTTAAAAACCAAAAGAGATACGTATAGGGAACCATTATACCATTCGAAGAGAGCAAAATTGTTCATCAGGTTGCGCAAAAATATAGAGGGTGTTCCATTAAAAAAAAAATAAGTTAATATGGTTTAAGGTTGACTAAATTCGGGATTAAATTTCTACCACCCTGTATGAAATTAAGTCATTTTGAAATTATGTCAGAGAAGCTTAAAGTTTTCATTATGTCCCCTATAAATTTTATCGTACTTAACTTTATTGTTGTAAAATATACATCTTTTTGAATTAGGCAGTGCTTTTTTAATTTTTTTTTTAAAATTAAATATATCAAAAACGGTTAATTTTAAGAATATGAGTTTTAAAAATTGACGTAGAAACCAAAATTGCAATAACATACACCACTATTTTAGTTGAGAAGGGCATGCCCGAAAATACTATTGCCCAAATTTTCTAAATTAAAATCGAAGTAGTCTCCGAAATATGTCTAATGTCTCGTCACTGTGGGACACCTTGTATATTGGATATTTGTTTATGAATCATTGGAAATAGAATTTCCTCTTTCATGAAATGAGGCAAAAATCAATTTGGCGTCGATAAGAGAAACAAAAGTTAACTAAAAATGACGTATTTTTCCCACTTTTGCCAATATAACGCTGTAAAAATGCAGTTTAGAGAAAAAACCTATTACTAATGAAATTGTTTGTTATGAAAGAATTGTGGTATTTAATTGGCGCTGATTTTTAGACACATACTTGGACCCCTGAATAGAATCGTTGTAATATCAATTTTCTTTTTTACAACTTTTGGAACAATTTTAAATGTTCGAAAAAATTTCACTTTATAAATAAATAATGTGATGCTGTTGTGCGCGCTGAAAAATATATAGATATATTTAGCACACATCAAGGAACATTACATATACTACTTCATTTAATAATAATATTTTGTAAAATTTGCACATTTAATATAAATTAACTTAATATCTAGAAAGTAAATACATTTATAAATTTATCTTTTAGAAAAATTATGGCAATGCAAAGAAATAACCATTTTAACATCTTTTTATTTGTACTAATAGTATTTAATAATCTATTTCCTGGGTACTAATGTAAATTTATATAATGCACGACAATTATTATTAAAATTACATGTTGCAATATAGCTATAATCAAGTTATCAGTTCTAGACATCAAGTAATCGACCATTAATTTTTTTTTATCTCATACGCCGACAGAGTCGAGTGAAGCTGAATGTTTTCCTTTTTTTCACT
The DNA here is from genome assembly GCF_000390285.2 of Anoplophora glabripennis. Lineage (NCBI taxonomy): Eukaryota > Metazoa > Arthropoda > Insecta > Coleoptera > Cerambycidae > Anoplophora > Anoplophora glabripennis. The sequence goes on along the minus strand of NW_019416268.1, from coordinate 110,465 downwards.
TTTAGCAGAAAGTGAAAGGTACTTTTAATGTCGTTGGTGCTGCCATCTGTTCATCAAGTCTGTTTCGAGATTTGTAGGGACCTGTAAACGGCTCAATTTTCATTTACAGTTCATTTCCCGATGGAGTTTTCTCTTGCAGGATCCTGCAACGTAGGGCAGTTTCCCGAAGAGGTGTAGTTACTGGGCACCAGATGGCGCGAGGTGTATTATTTTCAACCCTTTATGAAATCAATATTTTCTAGGGTTCTATCAGGGGTTCGTCAAAAACAAACAGTTCATGTTAATTTTTATACAAAGTGGTAGCCAATTCGTGTAAGAAAAAGTAATAGAAGCGAAAAAAAATTATTGAAGTTGTTTAGTATGAAATTAAATTATGTATATTTTTCATAAAATCCTTTATTTGTACATACAGAATTATTTTTTCAAATATTCCTAACAACAGTATTTGAAATGTGAATCCGATAAAAGATTTATATAAGTATCTATTACCTAATATTTATACTAAACTCATTTCAAAATTGTATCTGGTTTTAAATTGAATTAACAAAAAAAAAATCTTTTTTTATTTCCGGAACACAAAGAAATAAAAATCCGGAACAAAAAAGAACAGTTCGAAAATGTTTTGAAAATACAGGTCCACTGTAAAACCTGACCTTACTCAAGACAAACCATGCAGTCGGCGACCCGCACGGCGGCAAACTGTAATAAGAAATGAACGGACATAAAATTGAAATAACTTCTTTCTCGAGGAAAGAAATAGATCATAAATTATTATTAATTTATAAAATTAATACAATAATTTGACATACCTGATGTTATATCAACAAAATTTTGTCCATCGACGTGTAAACACATTTGCCCGTTTTACCCAGTTTCAACACAAATGTTGTCTTGCTTCGCCATAAATTAAAACGATATCCATCAACTCCGCTATACACGTAAGCCATTTTTGACACTTGAAAAACTAATGTAAACACTATCGCAAAAATATTAATACTAAAATCAGATTTCGGTATTCGGAATTGCGTGGGGCCACGTGGAGAGAGAGAGAGAGAGAGAGCGCATTGCGTACAGCGCACAACGCACAGTAGCCCAGCGATGTAAAGGTTATAAACACTACAATTTGAATAATTTTTTTCTCGGAAACTATAAGGATTTTACAATTTTTTTTTACGATATTGACTCCATTAAAGGGGGACATTCTTAGCTGGTATTTTTGACTCCGCCACTTTCACCCCCAAATATTTAAATGACATTGGGGGTTGAGTAATATTTCTTTTGAAAGCTTTTACAACATACTTTAAATTTTATAATTCCGCCCAATAGTTATTAAGAATTTTGATTTTAAAGTTGAAACTTATGTACAAACAATTAGTAGCGGTAAAAATGTCAGTCATTCGAGTTAAGTACACCAATGGTATAAATTTATTACTTCTTGCGCTACATTGGTTTTTGGCAATTTGTTATAACCTTCATAAAATAACACAATTGTAAAAAACAGAAATTAATGCTATACAGACACAATGAACGTAAAATTAGTGGATTCCAAATTATTTTCTAGTATTATTTGGAAGCGTTGGTTGGTAGTTTATTTAATTGTGTTTTTGAAAATTAAACACTATGGTTTATTCCATTGCGGAAAGGGTAGATATCATTTCGCTTTACTTTATGAACAATAAATGTGCGAATAGAACAGCTCAGCTATTTAATGAACAACATCAAGATCGACATGTCAGGAGGAAGTATGTTCTAGAGTTAGTAAAAAAATTTCAAGAGACAGGGAACGTAGCCAATAAAAAACGAGAAATTGAAAAACCTATAGTTAATGAAGCTAGTGAAGTTGCAGTTTTGGGACAAGTTCATCTTGATCCTACATTAAGTATGAGGCAGCTGGCATCTGTGTCTGGGATCAATCGAACTAGCATACAAACCATTTTGAAGAAGAATAAATTCCATCCATACAAAATACATTTAGTCCAGGAACTTCATGAGGATGATTATGACCGCCGTTTGCAATTTTGCGAAATAATGAGTGAGCGAGCAGGGAACGATCCACAGTTCCTTTTTAACATCTGTTTTTCTGATGAATGCAGTTTTTTCTTGAACGGGACGGTAAACCGTCACAATTGCCGCTATTGGTCCGATTCAAACCCAAGAGTTTTTCACGAGGTGCATACACAGCAACCGGAAAAATTAAATGTATGGGCTGGAATTTTCGGTGACCGGCTGGTGGGTCCTTTTTTTCTACCTGGTAATTTGATTGGCCAAATATGTTTGCAATTACTGGAAGACGCTATGACCTTGGCGGAGACAAAAATACCAGCAAGGAATGTCCCCCTTTAATCTAAAATCGACGGGCCTGAGCGTTTTTCTACCATCTTGACGCAGTTCCTGAAAAAGGCTCTGTTTCGTTTTCATTTGGCCACCCAGTATATACATGTGAGCTTAAAAAGAGAAGGGAATTATAAATTCAATCAGCTAATGCAAATTTTGATAGTACGGGCTGTTTCATAATTCCAAGCAATTTATGTGAAATATATTAATACATATCAAAACATAAAAGAAGTTAATATAATATTTTGTAGTTTTCTACTGTCAGTGTCTTTAATTTATCATTTTATAGATTTTATATATTAACGTTGATATGTTGTAGGTACCTTGCCAATCTTGCCATCCTCTATTTGGTAGTAATTTTTGGATGGCGTATTAAAAATTGAATAAAATATCACAATTCGCCGAAAATTTCAAAATATACAGAAAAATTTAAGAGTTTTAAAAACCTCAAACCAATTTGAAATACATACAGAAAAATTATCGAAATTCCTCGAAATTCTCTGACTCTTTGGTCGCTAACATTTGACCTCGGTCGTTGATTTTTTACCCTCGGCTATTGCCTGACCATTGACATTTGGCCCTGAATCTCCGGTAAACGACCTTTCTTTTAGACTTAATCTTTGGTCTTCGGTTTTGCAAAAAATTTTTATTATGCTTTATAATATGGTCAACATTTCTTCTATTCCAATGCCGTTTCAATCTATTTTAATGTTTTTTGAAGCCGTTTTGCTGTACTCTCAATATGTTGCAAGTGTTTCTTTAAAGTTTGTGTTTATTTTAATGTTATTTTTAAGCTGTTTTAACACATAACCATGCATTTGAAATTGTTTTTACGTATTTTGAAGTTACCTGAAACTATTTTCGTGTACTTTAGGGTGTTTTGGAATATTTCGTGTATTTGGAAATATTGAATCCTCTTGTGGGTTAGTTATCTTACGTTCTTCATTTTAAAAAGTATTTCTATGTATTTCGAGTATTCAGAACTCTGGCTAAGGCTAAGGTAAGACCCGTCAAAAAATTTCATGAACCGTATCTCAGGAAATGTCTTAGCAGTTTATCATACACGACGCCCTCTTGATAAATTATCAAAATTTAAAAAGACATTTTGTCTCACCCCATACGTCTCCAGAGGGCGCTTCTTAGGGCAGATTTGTTCCGATCCGCATTATTGTATGGCTTTTAGGCGCAATCTCGCAAATTGCGTTCACTGTTCCCCAATACGGGAACTGATCGAAATCCCATCGCTCACATTTTCAATCAAAGCCCTTTGTTCTCACCCAAATTGATATTGATAGCACTTTAACTAAAACAAAATGCGAACCGAATTACATACCATTCCGTTTGATTACACCTCCTTCAATCCGGCAGCTCGCAACCGGAGCAACCGGATTTTATTGTTGCCGTGGCGCTGTAAACGAATTAGGTTAGGGATGGTGGCCGCAGAACTTTTGTTGTGCTCGCTTGGCGCGAATTTTTCCGCTGGATTTGGCTTTTCCAGGGAAGCCGTGACTTCTTTTATTAATGGTCGTAGGAAGATTGGTAGGTTTCCATTAGAATGTCAGTCTGAATTGGCAATACTTGAGTTTTACAGCCAGTTATAATATGAACAAATGTACCTACTTACCAAAATGTTGTATGTCAAGGGTAATAATAGAACAGCATGATATATTCATACATTATTATATATTTCTTGGAATGATTACATTATTTAAACAATATATCAGATATGTTTTTGTATTAATTAAGTTTAGACATATCATTTTTTGTTTTTATTTTGGATAATTATTTGTTCTGGCTGTTAACCAGGTATTGCTGGTATAATTCTATGCCAGTTGGGGCATGTATTCCATAGAGTGGTTCTTTTTCGCAGTATCAGCAGTTAGGAATTTTGTCTATGGCGCTAGGTATCTTTTGCATACTTAGATTTCTGAAAAGAACATTATTTGACTTTATTTGATAATAGTTTTTAGAAAACATTTTTGAATTTAATTGAATTAGCTTAATTAAATTATTATTACTTAAATTTTATGAGCCTAATAATCAACAAAAACATTTTTATGTGCAAGTAGAGGGAGTTTCATAAATTTGGAAAGTCTTCTCTGCAAATAATTGTTGCCTGTAAGATCAGCCAACTAATTTTAATAAAAATAATCTATCAAATATCGATGGATAGTTTTTTTTTTAACAATAATTACTTCAATTTATTCCAAAGCTTGCTATCCGAAATTTAAAAAATATTTGAACTTAGATAAATTTATTATTTTCTAGCCATCGTATTCCACTTTAGGGTTAAGTCAAAATTGCTACGTTCTATAAAATGTTCTATACAGGCTGTTACAAATTCGCTACAAGGATCTCGGAAACGGTAAGAGATACGAAATAGCTTAAATGGGGGCAAAGTTGCATAATCAGGGGACTAACATTATGCCTCAAATGATTAGTTTTCTAAATATTAAAAAAAAACGTTTTTGTTTAATTTCAGCCTTGTTTGGGTGATATTGAAAAAAGAAGAACACTTTCTCATGGTAACTTTTTGCCCTCTATCGAACGGCATAATCAATTTTTATATGTAACGTTTCGTCTCTCCAGAACCATCGTCAACTTCATTTTTTTAAATACGACCCTGGAAATTTTATTACATTTTTTGCAAGCCTTCATGACCTCTAATACTGTACTGCCTCAACTTGACCCAGATTCAGACGTTTTGTCTCTAAAAATTCATCTTCAATGTAAGTATTCGTTCCAAATTAATCTAATTTTTTTAAGATTTCTGTTTCTTGAATTATCGTACACTCTAAGTGTCGTTAGACCCTGTGAAATCCACCTATTTATTTAAATATCTATTACCATCATACGTTACAATAAAACATTATTAGAATTTTAATCTTCATTACCTACTCACACATAATTCGATAAGTTATTGCATCAAAATTAAAACATTACCACAATTTTAATTTCATTGTGACAAATTAAGTCTTAAAAAAGCATATGAACAAGCAAAACTCCAAATAAATATTATACTTTAAAAAGTCACAGTAAATGTTCAAAAACATTTTCGTTTTGGCAAAGGTTGAAAATTATCGGAATTTATTATATCTGTAACCGCAACTGTGAAAGAGCATGTCAGATATATTTGTATGAATATCCTGAAAAAAATTGTATAGAATTTTGTTTGAATTTTGAGCACTTTAGAAACCTGGAAATAACTATGAGCACGGGATTAAATCTCTAATAATGTTTTATTGTAACATGTGATGGTAATAGTTTCAATAACTAGATGGATTTCACAGGTTCTAACGACACTTAAGACGATAATTCAAGAAACATAGAAATCTTAAAAAAATAGGGTACGAAGGTTTGCAAAAATGTAGTGAAATTTCTAGCGTCATATTTAAAAAAATGTTGATGATGGTCCTGGAGAGGAAACGTTACATATAAAAATTGATTATGCCATTCGATAGAGGGCAAAAAGGTGCCATGAGAAAGTGTTCTTCTTCTTTCAATATCACCTCAAACAAGGCTGAAATAAACAAAAACGTATTTCCAAATATTTCGAAAACTAATCATGTTAGTTTTGATTTTTTAAAGGCATAATGCTGATTACGCAACTATGCCCCCATTTAAGCTACTTCGTATCTCTTGCCATTTCCGAGATCCCTATAGTGAGAAGCGAATTTATAACAGCCTGTATACATATACCTACTGTTATGATATGATTTGTTAATATAGCCCAGTCATTATAGACAGGAATGAGCCTGTTTCGGGAAAAAAATACTATTAGAAGTTTCTCTGCGGAATATTGTTCGAAAACCTGTTATAAATAAAATATCAAAAAATCAACTTGAGGCTAGTTGGGAAACTTTGTTTTAACAGTGGTCAAAGTTACGGAAAAGTGGTTTTTTGACTCACGTAAAAAAGCTATTATTCATAGCGAAAAAAAGTTTATACAAAAGAGGTAGGTATTAAATAAGCCTATAAAATGAAATAAGTCCGATTAAATTCCCATAATTTGTTTATGCACAAGAGCTCAAAAATGGTAGAAAATTGCCGCTTTTTTCAATTGCTAATAATTAATGCAATTTTCATCGCAGACACTTGTAATTCAGGATTTTTGAGGCTTTTTACACCCTTAATAAGTGGTAGAAATTTCAGCTCGAAAGCTTCATTGATTTGGCGTTGGCGGAATTTGTTATCTAAGAAGATGCTATTTTCAATTCATTTTTCCCAAGCTCACAGGCGTTGTAGGGTTTAGATCATTAGTTGTTTTTGTACCTAAATAGTTGTATTGACATAGGCATTTACCGAGAATTTGGTTTTTCAAATTTAATTTGTTTAAAATTGACTTAAAATGTTAATATTTATTAAATTGTTAAGATAGGTAATTATTATAAAATAAAATAGTAACCTCTTTACTTTAGTTTTCTTCGAATTAAAAAAAAATCGTTGTTGTAAGTTGATTAGAAGCTGAGATAATTTTTTTTATTTATTAAATCCCAGTGACCTTAATTATTAATATTAAGAGCCGAAATTTGGGGAGAGTATACATTAAGAGCTATATTTTCATGTCATACATTAACATTAAGGTGAATTCAACTATTTAATTTCGAAAAAGAAGATAACGGCGATGCGTTCTATTACTTGGTCTAGCGAACGAGTGGAGAAGGCGAGGCTTAGCATGCGCGCTTAACGATGTAATAAATATTAAAATTTTTTCAAAGTCATTTTTAAACAAATTAAATTTGAAAAATTAAATTATCAGTAAATGCATATGTCAATACAACTATTTAGGTACAAAAACAACTAATGATCGAAATCCTACAACGCCTGTGAGCTTGGGAAAAATGAATTGAAAATAGCATCTTCTTAGATAACAAATTCCGCCAACGCCAAGCTAATGAAGATTTGGGGCTGAAATTTTTACCACTTATTAAGGGTGCAAAAAGCTTAAAAAATCCTAAATTACAAGTGTCTGAGATGAAAATTGCATTAATTATTAGCCATTGAAAAAAGCGGGCAATTTCGACCATTTTTGAGCTCTTGTCTTATTTTACAGATTTATTTAATACCTACCTTTTTTGTATAAACCTTTTTTTCTCTATGAATAACAGTTTTTTTACGCCAGTCGAAAAACCACTTTTCCATCATTTTGATCATTGTTTTAACAAAGTTTCCCAACTAGTCTCGAGTTGATTTTTTGATATTTTGTTTATAACACGTTTCTAAACAATATTCCGCAGAGAAACTTCTAATAGTATTTTTTCCCGAAAAAAAGCTATAATGATTGGCCTAATATAATTAAATAGAAAATACAGAAATGAGACCAGTATTTGAACTAGGTATTGAAATAAATTTAAAAATAACTGGCAAAAATGGGATGTGGAATACAGATACAATGTAAATGAAGGATGAATTTAAGTTTAGAAGTTTCTTAGCATAGTAGGTAATATAAAATCGTTCGATGAAACGTATCAAAGCTGTCAAAATTATGAAAAAAAGTTATTTTATGATTTAAATAGTTTATAAAATGCTCTCATGCAGTAAAAAAAGTTAGAAATTATATTAAAGTACATTTTGGTAAAGTCAGATTTCATATTAATATACATTTTTGACGAAATTTGAAAAATTTCAAAATTTTGACATTTTGATCGCCATGTAAAGGAGTTTTACTTATAAATGCAGAACATACAATAAATTAAGATGGAAAGTGAATACAAATACAAACCTAACATTTTGGCACGGCATTTTTAAGTTGACTGTACGTAAAAGCGACACGTTTTTCTGATGGTGTTTGGATATTATAAACGTCTTTCCAACATATGTGTATTTGCTGGATCCCTATGTTCTGCGCCGCAGGTACGTTTACTTTAACTGAGCATTCTTTCTCTCAGTGTAAATATCGATCGTGGTACATCCGCCGAGCCAGCCCCCCCCTCCCACAGTTATTTGCCTTTTCCGTCATTAAAAATTAAAAACCTCCTCGATTCGGCTTGTTTACCGCCCGGATAGGAGGCGAATTGCAGATCCCGCAGCGGCTGTTGGAAATCCTAAACCCGGGGATCCCAATTGGCCAAAAAACGGTTTATACGCTTCGCATAAATTTCTTATTTTATTATCAGCCGTTCGTTTCGAAGGGAATTTCCGTAAAATAATCTGGATGATCCATTTTAATAGCATTTCTGAACCCTCAGACGTCGACGTGTACCCCCATTTCGACTCGGAGGTTTACGAATGCGGTCCGTATAAAAGATTCGAGAGGGTTTTGGCCCCCTGCCATCAAATAAATAATAGATCACAAGGAAAAGTTGGGCGCACGTTAAACTTTGAATTCAGATGATTTATAGATGGGTCCGATGAAATTTAAGTGGATTGGATTATGTTTCATGACTTTAGAAAATTTAGGGGTTATCACCGAACTAACTTAGGCAGTGGCAAATACTAATATCAAAGTCAATGTCATATAAAATTATAATTAGTGAAGAGAATAAGAGTATAATCCTCATTGGACGAAAAAATACTTAATGTCACCAGATTGCTTTTAATTATAAGTCTGCGCTAGATTTAGTTACAGTGAAACCCAAATATTGTGTCGACGAATCTCTCACCACTTTATAGCTTCTAGAAAAATCAATTTAATCTCATACGCTTACAGATTACATAGCCCGACGTAATACTAAAATAAATATTTAATTTTTTATCTTTCGATAAAGAGACAAAATTAAAACAGCCCTTCCTTTTCAAAGATTTCCCATTGTCTGTTACGCGCTGTATATTGAAGCATCCTCACATTCCGTTTCCCTTTTGTATCAGTCACTGCCCGGGGCGCCACATAACCGTCCAAAGAAGTCGCCTTAAAATAATCCGGATAATTCCGGTTTCCATTTCATCCGTACATTCCAAGTGGGACCGACCGGCCGACGCGTCGCGGCGCTCGAATTAGGCTAATGAATATATATGGCTGTGGGGAGAGGTCGGGGTTCCCGATACATTAATCCCGCATTCGGTCGCACCATCGAACTCTTTTATTCGATTTCGTTGTCCACGCCCGACGATTTTATGCTGCGTATGAGCCCCTGGCTTTGTTCGAGCTACACCGTCCGATGCCGAAGTGGTTTCTATTTCCTGTGTGGTTTTGGGGAGGTGTACCTTTTTCAACTTTTTTCTCGTGGCGTAAAATCAGAGGGCAAATTCCGATTTCTCGGGTCCAATTAGCTAGAATCGGTATTTTCAGAAATATGTTATCATGTCCTTTGGTCTTCGTGATGTCACCTCATATTCACTGTAGCGTCTGAGCTGACGATTGAATATGCTCGGAGAGCTAGACACGTCCTTGTTTGGTAGGCCATTAATAATAATAGTAATAAACCTTTGTATTTGTAGGTTTCGCTACTTTGCTGACTTTTTCTTCACTGTACTAAATTGAGACAGTTAAGAAAATTTTCCTTTATGAAGTTTTCGTGCCGTTTTACTGTCTTTCGATCTATCGGACATACATAAATTGGCTTAAATCCAATAGAGAATAAGCGCCTGGAACCTTTTTTCTAGATAAGGGCGCATATAAATAGATAAAATTATATAAATGAATGATCGGGTATACATACGTACCAATACTCGTATATGTCATAAGATTATGAAACTTTGCAGCTGTATTTCCAGGAGCTATTATGTGACGTACAAAGTATGTGATGAGTATCTTTGATGTTGGCCAGGAACACTGTTCTGATTAGTAAATTTTACCTTGATGGTTCTACGATTGGACTCTAAAATATGGTAACAAGCGCGTACTTGTGGAACGATTTCACGAACGTTTCTTTAAACTTGGTCGAGAATTCGAAAGCTTAGTTAAAATTTTAACTCTCTTCTTGTTGCTAGTTTCGCATAATTTTTGCTGTTTCTGATTGTCTTAAGCCGGAGAGTTGTGAAGACAGGGATTCGAAAGTGTGGCGATTTTTTAATATAAACATTAAATAAACAAATTACTAAGTACTAGATCAACCTTAAATGGACAATGGAAGTTGTGTCGTCATATTACATATTTTCACATGTTAAAAAACAAAATTGAAAAATCATTCTCGTGAAAATACGTAGGTACTCCATTTCATCAAGAGTTAGTTTACTGGAGGAAAAAATTAACTTAATCGATGTCGACTTGGAAATTCGTCGCCTATCTGCCTCCGTTTTTGCTCCCATCGATATTGTGTATTTTTTATCTGATTCTTTCCTTCTGTCATGGCAGCAAGGAATTCGAATCCGCATTTTCGTTGGGGATCCAAAAAAGCTTTTTACTTAATTAAAAGTGCCCCTGTTGCGAGTATTTAATTTCAACTGGCGAAAATTTAATTAATATGTCACGGAAAGTTTTTGAAATCTGAGTTGAGATCGGCAATTCTGTTGGAGTATTTTCAAGGTTACTTGCCTGTTGCATAATTTTATGAGGATTAAAACTGACGTTTTTAATCATTCAAAACAATTCAAAATCTAGCAAAATATCATAGTATTTCTTGAATCCGCCAATCATTGAACGACGCTGCAGCGAGTGTCAAAAAATTCCTAGTCGGGCTTGATCGCCATAGAGCCGGTCCTGGTGAATTTAAAAACCCCCTCAAAAACAGCTCCTGATTTGTAAAGGGTTTCGCCTAGACAAGAAATAGTGGCATAGATAGCGGCCCTTTGTTGTGCCCTATTCACATAAACGCGCGGAAACGCCGGTATTGGCTTTTTGGTCGCGGCAGGGCAAAAACCGCCGTCTTTTCCTCTTAACGAGAATTTTGTGTTTTATCCCGAATCCATCCATCTACGTGATCATTAGTTGTTAGAGACATTCATAGTCGGGCTTTTTGCCCTGTGGCGGTGAAGAATGGCCTTTTAAGCGTCATTTGATGGGTGCGGTTTTCAGCGTAAAGCCGTTGTTCTGTATCCGTCCATCACTGCCGTAATTAAATATGTATTTTTTAAATAAATTGCAAATAAATAGAGTCCGTAGTACTTTTAAACAGTTCTGTGCGGAAATGGTTTTTAATTGATGCGCATCCATTTTTATAATTTTGAATATAATTCTGCTGTTCGAAAAAACTCATTTCCTGTTTTTTTCCTTCATTGATTTTTTAAAAAAAACATCGCTTTTATTTGTATTGCCTATATTCCCAAGTTAAAAGTAAATTAGACATTAAAAGGGAGCCAAACTTGTGTTTGTTGGAATAGTTACTCATACACACAAAACAAAGTGATTTGTTCTTTTGATCAAATCCTATTATTGCTATGTTGTAAGACTCGCTAAACAGTCTAAAGTCAGGTTGTCGCCAGCATCCATCATTTTCAAGAAAATATCCCCTAAATCTTCAACTTTTCTAATGTTTACATGTTCTCCGTGATCTTTCACTATGAAAAACGCGACGAAAAATTAAAGGAATACTTGTATTTCAACATTTTTATAGTTGAGATGGATTTTCTTGTTCTATCATTGCCAGCCCTAAGAAAATTCTTTATCTTATTTGGGCAGTAAGATTAATTTTGTTAGACTTAGTCAATTATGTTCGAAGAAGAGTGCTAGAAGAGGTTTTTTTATTATTCTTTGTAGACGAGATTTTTTTTAATCTAAAAATGCTAGAGGAAATCTGCAGTATCCCGCTGCGAGGATAAAGAGAAATTTCTGCAATAAGAACCCGTAATACCACGGACTTGTTCCAGGTAGGTAGTAATCACGTTGCAGCTCAGTCAACCCGTTCAGAGAATGGAGAGGAGGTTGCTTTGATTTTAAACTCACTTATGAGGTAGTAATTATAACACCGAAAGTTGTTTATTAGTTTACGTATTAGTTTGCGGAAGTACGGCGAGAGAGAAATAGCATAGGTATTAGGGGGGTGGGAGTGGTGGGGCGACGTCTGCCGTTTTAATTAGGAAAATTATCTTTTGTGTGACAGCAATAATAATTCCACAATGGACTTGCCAACCGCCTTCGCGTTGTTTTTCTATAAAAGCGCCCGACGTTAGGAAGGCTTCATTTTGGATTGGTCATAATACGCTTTAAAATTTATTGTACCTACAAGATTAACGCCATAACGCTTAAAAAATCTAAATTTAAACCCTAAATGTCCTTTTTTACGATTTGCAGGGTGTTAACATTTTGAAAAAACGGTATCAGCAGATTCATGAGAATAAGGAAACTTTAAGAGAACATGTGGAAAAACGTTTATGTGCTTCATAAAATCGTTCTACATTTTTCGTCTTTACAATTTGCTAATTTGTGTCAAAAACAGTAAAAGCAGTGCAACAAAGTCATATCATATTCGTTCAAAATAAAATTTGCATTTCAAACATGACAAAAAAAGTTTTTTCCATTGGTGTGTCATAGTTTTTAAAGAAAATTTAACCAGCACTCTTCATATACCCGTTGCGGATGTGAGCTGACTAATTTTTTTCACGCTGAATGGCATCTTATTCATATACAGGGTGTTTTCCTAGTAGTTTGAATTATTTAAGAGAGTGATCCTGCGAATTATTTTAGGAAAAAAATTCTATATACATTTATACAAAATATGGGTCGTTTCCAAAGTAGGTACAAGACACTGAGTGTATCTTTTAATGCAAACTAAAATTTAACCACCTCGCCATGGGTGTACGCATTGCCAAATTGTGTCTGGATTTCTTGTAAATCAACTGATTTGGTGGTTTACAACTGACAAAACATGTATTTTTGTATGCTTAGTTCTGGAGAAAAATGGTATTTTATTGAAAATAATACAAAAATGTAAATTAATCAGTTAATTAATAAAACAACAATTTTCTCCAGAACCAGGCTTGAATTGAAGAAGTACTAAGAGGCATCTTATGTCAGGTAATAAATGAAGATTATAAAAAACTTCCAAAACTAAAAATAAACAGCAGCACCCATAGTATTTTTTAAAATAATTACCTACAATCAAACCCCTGATTTTTGGACATAATATAAACTTTTTTTTCATAAAATGATTGGAAGAATCACGCTTTATAATATTTTTTAGGAAACACCCTGTATTGTACTTACAATTACATTATTTAGGGATATTTTTATTTATTTAGGTATATTTCAAAATCAAAGGAATAATATAACATTTACAGACTGTTAGAAATTCGCTTCTCACTACAGGTATATCGGAAACTGTAAGAGATACGAAGTAGGTAGCTTAAATGGGGGCAAAGTTGCATAATGAGGGGAGGGGATCAACATTATGCTTCTAAAAAATCAAGGCTAACATGATTAGTTTTCTTTATATTCATTATTTATCAGTATGTACAGAATGGTCATTATATCTCGGAAATACATATGCCGGAAAGAACTTTAGTCGTAAGACTTTTTGAATAATAACAGTTGGAAATCAATAAAATTTATATTCAAATTCTCGACCTTGATATACGAAGATATACGAAAAATATATGGAGTTGTTACACAATACTATTCATCAGAATCGATCTACTTAAAGTTGTTTTGTAGAATGAATGACATTTATGTGATAAATACAACCACCATTTTAACTAATCAAGTAGCAAACAACTACTCTGCGGACTAAAGCTCACGCACCCACAGTATTTAGCAAACAGTTAAAATCATTCGTCAGTAAAATCACTAGACGTAGATAATATTCAGACTTAGTTCTCATCAGTCCCTACAGTTAGTAGGTCGCTCGTTGTCAGCAACTATGAAGTAATGTTTAATTAATTACGATATAGGACACTTTTTTGATTATATGTTATCCGTAAAACGGTATTATTTCATCATTTATTTATTCATATTTTGTAATATGCCACAAATGGCTTCTGCAAAATAACTTCATATACCTACTTTCATTTTCTGTTATCTTTTTATTAATACGGGAACAATGTTATTTGAATAAGTATATATTTTCTTTAATTTGTGCGAAAGGAATGATTACTTCTCCCTTAGACCGAATTCGAGCAAGATTCCAGAAGCAATTAAGCCTGCCGATGGGCTGTTAAGTATTATATTGACGACCTGTCATTTTTTTTGCGTCGCTCGTTCACTCCCCTTTCTTATTAATCCCAATCGGGGAAGCAATTAAACGTTTCCCGCGTTAAACACGTTACATTAATTCCGTACAAGGCGACATTCTAATTTGAAAGGCCCTTTAATTAAGTCCCCAGCTAAGAAAAGCTTCCGTAGCTGAGACTAGGATTATTTCTAATAGTTTCCCGTGTTCGACTCGGGACACCTCCGTTGCAGCTGAACCTGAAATTAAACGAGGTCTTGTACCGGTTGTTCTTACAACTTCAACAACTCCGGTTTTGGTGCCGGAAAGTTGTGTATTGAGAGATGCGCGAGAATATCTCAAATTATCCCGAGAACTCCGAGTTTTGATGGATAAAATTTGCATAAATGAATTTTTGCAAAATTTTGCCTGACAGGTGATGGATACTGAATAAACCGACCCGATTTTTTGTCAAGATTTAGTCTCGAGTCGAAAAAAATTGTGTAAAATAATATTTTCGCAAATTTGGTGTGGTATACTCGAAACTCGATGTTGATTGTTTTCCAAATGAAAAGTAATTTTATTTTTATTTTTTATTTCTGAATAAGACGACATAAAAAATATGTAAAAGGAAATAACATTTAATTTATATTGGTCAGTTAGGTACCTATAGGTACATGTATTTTTAGTTAATGTTGCAGTTTTGGCATATAAGTTTTTTTTCGTTTGCTCCTTTAATCTTAGGTTTATACAGGATGATTGTCATTAATTTTAACCACGTATTCGGAAGGCCTAATAAAAATCGAAAAAAAAAACATTTTCTCAACCTTTTAAAAAATAAGCAAATTACCCTGTAACTCTC
This sequence comes from Anoplophora glabripennis, assembly GCF_000390285.2. NCBI lineage: Eukaryota > Metazoa > Arthropoda > Insecta > Coleoptera > Cerambycidae > Anoplophora > Anoplophora glabripennis. The sequence goes on along the minus strand of NW_019416268.1, from coordinate 95,309 downwards.
GTAACTAGGCGTTCCACTTCGTAATAGGGAACACGCCGGGTCGTTGGCCGGCCGGCCGGGTACACAGCGGTCGGTCATTGTAGCGAAACAGCTGATTTCCTAGTAGTCTTGCCGTCTCGTCCAGCTTTTCAACTGCTTTCAAAATCAAAGTGCAACGGATCTTAACTTTATTAAGACTTTATGGACGAATGAGTGAGTGTTTTTTAGCCTTATGGTAGGTACCATACTACTCTTTGAAAAGCAATTAGTCAATACGTACTACAAACTGAATTATTACTTGAACAGAATAAAAACTCATATTCAATTATTATAAAAGGTAGTGAAAACGTTAAAAATGTTAAGAAATCTAATTTGTATAACCTAACATTCGAAAACAATTATTATCCTTATACATTTAATTTTATTAACAAATAAATAATACTTGTTAATATTTAAAATGTAAAAATATATTTTATTTATTCATGTGTCCAACTAAAAAGTTGTCTTCATTCGATGTGTCCTTGTTTCATAGAGAGCGTCCTAGGGATTAAAAAGGCATTAAAAACTAGGTTAATGACCGCATACTACGGTAGGTCAAGATTCATTCTGATTAAACCTTTGTCGGTCAGGGGTCAGGAGCGTACGAAAAGGGGTTTAAATGATGATTTAAAAATAGTTTGTTTCAGTGTAAATATGCATTTTTCTTTTAATCGCATATTCTACTAACTTTTCCCTATCTTCCCTTAAAGTTAATGACATTATGACTGAATCACCCTGTATACTACTGCGGAAAATTACGCGGGTATTTCACTTTTTATGCTGAGATAAAACGATAACAATGAACTAGAATTATTCAGTGGAAGGAAAAACTTGCCGACCATTATTTTTCACGAAAGAGGAAACGGGTGGCGGTCCAGCTCTAGAGTGACGCAGTCGAGACGGCGCCGTCGCCATCGTCGCCACCGTGCCTTTGATTCCATTAGCCGCGGGTTCGTTACGCAACTTAGCAGCGACACTGCCGCCCCATCTGCAGGATAATTAGATGCACTTGAATTCCGACTTGGATTGAACTGAATTCGCGCGTTACACGCTCCAGTTTTTCCATTGAGAGGGGGCGTTATTTTCTGAATTAAGAGAGGGTTAATTTGTTTTGGATCGCGAAACACGCAAGCGCACTGGAGTATGTACGATATTTGTTGAGATGGAAGTAAAAGAAGACCCCTGCGTTGCTTTCTTGAAATTAACCGTATTCGACAACTAGGTAGATTGTTACAGCAGTTTCCATAAAATGACTTTATTGGCTTCTGTCTCAACAAATATTGTACGGCTTCTTATATAGAAAATAACATGTGTACAGAGTCATTCAAATAATATCCCTTATCGTTTCTACCTTTCTATTTAGGAAAAAAGGGTAAAAACCTAAGTTTTAGGACATTTTTTTCGATTTCAAAAAAATGTCTGGACAACAATTGATGTTGCCTTTCCCAGATATAAACCATAATTTTGTTTTTTTAAAATAGAATAACCCCATTATATTTGTCTATTTTTGGATTCTTCTCCTTTTTCAAATTACAACTATACATACATACATGTTGCATGCTTTGACAGTTTGTACAATGGATAACCAGGACTGCCATGGAATCACAGCTTATTATGCCTTTCTGGTATTTAATTTGACATATAGATCTTTAAATAATTTATTAAAAAATAAATGCTGTACTATAAAAAGTGTTTTATAATAACTCCATTGTCTAAAGAATATTTCTTTAAATGTTTTTTTCTTATGACTCGCAAGAAGTCCTAATTTGATCACCATGGAGTTATTTATATGAGGGATTCTGAAAGATAAAGTAAACAAAGAGAGGTCGTATAAAAACTTGTTTAAAATATATTTCCTTTGTCTAGAACAGGATGTACTAAAGCTTTTATTACATTTATATTGGCATATTGTCATTTGTACTTTGCTACCAAATTAGCAGAGCCAACAGTAGCCAGTAGTAGTAGCTCTTCGTCTTAAATATGAAGCGCTAACCTAAATATCTCACACTATTGACGAATCGTGAGCTTGAATTTATATGTCGAGTGGAATCATACTATAGTAGGATCATATTCGATGCAAAGTAGAGCAAAAAATTGTCGATCTTTCATCAAAGGAAAATCCTGTCATCATTTTTATATGAACCATTTCAAATTTAAAATGAAATTGAATGTAAAATCTGACATACCGCTACATACGCACTGTGTTCTGGTAGTAGCTGTAGTCGCCCAGGTGCATCGAGTGTACGAAGTGGTGGGTTATACGTCAAATACTAACCTGGCGAGCTTGGTCGTAAATCAGAGACCAAAAAACAAGTAAACAACAGAGGCGCGTGCAGAGGTAAAATGTAGTACATATGTGGAATTTAAAAAAGAAATTGGAATTATAATAAATTACATTTAAAATAAATAGTTTATGAGAATAAACGGATTTTTTTAGGAACAGTGGTGCCAGACGTGAACTGATCCCTTCATCCCTTCATAATGCTACAGAAATTGTTCAATTTCTAAACTCTTTAAAACCGCACTGCATTGGATCCCTTGGCAAGCAATGATTTATTACTTTGCATCAAATACCTCCTATTGATTTCTATTTGATTTTACAATTGTTAGGTAAATTCGAATTGACATATAATGTACCTCTTTTTTTTTCAGACAAGAAAAGCAGAACTAGTCCTTCTTTATACAGTACAGTAAATTGTGCATATATATTATCTTTATTTGATTTTCGTGTATTTGGATTTGGTTTGCTTTATATTAAAAATCATCATTAATCAGCTAATATTTATAAAAGCATATTCGTTATACATAGTTTTAAATTTTAATTGAAATATTTAGTTTGTTGTGTGTTTATATATTTTTACTGCACTTATTTTATTAGATTTAATCCAGTTGCTTTATATATTATTAGTGATAATACTTTTCACTATTGGTTTTGTTAATCTTTGTTTTTCCCGGGACTTATCTATCTTCTTACTGGGATTTTATTCCGTTGGACATTACAAATAAATAAATAAAATGGAAATCAAAAAATGATAAAATACAAGTATAAATAATTTAGACAAAATATGGAGTTATTTTCTTATTAAGCTTATCACGGGTTGGGTGATTTTTTTTCCATTTTGCAGTATCTACCATTTTATTTATGTATTGAGATTAGAATGACTAATAGAAAATTCGAAAATCTGAGTACTTAATTCAACCTGCAAAAGTCGTATTGCCGTACGTCAGTGTATTGAGCCTTGCGTTCGTTAAAGACGATCACTAGGCAAATAAGAACCATTTCCAGAAAATAAATGCATTTCTGTTGTTTGCATAAGAGGAAACTTTCGGTTATTTACGTCCTGTACTTCATTCGAAACGACTCGATAAAGATGCCAGGATTTGCGCTCACCGTACCTATTCGCTTTCGAGTCCTTTGTTGGTATTGGCAAAGAAACATCCGAGCCTTTGCGAAGGATATCCTTATATCCAGGTTTTCCGGATCGCCGATTCCGCTTATTAACGGTCTGAACTGCCGCGAAGCCATCAGTCGGATTTAATTAGCTTTTCTCAGCGGAACTTTTTGATTTCCAGCGAATATTCGATATAAATCCTTTCGATCGGAGGAGAAGGATATAATTGGCATTATTTCGAGAAGAAACCGCTATCGTTCCTGCCATCCGGGGAGTTAATTTCAGAAGTTTATCGCACGAGGTGACAGCCTGTGACGCCTTAACGCCCCGTCGCATTTCTGGAGGCGGCGGGTGAGGCCTCTGGGGGTAGTAGCGAAGGGGAACGGTGAGGGTAATTTACTGATTACTGATCACTAACCGTGTTTTTTTTTTGTTACATCTTTCCTGTAAGTAGGTATTTTAGAAAACGTCAGTTTATATCAAGCTAGTTTTCGGATAACGTAATTTGGTTAACGGAAAATATAGAAATAAGTATCAAACAGAACGCAAAATGGGTTTATTTGTAGAAGGACAAAAAGTATAGTTCACAGTTAATGTGCAAAAAATCAGATGGTACGATTTTTGGTTAGGTGAAAATAATTTAAAAAAAATAACCCTCGATTAATCCTTTTTGCGCAATGTACAGATAAGAGTTCCAATATATGAATACCACATTTTTTTCGAATATTCTTGGAACATCTTCCTATAGAATTGGCAGTGTAGTAATTAAAAAGTTTAAATTGTTCTGTCCTATTAGTCTTCTAGGAGCAGTAAATAACCCAGTTAAATAATCTAGTAGACTAGCCCATAAATGAACAAAATTTGTGAGGAGAAACAATAAAACTAAAAAAATTTATTACTATTGAATATCGTTCATTTATAAACAGAATTGATTAATCTGCAATAAATATCTATATAACGGTGCCTGGTGAACAGAAACATTTATTATGCATTGAAAAAGCAATCCAAACGAATGACATTTGAGTTACTTCATGTTTACGAATGCTGTTTAAGTGTTACGTTTAACTGCTTTAGTTTAGTTATTTAACTAAAATTCCATTCTAAAAGTCAAGTACACTTTTTGTTTACAGTTATTAACGCCGCCATCCGGCGTTCAGACGTCGTGACTTTTCCCGAGTTCTATTTATTCAAGTACAGTTCCGACAACTATTACGTTTCTCTAGAGCTGTTCGAGAAGGTCTTTGCAGGGCTGTTTTGATTACGTTAATAAAGTTTCTTTGTCGTCCTAGCTGCATCTACTGTCCGCAGCAGTTCCTGACCGCTTCAAAGGAGTTCTGCCGTAGCTGGGCTAAGGTATAAAATCCTCAAACGTAGACGCTATATTCTAGGTATTTTGTACTTGCGACAATAGAGGACGCTGGGACTTTGGTGCATACCGGGTAATTTTTCAGCTCTCCCAAAGGTCGATATGGCCTTTGACCTTTGCCACAAACCGAAACACCGACCCGTTCAAAGAGGCGGGAAGTCTGTTTAAAAATAGTGCCGTTTCCATCTCCTTTTGTTTTGAAGTGGGTTTGTTGGGATTAATTCAGGGTAATTTATTAGAACCTGACCTTATATACCATTACCAAGTAACTGACCACCTGAAAAATTTAAGGACACTTCGAGCTTATTAACTGCATTTTTTGTATCCTATTTGACAATATTATGAGTGTGTGAAGTCAGATTGTAGTAATTGATTTATATTGAGCGAGATTATAGTTTAGTCCAATAGCTGTAGCTAGTAAGTACAGGAGTATAAAATTTCGCGGTAGATGTATACCAAGTCAAGGAATAGAAACTCTATTTTCATAATAGAGCATTATTGTCAATAGTGAATTAGGTTTATTGCAACCCATCGACAACGCCACATACATAATTCTCACGAACAAGACAATTATGATATTTTATTTAACCAATCGGCAATCATATTATCTCGAACGTAGATGCAACGCTTTGTCAATGTTGATGGCCTCCACCAACTGTGTTGCTTATTCTGGAGTACTTCAGGGACCAACTCTTGACCCGTTGCTGTTCAGTTTATTTATTAATTATCTTAACAATGTATTTAACTATTGTAAACTGTTTCATACAAATGACTCCCTGAATCCATCTAAATGTAAGTTTCTTAGTATTTTTGAGAAATTGTTTCTGTGAATTCAATCATATTAGTAAAGATGATGATATCCCGATGTAAATCGTATAAAGATTTAGATAGACTTTCTTTGCATGAATGTTTAGTTTGTAAAACAAAAGAAGCTTTGAAATTTTATGAATTTATCATTAGAAACTGCAAGGAATTTACTAATGTGAATGCTATGAAAACTGATGGTCTTAAGCAAATATCCTTGTTACGTATATAATTTTTTGCGTTTATGGATCAAATTCTAAGGCAAAAAGCTCATCTTCTGTTTTCCTACGGAAGCTCGAACGTTATAACTAAATTCCAGCCTAATGACTAACATTTAGACGTCCCGCAAAGGACATCTTATATCTTTGGAAGTCATTGTCGACAGAATTAATTTTTAGACATTAACTGGATCTCTCGCCCTACTTAGGCCCCTCTAATGGCTCCTGAGGCTGGGGTTCGGGAATAAAAGAGCACACCCTAACAAGCATTATAATAGCGCGAAGTTCTTGCGTTTGAAGAAAAGGCTCCCCGTTCAATTTGTAGACGACGAAATACCAAAAACGAAAATTAGTTGAGGCAGAGGGCAATGGCATGAAATATCGTATAGAAAAACCAGCAGAAGATTAAAAAATAGGGACTTACTCTACTATAGAAAGATTTGTTCTCGTTTCTCCTTAATTTTTTTATAAGTGCGAACTACTCAAATATTTTCGTGATCTAAATGATACAAAAAATGTACAATTAAAATAGGAATAACTTTCCCCAGGTCCGTTTATTGTGTATTAATGTATAGGCACTATCTTAAATTCGCAACTTTTCTTTCCGAAGTAATTTTTTATAAAAAATTTACCAACTTTACGACTAACCTTCCTCGATGTTGACTGTCTGATTTGATTCGATAGCCGCCAATAAGAATCGTCCTCTGAAAAGATTGCATTCTGCCACAATCCAGCCATTTACCTTGTGAAGGATTCTCCGTTGTGGTTGTTTGGCGATTTCTACAATCTTTCTTGATTGGCGAGAAGCCACGAAATCGATAGAAGTTGGAAAGTACCAGGTGGTCACACCAAAATTGTTGTTAACTTGTAGATCTGAAAAAATAGTTTTGAATACGGTGATGTGTTTTGTCAAGTTAAGGACACATATTTCAACGCTTTAAATGGGACACTTTTTATATATATTTTTTTAACATAATTAAGACACCGAAATGTTTTCAACGTGTCTTTATCGATGTCTTTATTGAATTGGTGAAGCGTCAATCATGACAATATTCAAGAAAGTTTTCTAATAAAAAATATTATTTTATAAGCAGAATAATTATAAAAAGTTATTAATTTTGTATAAATATGTTTGTTGTACCTACGTAACTGAATTAAATTACTTAGGAACAACGAGAAATATTTATTAAAGGAAATTTTACTTTTAGAAGAAACAGAAAAATTTTAATTGATGATTGAATTGATAACCATTCTCTTGAATACAGCATCTTATTCTATCTTCAAATAATATTCTCACATTCCTTAGAATATCTGGGGTGATTGTGGCAAGTGCCATCCTTTCCTTCATATCATCGCAAGTACTAGGTGGAAATGGATAAGTTAGAATGGTGCATGTCAGTGGCCACCTAGGTATCCATACCTCACCGTAATGGACTTCTTTGTTTTGGGCTATATAAAAAATCTTGTACACAGTGTTCCACCTACTACTTGCGATGATATGAAGGAAAGGACTAGAGACGCTATGTCTAGTAAATAATTACTACATCACCTTATTAGGCCATGATATGCATTGTGCTAGCTACTTTCCTGCATTAATCATGAATTTTATGCGTTTTGTCTGTACTATATTTTTCAAAGAAGACGAAGAGACTAAATCTATACCGAAAAGGTAATGTTAACGTGGAAACAGGTTAGTAATTACGGTTGAACCTAAAAAATATCGACTTCGACGTAAAAATCACGGTAAATGCGGGCGTCCTCGGCCTGCGTCGTCAAATTAAAAAGTCCGGAATTGAAATAGGCGCCACCGTAAATCCCTTTTTTTCCTACCTTTTTCTGTTCCACCGAACGTTGTCATTAAAGCCCTCTAAGTGATTATGTTTTAATGAAATTTTTCAAATGGGATAGCAACCTACTTTGTCTGCGTTGTGTGGCCCGCTTATTCCCGAAAATTGCTGTTTGTCAGCAAATACGGGACATTAATTTAACAGAATGTGAAATTTACTTGTGAAAATATGCCGGTCCATATGGAAGAGGTGCTACAGGGTGCGTCCGTAAAGTGACATTGAAGATGTTTTTTACGGAATTGATATTTGAATTGTATTTTGTGTAAAGGTATCACTAAAAGGATTTTCTGAAAATATGATCTGCTATTATATGAACAACTAACAAGTGTTTTTAGGGTTTTAAGGAAGATGTATAGTCTTTTCTTTCTATAAGCCCAGTTGAATAATGAGCTTGAGGCCAAACAGCAATACGCACTGTTGCTCTGGTCGACTGCGTCATAAATTTCAGTTTGTCGACAAGTCGCCTGGCAGTGCAGTGCAGCAATGCGGAACTTGGTGTGATTCAGGTAATTTTAATTTATTACAGGCACCTTTTATTAATCATTCATATTACAATGGCCTTTTGAAACGAAACAAAACTAAATTTACCATCAATATAATACAATTGTTTGAGGACATAAATAATTAAAATATGTTGTTGGTCAAATGAACATATAATAGAAATTTTCTACACATTATATATCAATTATTATAATTGTTTACCTCAAGCAGAAAACTTTTTTAGGTACGCCTATGAAACTCATTAAATTTGATTGCTAGGTTTTTTTATACATGTGCAACTGACTTCGGAAATACTATACCTAGTATGTAATTCCTGACTAGAGATTAAAATTTTTATTTTTCTCAAAAAAAAATGAAAAGATTGAAGAAATTCCAAACAAAAACATTTCAAAAAATTATTTTCTAGTTATATTTTCCTGGAATATGCAAAGCAACGCTGAATAATATGATTTATAAAGGTCGAAGTGAAACAGCAAATTTTTTACCCAGTTATCTAGAATTTTGCAGTTGGTTTTAAAATCAAAGTGCAGCGGAAACAAATTTCAATTAAAAACAAACTAAAAAATAAAACGTAATTTTCAAGAAATTTCTCTGAGATGATACAAGGTGTTTGGTGCATCGTTTGTCAAATTGAATTGGCCGAAATGAGGGGTGATTTGCAATCTCTTCAGCCCCAATAATTCACTCTTGGATCCATGGGTTTTTTGTTTCAACTTTTTCATTGTTGTTTTGAAAAATCACAAAATTAGTTAAATACTGAATTTATTGAAGAGACGGATGATGAATTCTCCGCAAGAATGAAATAACAGTATTTACCTGCTTCGCGCGTGTTATTGACGCAAAAACAAGTCTTCATCACGAATATCGTATATCAGCGTGATCCGCCCCGATACACAAATTAAGTAAATTAGTAGTTATTAAAAAGTTTTTATGGTTGTATACCGTTGGAAAGTGGACAGACTAGATAAATTTTTAAAGGAATTCATAGATCACGATCGCTTTTAGTTTTTTTTATTGCAACGTTAAGTCGAGCTTTAAATTTCTTTTTACCTCTTCCAAAAACTTTGTGAGTTAATAAAATGACAACTTGATGTTACTTGAAAGTAATTTTGATAGGACCATACAATAGTAAGCATAAAAAAATAAATTAAATTTGGAGGCTATAACTTTTTTTAAATTCAAGTTTAATTACTGAATATTAGGATTTTTTTCAAAACAACAAAGAAAAAGTTGAAATAAAAAACCCATAGAGCAAAGCGTGAGTTATTGGGGCTGAAGAGATTGCAAATCACCCCTCCTTTCGGCCAATTCAATTTGGCAAACGATGCACCAAACACGCCGTATATTTTTGTTTTCTCTTTATTTATTTGGGTATTTTGCACATAATTTAAGAATTAATGAGGTAAACTCTTGAGCTAAAAGGATTATTGAAGGATTAATTTTATGAAAATAGTTTTTAAATTTTGAAACTAATTTAAAAAGAAGTAGGTACCATTCCAAAGTTCTGATAACGAAAATAAATTGAATTTCTAAATATCAGTACCTTATTGAAGTGCATTTTTGTATGTGAGATTTTTTGTTAGGCAAACGTACCTCTAAGTTTCATTGGAATTTTTTAAACTTCCAATTTTAACTGGAAATACGTTACTGAAAAATAAATTTGTTGCTACGACAAATCTATTCTAGAGAGTCTGTACACATTAGCGAATTCCGAAAATCGAATATTATTTAAATAGTCTTAATATTTTCTTTAAATAGTCGAAATACATCACCTTGTCAAAACTTGAAAAACGTAGAAAACATATAATATCCACTAATTTAAGCCAAATTATAACGACGATATGATTAATTCCTAATGGGACACGCTGTATATTTCTTAGCGTCAAAGAAAGAATTTTCCTCGTCCACGGTACATTAGGCCCGCAATCAAGGCGAACTTCCTTAATGCACCCCAACAGCCCTCCACGTTCCCGAACATATCGGGCCGTGAAATCAGCTACGAATTCGGGGAATTTGTTTCTGACGCGCTCGACGGCACGAGTCGACGCTGGAGTTTTAATCATGATAAATTGTTTGATCCCGGCCCGCGTGGTTTCTGCCGAAATTATTTATACTGTGCACACAAGATCGCTCATCAATTACTGGTACGCAGTTCGAACAGTCACTTTGTGGTTTAGCTATTGTACATTGATGAAACTCTGCCTTTGATGGCAGACGGGGCGCCCTCATGTTCAGATTTTACGTCTGTTTGCCATCGATTGCCTCGTATACGAGGTGTCGAATTATTGATCATTACGTTTATTAGAAAATATATTATTTGAGAACTAAACATCTTATGTAATGCCATTAATAAATCGTGAAATATTACGCGAAAGTTAGGCCGATCCTGCATCGTCCCACTTAATCAACTGTTTAGGATGCAGTAACTATAGTAGGATCATATTCGATTCGTACACTCGATGCACCTGGGCGACTACAGCTACTACCAGAACACAGTGCGTATGTAGCGGTATTTCAGATTTTACATTGAATTTCATTTTAAATTTGAAATGATTTATCTTACGCCTCCTAAAAATGATGACACGATTTTGCTTTGATAAAAGACCGACAACTTTTTGCTCTACTTTGCATCGAATACGATCCTACTATAAGTCATGTTTAATATGGTTATTTTCATGGCGCGTGCGTTAACGTGTCTTACTTGCTCTGTTGAATGTAGACAAGAATTAACGAATCCGGTATTAATGTATGATTAATGAAAATTATTTATTTTCACGTCTTCTATTACCACTATGAAGGGACGCCCTTATTTCAGGAAGACCCTGTATTTGATTTAATTTGTTATATTTGCCGCACTATAGGCGCCACATTCTGCGATTTGATTCCTTGCAAGCGTCTTCTTTATTTTAAGTTTTATTAATTTATACCAATCCACTCGAGTTTGTTGACAAAAGGGCCCGAATTTCGTGAAATTCAATTAACACAAGAAAAACAATACGAACCAATCGAATCCCCATTAAATTCCCCCCGCTTTACTTCGATTGTTTGTGTAAAATCTATCAAAACCTTCGGTTACTATTACACTAATTAGACAGGGAAAACTTTCTTTGAATAAGACGAAATTCTAATTTATTTTTGGAATTCCAGTTACTTAAGGACGATTTGAACTTGAATTGATTTGGTGCCACACTGAGAAAAGCTGTCGTGTAAAAATACAGAAACATCGCTTTACTGTTAAAAATGTTGTCACTGCCGTTCTTGGTGGTGAAAATCCGAAGTATTTGAAATTATTCAATTTTTCTTGGCTGAAAACATACATAGGTATTGGATTTTCGAAACCTAGAAAGTTGCACTAATCAAATTTGGACAGGATCGTAGCTAATACAATGCGAAACATTGCCTTACTGTTAAAAATGTTATTACCGCCGTTCTTGGTGTTGAAAATTCGAAGTATTTGGAATTATTCAATTTTTCTTGGCTGAAAACATACATAGGTATTGGATTTTCGAAACCTAGAGAGTTACACTGACCAAATTTGGATAGGACATGGCTAATACAATGCTAAATATCGTAAAAATTTGGAATTATTTGAAGAGCAAATAAATTTACAGAAATATTTTTTGCAAATAGAATATATATTTTAATTCGTAATGACTTACCATATTGATACTATGAAGACCGCTTAACATTTGTTCACTAATAATTTTCAATTAAAGACACAACTTTCCGTAATGCATTTTTTTTATCTGTTTACGGCGCAACTATGCTTCTCTTTTTATGTAGTATGTAAGATGGGGACGATTCCAGATGTTCTCAATAAGTTTTAACTTTTTTAATTTTTATTAATTTAAAGACCAAATTGCAGTTTCAACAGTTTTGAATATTGAAAATGCTTAATATTGGAATTAATTCTTCTACCTACCATTAAAAAATCCTCCGTGATTTGTTCTAAAAAGTAAAAGAATGTAAAAGTGAGTGTTAAATTATATGCCTATGTTATAGGAAAATTCCAAATTTGCTGTTATAATTTCTTTTATCTTGCACTACTACTGCTTTTTGGGGACGTGAACTTTTAATTAAAATGTCACAACTCATAAAAAGATAATGTAGTTAATGGTCGTATCAATATAATAAATATGTTGCTACCTAATCTGAATTTAATAGGGGACAAGAAACCACTTGTAGATACCATTGCCGCGTCTGGGTATTTAAATTTTAACGAATGCTTTCCTCCAGTGTAAGTTATTTGAAACTTTATTGAGGTTGGATTGATTTGTTCGTTCACGGCATACAAAGTAATTCCCGCCCCCTACCCCCCCGCGTCGACAGCGCTCTGTGTACCGAATGATGGGATGCGCCATTTAAAAATTCAAACCCCCGTCAGACGCTTTCTCGGTTATTGGAGTCGGGCCTTTCTGCGTGCGAAGCGTCCTCTTGAGACGTCTGTCAGATAGAAAATTATATTTCCAAGTTTTTGTATCTGGAAAGGGAGCCGTAATCATGTAAATGTTTCTGTTTACAGTCAGTGACGTCGCTAAATGAAGTACGTGTAGTAAAAATGTCGGCGGAAATTTGTTTAAAGCTAATCAGGATTTATTGTCATATTGCTCTTCTTTACCAAGCATAGTCCATGTGTTTTTAATAGTTTAAGACTCACAGAAATACCTTAGTTGGTTTTATTAAGAAAAAGGATTTACTACAAGACAAAAATGTGGAGATCAAGAGGCCAGGTGCTTTCAAACACTGAAAAAAATTCACATCGGGACAGAGTGATCCTAGGAAAATGCAGGAAACTATGTGGAAAAATTGTGAACTCGGCCTTCTTCTTATTCTTCCTGTGGTTCTGTTCCCATAGCGCCGCGGCTTTATCAGGCCTATTGTGCGTCCCACTGTTCAAACCTATTCAGCAAGTATCTTTGTCCTTTTAACAAAATCCAAATCCAAAAGCTTCCTTAAGGAAACTTGTCTCAGCTCCTTGGATTCCAAAATGGGGTTTCCCAGAGCATTATTGTGCTCAGTATCTGCAGAGAAGTTTCAACGCCAAGTCACATCCTCAGACCGGACTGTCTACAAGCCTTAACATGTACAGATGTTTCCTAAAGTGACAGTCTCCCGTTATAAGTCTCGTTACTTTCCTGTTTAAGCCCAGTATTTCCTATGTTCTGACTGAATCCATTTGTCCAGAGTCCCCTTGACCAAACTGGGAGATTTGCCACAGAAGAGCCCCGATGCCCTTTTCTAACAAGTTCATTCGCTCTAACTGTATTAGTGGCAGCCAGTTCAGTCAGTATTTGTAAACATTCCCTTAAAAGTTTTGAATTCACTTTGTACATGTCTAAAACCTTAATTGCTGCATTACTCTCAGAGAAGATGAATTCAGCCTTAGATATGACTATACGTACCTACAGGTTATAAAGTCAGTGTCAACTTATGGAGTGGTGGTATGAAAGCCGAAGGGGGAAGTAGAAAAGCTCCGAAATGGTATGTATTCATGAGAACCACTCGACTACAGTCTCGTTGACCCTACTACCTACCAATAAATGCTTTGATTTAAGTAGATAGGTCTGGATGTTATAGACTTCAATATGCAATTGTTCGGAAACAGGGTGGGGTGTACTAAAAGCTGTACGATGAGTTAAAATTAAAGGCACGTACGATTTTAAGAATGCGTATTGACCATTTACCACCGGGGTATAATTTTCAAATGAAGTTCTTCAGAGGACCATTGAAGTATGTGACTTACTGAACAAAAATCACAGGTCAATAAGAATAACAGTCAGTCTGACAGAAAACGAATTGTACATCAAAAAAAATACAAAAATTTTGGAAGTGACGTTTCGAAGATAGCTATGGATGCAATATTGTTGGTGTAATTCAATGCTAGTCCACAGAGTAATTGTTTCCCGCATTATCAACAGTTAGGAGTCTTATTTGTACGGTTAGATATATTTTAATAGATACTTAGGTATCTATTCTGATTCTATTTCTGATATCGAAGAACATTTGACTTTTTTTAGAAAAAAAGTTTTTAAACGAGGATCTCTAATATCATTTAGATCCATAATAAGACTTATAGTTATTCGATCACCTATTAAAAAACTCAACTTATCCATAGTTTTAGAACTCCTGGCTTAAATAAATAAAATTTAAGATCAGACAGTAGATCAGTTATTTTATTATTTGATACTAATCTAATTTAGTTTATTACTACTATAAAAAAACTTTGAACAACAATATGCATCGCATTTTCACATCAGTTTTTAAAGTTACAAAACAAAATTCAAGTTCTATAAAGACTTACATTGTTTTAAGATGACTGAAAATTAATTGTAAAGGGTTTATTTTGGCTCAGTAGATTGATTTCCTAGATTTTCTAGAGTTAGCTCTTTTTACTGTATAGGCAAATTTAATATTTATGTTCCCTTCAACTTGGATAAACAATAATCCATCAAACAATGATTCTTGCATCATAGCTAAAGGTTTGGAATAAATTTGATCCACTTTTCAGATGAAGACACAACATTTTGTTTCATGGACTGGTGATTTATATAATTTACCACATTTTTTCAACCAATAGCATTCTCGAGCAATTGTAGACGCAACGGTTTGTCATTCTTCACTGTAAACGAATCATTAATTTTGATGGCGCTAACATTTGGGGATTTTGAGTTGTTTTATTTGACTATGCCAATCCTGCAATGTTGGTTGCCTAAACTCAGCGGTCCCGTAGTCAGTAATCATTTTTGAAGGATCCTTGGGATAACCTATTCTCGCAACGCACGTTTGTTAAATTAATTCGAATATACTCGTAGTTACGGAAATGCAGTTGACAAAGGCGGGCGTTGATTTTCTTGCGCCATTTTCAACAAGATCATATTTCCCAAATCGACAAAGGGACGGCGCGCTGAAACGCGACCAGGTCGACTAAAACAACGACCTTCTGGTTCGAGCCCCATTTGTCATGCCGCTTCTAAGGCGGGTCTTTATTAGTCCGATGGAAAACCATAGGCATCGGTTTAAACTAAGATTAATCGTAGTTTGGCAGTAACGATTTCCTATAAATAATCACGTTAAGATTAAACCGAGTTGTAAATGTTGATATTAATGAATGCGGACGGAGGAGGCCGTAATCTGGTTCAGTTTTCGGCGATAATGGCAGGACGACTAATTTAATCCGGCACAGCTTGCTCGGCATCCCCAGGAATCGTCAACGTCTCGAGCTATTACATGAGGTAGATCTCGCTTTCTATTTAAAAAGTCGCCGGGCTTTCTTTCAGGCGAAGATTTTGTACTAACGGACTTGCAAATATATTAAGATACCTTTTTGTAGCTACTTAAGAACGCTAAAGCGCTATTCAGCTGTAAAGTAAAAGTAGAACAGATAAAACTGATTGTCGATCTATTATTGTATTCACTTATTCAAATGTATCCAATTTCCATTTGTTGCAAAAGTAATCAATCATTTAGTTTTATTTGAAACAGTCACAGTTATATCATCATAACAACATACAATGCGCACATTTCTTTGTTTACTAATCTTGCAAAAATCGATGGATATATTTTCTCCATGTTCATAAATATCCCGTATTTAACAGTGTTTATTTAATTGTAGACCAAATAAAGAAAAATGAAGTACTAATTACGTTACACTTAAAAAATCTTCGTTAATTAATTAATAATAAAAACTTCTCTATAGCTCATGCATAAACCGTAGTTTGATGTGGACTTGGGAAAAGGAATGATTAATTTTTCGCGGGAGCACTTGAAAGGCTTGCATTAATGCGGGACGACGTAATAAAAATCTTTTATTTGGTCGGGACAAATACTGCGGAATATTTTAAAATTTAAATATTCATTAACCCCGTTCCTTCTTTGCGGAATGTCTCGGTATAAATATTTAAGGGTTTGTTTGAAGTCCATTAAAGAAATATATTATGCATGGGGATACATTTTACGCCGAAGCGGCAGTTTTTACCGAGTTCGTTAAAAAGTGATGATTTGAAAACATTCCGTTTTCGTCGTCGCTAATAATGCTCTATATTTCTTGTGAAGAAAATCGTATTTACAAAGTGGACCTTAAAAAAGCGAGTCAAACTTCGTAAACTATTGATTCTTTCTTATCTATTCAAAGCTAAAGTTTCACCGTTCTTCCTATCACCTTCTCATAACGGCTGAAGAAGAACTTAAGATTTTTGAGGCAACAGACAACATGAGCAACAACGTAGACGAAAATAAAACTGCCAGGACATTCGGTAAGTCTTTTGGGGTAATGGTCATAAATATACAGGTCGCCACAAAAAAGATTCAGATAACAGATGTAATAGAATGCTGGTGGTCTTGGATTTGAATTTGACCTTAAGGTTCAAGATCAAATCAAATTTTGTCAAGTTATTCAGAGAAAAATTACTGATTTCCAAATGATCCCATATTCGGACGAAAATTTTCGCTCTGTCGATTTCTAACATAAAATGTGGGATGTTCCATCTAATATTTCCAAGTTGACCTAGGCTTGACCTTGAAACTTAAGGCCAAGGTCAAATCCAAGGTTCCAGAATATCGCTTTTCTGATATCCTACAACTTTTTTTTATGACTGAATCCTGAGAATTTATCCGGTTTTGGAATACCCGTATATTGGTCGAATGTATCAACTAATGCTTATATTATTTGGTTGAACAATTTTCAATCTATTTATTCTTTAGATGTTTCGAGGAACATATGTGAAGGTTTCTTCTAAATTCTGAAACTGGAGAGAAGTCGTCTGGTTCGTATTGGATGTGGTAAAGGCAGTTCTAAGCCCTAAACCAAATGGTGGGGATTTTGACAGGCTATTGCAGACTAATTTAAGGCATTTAAGTTTAATAGGAATTGGGGACCCTTTATGCCCGAAATATGGAGTAGGGGAGGACACCCCTGTCCACCTTCTGGGACACTGTGCAGCCTTTGGGGGGTTAAGACATAAAGTTTTTAGTGCTGAAGAGCTGCAAGGGGTTGAGGTGAGGGACTTTCCATGGACCAAAGTCCTGGCCTTCATTAGGGCGTCCGGTAAGTTCGAAGAGGGTCAAAGGCAGAGAGTGGACCGGTAATTGGGCCGTGGAGCAGGCAAAAAGGGCCCACTTGTGGCTTACTTGCCAGGCTGAGGTCACCCCTTTCCTACTACTACTACTACTAAGCTCTGACCTTGGTTGAAATTATTCCACTTTATTTTAAATTTGTATTGCTCTACTCTAATTTTGATATTAGATCTATTAAGTGCCATATATATCTTTCTCTCTTCTTTCTCCAATAGAGATTTTGCTGCATGTACAGGTGATACTAGAACCTTGGCGTACATCGTTCTTGCAACTCCTGAGAAAGGCTGCCCCTTGGTTCCTTGTAGTGCTATAGACGGCATTAACAATATGTTTTCTTCAGATTCAGATGCAAATGGTAGACAGACTGTTGCTAAATATTGCTTCTTTTTTTTGTTCTCTGATATCCTTCTGATGGCTTATACAATATTTCTGTTTCCTCTGAGAATTGATATCGTCCAAGTGTTGTGGCTCGTAGATGGTACGTGCTTGGTGCACTAATGTGTTGTCACTACCTTATTTCCGTGGTGGATGGTAATGTGACTCAGTTTTCAGATATATATTCATGTTGATTGGTTTTTTGTAAATGCTGTCTCGTTCCAGGATTCCATCCTGATTTCTCTGGAACAGACATCTTTCAACTTCATGGTGAATCTGTTGTTGTTGTTGTATGCTTGTTATCAAATGATGTTTCATTACTTTCGAAGGCTTCCATGTACATATGTGTTTATTAATTATTGGAAAGTCATTTGATACCATAATTAAACTCCGCAAATGACTGAAAATATTCAAAAGTAACCTCGAACGACGCTGACATCTCACCTATCAAGGGACGCCATCTACGTTCCTTATTCTTCGCCACAACTTGACAAGACAACTTCCAGGAAATTACGCTTCGAACTGAAGTAATGGAGAATGTATCCCCGACTTAATGAATTGCTGTGTCTCGCAGTAAGCGAGGCGGTGTCGTTTCCTTTTTAATGCACATTTCGGGATTGTTCCGCGAGGGTAATTACCCCCCACCGCCCGTACACACAAAACCCGTCTATATTAATTACCCGCGCTATAATTTTATTGTCATTACTCGGGACTGGAACACCATGTCGTGGGACTTACCAGTGTACGCCGTGCATTGTACGTTGATTAATTAGCTTAATTATTAATTAAGCGAATGTAACGGCCGATATTAAATTCGGCGGATTCTACACAAAGCGATAATGCTTCCAATACGGGTTGTAAGATATAATTTATGTATCATTACCATAATGACCTGCAAGTACATGGGGGGGGGGTCATTATATGAAGCACATTTCTAGCCCTGTAGATCGACAAGTTTACGAACGAAACTAATTATTTCTGAGGATACAAAGTGCCGCTTCTGAATTCAAAAATGGAGATTTTTTTGTGGAGGCCTGTGAGCAAAAAAATTTGGAGATTGAAATGGTGACTTTGCAACTATTATCAAGCAATATATTTTTGAAAAACTACAAACTAAACTTTGGAAATATTGTTAACATTGAAGAAAAGAGAACGTTGGCATTTACATAAATTAAATCACTTTTTTACTAAAACTGCTATGTTTATATGTGAATATTAGTGTAATAGAAAAGTATCAATAGTCATTTGGTTCTGATCAGCGTTCTCGTTATACCGGTCGCATTGAGTAATTCCGTGAATATTAGTAGAAAATTAGTGTTAAAATATTACGTCTCAAATGTACAGTAGGTATGATTGAAGTGGAAAGCAAAAATGAATATTTCAAGCGATAAAGAATATTTGCTTCTTTAAGTGTCGAATGCCAGAGAAAATGCAACTTATTCCTCAAAAAGCTGCAATTATCATCATCATTACCATCATCATTACCATCATCACCATCAGCATCATCACCACCATCACCTCCATCACCACCATCATCAGAATTCAAGTACTGGTTCATATATCGTCCATTTTAGTATGTCAGACAAATGACAACACTTCTTGAAACTTCAAACAAAACCTCAAAGGTTGTCAAATTTAAATTGACATTTAAAACTCTATTCATAACCGACGTATATATGTAAAAGCTCTACATCTTGGTACATCCATCAGAAGACTTGGGGGATGGAAGTCATTGGCGCTAACCACATTGAAGAAACAATTCAAATATAATCTTCGGAAATGGTTTCTGATTCAATCTGTCCTGATTCTGATTCTGAATCTGATTCTGTTGGAGTTACAAAACAAGATGATTTAAAAGATGATTCCTTTACTTCTACGTCAGAATAAATTTGTTCAATTGAAGAAACAATTAAAAAATATACTTAGTCATATTATTAATGCAAAATATCCAATTAAAATATGTAGCAAATGTATGAAAATTACTTTTTTGGCAGAAAACAAAATTAAAAGGTTGATATTTTATGAAAGTTTCATTTAACTCAAAATGAATATATTAAATTCTTATTTTTTCAGTTGTTTCCACGTTTGCATTCTGTTTAAAATTGCCCTAATCACATAGGATACGACATTTGTCAAGTAAAATGTTAGTACTTGTATTCTCTTTTATATTTTTGTATATGTACACATGTTCAATTGAAATTAAGTTAATAAAGAAGGTCCACACAGCCAGTTTAGTGTTTAGAGTGTTATCTTTATTAACTGTTAGTTTTTATTACAATAGCTCATAATTACAGTTATCTCGAATTTGTGGATATGTTACTGATATACAGTGATTGTAGACGAAATGCTGCGGCTGCAGAACGTATGTAAGTGAAATTTTTCCACTTCTCCATGCACCAAGTGACGCAAGGTTGTGGTATTGCTCAGTTACTACACCAGGTGCAGTATTGAGCATTTACTGTAATGTGTAATGTGTCATACGTCTTAATTCCACGACTTCAGGAGTCCTCAATGTCTTCCAACGTTTTCTGTTAAGCTCAAAATACATTTATTTTTTTTCTTTGCAGTTATAATAGTTTAATGTAACAAGCGTTGTCATTAAAAAAAAAGAAATATATTATCTGCGTTTACAACGAACTGGTAATGGATGTAACTGATCCTGCACGTGTTAATACACATACTAAACAGCATTTAGTACCAACATATTCGATCAGATGTTACATTACACTGTGTTTCACCCTTCCTGTCGGGTAATTTGATATTTTCGATCGACGCTAATCTCGCTGCTGCACCCAAATGGCTGCATGTTCGTTGCACCGACAATGAAAATAATGCGTTACCTATAGCGACAGCCTCTAATTGATTTTGTCGTCGCCGGCGGCAGAGACGCCACGTGAATAACAAAATTTGCGTATTGTTCGGAATCCAAGCCAACCGGATTTACTCAGGTGGAAACCCCGTTGCAAGCTCGCTTAAATGTGAGTTGGTGGCTAAATGGGAGAATAATAGAGTGGCTCACTTTTATAGATCATTGGATATCTTATTTAATTAAGACCAAGAATCGTCTATTATTCCTGTGGTAGCTCCAAATTTTGAAGAAAGCAAGGGAGGATAGTAAGACCTATATCTCAGGTTATTTTAAAGAAATTATTAAACATAGACCAATAAATAAATATACCGATTTTGGAAAAACTAGATTTTGCACTCCACACCACACTGTCACTCTTTTGATATACAGTGGTCGTTCTTGAATGACCCATGGGTTTTTGAATGTCCGGAGCATTAAATGATAGTCTGGTTTCAATTCCTGCGTTAACAATGGATGCAGATGCAGATTCATTTGTTAAAATTCACTGCGATGTGCTTTTTGAAATGTTTAATTGCAATGACTGACGACGCACTCAAGTTACGGGAATTTCCGCTACACATACTGTAGTAATATTTTCGGCTGAACGGCCAGTGCGATGCCGGCCTATGTTTTGTCTGCAACCGAACCTGTCTCTTCAAAGTTAGCAACTAATTTTTTTTATAATTCGGGGCGTTCCTTCTACCGAAAATTCCACGTTGCGCACAGTCTCAACTACACACTATCCGTACTAGTAATGAATTTTTACAATTTTCACTAATTCAGTCGTCATATAGTGCTCCATTTTTTCTAACCGCAATGAAAATGGCACACAATTCAAATCTTGAGTTAGTTTTTGGGACACCCACATACACATTTTTTTCTTTTTTTATCATAGGAAGAACCCAACGCTTTAACGCTTTATTTAGACTTTTTATTTCTCTGCAATTGCTAATAATTTTAGTACTTTTAATGTCGTGTCTTTATTTCGAATGTTTTTCATTTAATCTCTCCATGAAATCTTTTCTCTATGCAGTTGTTGGTAATATTTATATTCGTATACTATGGTAAGGCGTATTATCTATGACAATCAGTGCATCGGGTTCCACGTGAAGTAAAATAGATGCAAATTATTTTTCGAATAATAATAATCTCCCATTCGTCGCGACTCAAAAGTGTTTATACCATTATTAAAAAATCCGCATTCACTTTGTTATGCGTAATTATTAATCGCCGTCGTTTTCCAGCGAATGTCTAGTAGTATAGAAAATCCTAAAAATTAATTTTGTCCTCTATTGATATTTAATACTTGCTTTGGATACTGTGTGTTCCCCGTATTTTTTCTAGATATTCTCTTCGCCATATTACAATACGTTTTAAATAACGAAAATTTCTTTTACAGCAGTATGCAATAAACATTTTCGGTTCAATCTAGGTTAATTTTCATCTTCTGTGATTGCTTATTCAGTTTTCTTTAATAAAGGAAGTTTATTTTTAACAAAAATGCGTTACACTTTCTACGCATAGCATAATTAACGTAATTGTCAATTTCAAATTTTCTCATACCACGTATTCGGCTGTTCGCATGTTTACACTTTTTAACGCACGGTATCACTCACTGACATATTCGCGTTTCGTGCTCGAATGTCCTTATGCACATTGTTTATCATACAACATTGATCTGTTAAATTCGGTCGTTTACGATTACCCTGATTATTGTCAGATTGACCACTAATACCGCACTCGATTTCCATTTTTAACATCACTTATTGAAGCAATAATGTTACGTCTTTCCTTTCCTTGTACGCTTATAATACGCATTGACATGTCTCAGCTAGACACTGACATAGAAATATTTTCAAGAAGTCAAACCGTGTAGCCTCAGTCGTCTGTTATTTTGTAGATTATAATTAAAGATAGAAATGTGCGCTTGTAGAATTCTCTAGGTTTGCACGCGCGGCTGAACATATTGGAACACTATACGAAATGACTGGCACATTACAATTTCCATGGAGAAGATTATAAAAAACTATTTTATCGGAGTAAGAAATAGGCAAAATTGTGGTTTGATTCACTTATGGCCCTACTGGAGTGAGTTATTATTTTTATATAACGAAGAATTAATTTAATTCTTTTCGAATGTGTCTACTGCTAGGTTGGGCGATTTATTATGATTCAATTTTCTTCATCAGCAATCTTGCACTGAAACTGGACTGACGTGATTTTTCTTCAATAATTTTTGTTGCTTCAAGCGAAACTGTTCTATTTCTTCAGTAGGGTAAGGAGAAAGATAATTACCTATCTGTCTAGCCATTTGAACGCTGAAGAGCTTAGATATTTATGAGACGAAAACTAGAATTTTGTCTTGAATAATGCTTTTCGGAATTATGAAACTTTGACTTGTAAGACTTAAGTTATGCCTAACAGTTTTCAAGTCAATGTTAATTCATAGAAGATCGATTTATCAGAACAATTAAATTGGATTTAATTAAAGCAATAGCCGATCAATTGTCTCATACCTTAGCAACAAAAACCAGATTTAGTTAAATCGTATTTAACATTCATCTGAAAAACTGCCCTAAGTATATGGAAGCTACGATTTCCCTTAGGGCGTTCCGCTATCCAACGCCATCGGCGATAAGGGAAAAGGATTTATCCGCAGGTAATTCGCGGATAATTCACCTCTGCCGGAATCCAGCTCGGAAATTTTTAATAAGTTGTTCCGGGAAATCTTCCGGTTTGTCATTCTGCGCGGTTGCATTAATTAAATTCCGGGAGATAGCGAGGGAATGCCACATCTGCCATACTTTGCAGGAAAGGAATTCATATATATGCATCGAGGGCAGGAGGAACTTCGATAGGAAGTTCGCACGTTGATTCGGTAACCGGAAGTTTGTGGTACATTTGCTATAAGTTCGTTACCAAACTATTAAAAAGTATTTCCCTATGTCGGTATCGTGGTTTTCATTTGCATGTATATTATAATTTTTAATCACAGACGTCACTGTACGGCGACAAATTATATTTTGAATTATTATTTTTTGCAGATTTTATGCATATGACGTAATTTTAGAACATCTTAACAACTGTCAAGATAAATACACTAGTGATTGCATAGAGCAGTATGCAATTAGATGCAGTGTATTAATATTGACTCTTAAGCTGCATCCACTTCTATTGGCCGTCGTTGGTACTGCCAAATTATAAATAATAATACGTAACAGGATTACCAACATTGAAATGTAATAAAAATTTCCAATTCTTATTACAGCAAACTAAATATTTACGATGCTTATTTCATGTACAAGCAGACTGTGCAGCAAATTTTGACGCGAAAAATTTCGATTGCATCATTCTACGGCCTAGGAAGCAATAAAAATCATCTTCAGGCATTTATTACCTGCGTGTGGCGTACAGACCCCCTTTTCTTGAAAAAAAAAATCGAAATTTCTGTCTATTTACACATTGCTATTAATATATTTAAATGGGACAAAATATAAAGATAGACAAACAGTGAGGAATCAGAATACGCAATTAGAAAAAGAATTGAACATCAATTTAAAAAAGATGTAGTTGAAAATCTGATAAACACATTTGGGTGATGGTCGTGCATTTGTTCTATTTCCAGTTTGACCGGAAATCAATTCCATCAATATTTATTTTTGACTAACCTCGTATATTTTGGATCGGATAGAATTTTTAACTATGAATCCAGCGATGTGTCATACACTTCATAATTTTATCATTTTATAAGCGAAATATTAAAAAAATAGAAATATTAAAAAAATTTTGAAATTTCAAATATTATTTAACGAAAACAAAGCAAACCAGATTGTTGAGACATCTATATAGAATACAATTTTTATCATATTTTATATCAATGGTTCCTCCTTGCGGGTAACAAATGCTTTTCAAAGCAGTTATGATCAGGATAAGTATTTGTGAAATTAATTCAATTATGTTTTTAGACACCCTCTAGTCTAAATAAATAGGTTTTTCATCTGCGCCTAGAAATTTCATCATGATGTTTACATAGATATGTACTTTATAACCGTTTTATTTAGAATTTAATTTTAGGAAACAACTCAATTCTTAAACATTTCGCGTTGGTGTATTTTAGCATCAGTTTTATTAGCAATAAATTGTGAAAAGAGAACTGTATTATCGATTCTTAGTCAAGGGGCGCTGTTATACGGCGTTGTAACGCCTCACAGGGATGAAATGAAAAATTTATTACGAAACAAGACGGGATCTCCCCCTCTCCGCGCCCACCCACAACGTAGTAGCTTAGACCTACTTATTGCTGATTTAATATTTCTCTTAGCACCGTTCATTTATCTTTCTTTATCCGACATAATTTGCGTTCTTTATACGGCCTTTTATCTCGCGCCGGAATACATTAGGGCCTCCTTCAAAGAAGGAAAAGGGAATAATGTGATTTTCTGATAAAATTGGACGCATTGTGCGGAACTTTGTTAAATAAATCGAATCACACGAGCCCCAGCGCCTGATTGGCTTTTAATTTCTTTCTTGAGTGCACTTTATCTTTCGCTGAAACTGAGAGTAATCGGATTATTCCCACGCCTACTTATTTAAAGGATTTTTTTATAAGCCCTCGAAGAGTCCGCTCTACGTTCGACGCACTTTGACCTTAAATCCTCGAAGTGATCGAGAAAAATCAGCGGAACGTCAGTAAAGAAAGCTCATTTTTATTTCGAAGAAACTAAATTTCAATGTTCATATTTAGCCAAATGAAAAATAATTTCGTCAACGTTTTTCTGCGGGTATAATAGATCACGTACTCCTCAAAATTAAACCTGAGTAGGTACATTATTCAGTAATATAGACCGACAAAATATGACCACTTCAAGTTTTAAAGATACCCTAATCTAAAATTGCGAAAAACCGTGTTTCAAGGCGAAAAAATCTTCGGAAATGTATGGCTCGTTTCTGGTTTCAAATTTTGTGGTCCCTACAATCAGCGAAAATATGCTTAAACCAAAAAAAAAATGGTGTACTCAGTATTCACTAAATTCACTGAAATCTGAATATTTTAAATTTATATTGAACGAATATGATTACTAAAATCCACACAGTATTTATATTAATGCATACAGCGCATTCGCAGTCTAGACTAGGCGGTATCTGTTTTGGTTAGGGTGAATCGTATATCCACGGAGATTTTTGGCTTTTTGGCTTTCAACTATCACTAGAAATGAAAATGTTTCTCTGCGCATAAAAAAAACGTGGGCTTACTTTTGGCGACACAATATGTTAAAAAAATTCAAAAATGTCATATTTATCTTCTTATTTAATTATGTATCTTTTCAATAGTTGATTTTAGGCGAAAATGAAAGAGGAAAAAATGTTTGTAATTAAATTTTACAAAATATGACTAGTTACATATCGATATGAATCATGATTATTATTGCAAAAACCGAAAAAATCGTCAAAAATGGGTTTAAAAAACATTACCTTTTGAAAGAATTTTTTTTTGGGGTCTTTAAATTGGGTATAGGACCTTCATACTTGTCTCAAGAAAACTTCATGTTATGTAGAATCATCACACCAAATTTCATCAAAATCGGTTATATAGATTTTGCATAATAATTTTGCAATCCAGATTTTGAAAAATATTTTGCAAATTTTAAAAATTTTGCACAGCAAAAACCAAGGCCCTTAGATACTTGAAAATTTAATAACATATAGAAGGGCTCTCACGCTTTCAAACGCTTTTTGAAAAATTCAAATTAGTCGATTAGGAGAGCTCTGGCGCTTATCTTTTGCGAATTTTTGTACTTATAAAACAATTAGAATAATTTTGTGAATATTCGATCAAATCAAATTTTCTAAAGCAGGTTTTAAAAGTTATTGGAAAGACGCTTCTTTAAAAAAGAAACAGATTGATTGGTCAATTAGTTACGTAGTTATAGCCGATCAAAGTTAACCGTCATTTACACTAAATGTACTGGGACATCCGAGCTAATTTTTCGAAAAATACCTTTGGTATTTCGAGTACTTACCAGGTCTAAGTTTGCAATACTTTTCTATATTGGCAACCTACTTTAAAACGCTTTAATCATGCGAGAAATTCAAGAAAATCGTACGGGTGATGTGTGGGAGAAGCAGAGAGCGAGGCTGCTTCGGCCTGCTCGAAATTGAGTCGGCGAGTTCAAAACCGCGACACGCTTAAAAATTTTTAATATCTCAGCTTCTAGAGGTCCGATTTTGATGATCTTTTTTTTAAATCGATGTCTCGCGATTTAAAAAAAACAATTATCGTATTTTCAAGTGCCTATCGTTAATAATTATTGGTCTTTCAACAGTCCGATAATTATTTTTCTTTAAACTTTAACTATCAACTTTATTTTTTTTATTGTATCAAACTTATTATATTAAACTTATATACTGTTTATCAAAGATCAAAAACAAATTTATTTAAATATTCTAAAATTGTTTAAACAATAATTATTTTCAAAATATGTCGAAAATTAGTAATTAATTAATTAATTTAATTTAATCATCATTTCTTTTGTGATTAAAGTATAATTCAAATATTATTTACTGTTTAAAATATAAACAAATGAGAAATTAACTCATTATATTGCAAAAATACAAAATTATGGTACAAAAATTCGACCAATGTTTAAACAAGTGCCAGAACTCTCCTAATTGACGGATTCGAATTCAAAATTCGAAAAACGTTTGAAAGCTTGAGAGCTCTTCTATATGTAATTAAATTTTCAAGTATTTAAGGGCCTTGGGTTTTGCTGTGCAAAATTTTGAAAATTTGCAAATGTTTTTCAAAATCTGGATTGCAAAATTATTATGCAAAATCTATACAACCGATTTTGATGAAATTTGGTGTGATGATTCTACATAACATGGAAGTTTTCTTGAGACAAGTATGAAGGTCCTATACCCAATTTAAAGACCCCAAAAAAATTCTCTAAATGGTTATGTTTTTTAACCCCATTTTTGACGTTTTTTTCGGTTTTTGCAACAATAATCATGATTCATTCGATTTGTAACTAGTCATATTTTGTAAAATTTAATTATAAACATTTTTTTCCTCTTCCATTTTCGCCTAAAATCAACTTTTGAAAAGTTACATAATTAAATAGGAAGAAAAATATGACATTTTTCGAATTTTTTTAACATATTGTGCCGCCAAAAGTTAAGCCCACGTTTTTTTTATGCGCATAGAAAATTTTTTATTTCTTCACCCAAATATTAACTCTTTGAAACAGATACCGTCTGGACTAGGTGTCGTTATTCTGTGATTACAAGGAATATTTTTTAAATATATTTTGATTGTTGGTTCCGATTAATACATGATTACCCCTAATCTTTTCTAATTATGCTACAATACAAAAAATAGACGTTTTTCGTTTATAACTTTTTTCCGTTCATTTCCACGAGAAAACAGTAAAGTACTTTTTTTCGACTACAAAAAAAAACAAAAAATTAGCAATCGACCGTCAAAAAATATTTATTAGATCAAAAGTTATAAACAGAAGAAGTTTATTTATGACTTGAATTAAACATTTATAAGCTGCGTTATTATTACCAGAACGTTGTGGCATCGCATCCTCTTATTCCTTAAGTACTGTCTTTATAATTTCACATTCATAATATAAATTTCATGAATATTATTATTAGTACTAACTTTTTGTGTTCACGAATACAAATTGTCCACTGCTCTTCTTGAAGCAAGTTTCTAACAGATTTTTGGACAAATCGAACATCGATACGATTAAACTTTTAAATGTTATGCCTAGGATTCGAATACGGTGGTAGTTTAGTTTGCCGGCAAATTAATTACTAATTAACACGGATACCATCAGAACCGCATTTGTTATGTAAATTCTCCATAAATATCTAATAAAGCGCGTTAGGGACCAAACAGGGTCAGAGGGCAGTAAGCTGCAGTGCAGTTAATGGACGGTTGCCGAATAACAGGCATAATCCGACTTGCTTGCAATTTATATCGTCCTATAAAATATATTGTCCTCCAGGATTTAAAATTTTTAACCTGGACGTTGCATAAATCATT
The DNA here is from genome assembly GCF_000390285.2 of Anoplophora glabripennis. Lineage (NCBI taxonomy): Eukaryota > Metazoa > Arthropoda > Insecta > Coleoptera > Cerambycidae > Anoplophora > Anoplophora glabripennis. The sequence goes on along the minus strand of NW_019416268.1, from coordinate 66,815 downwards.
AGATAGCACACATAAAGCTTTAAAATATATAGCTTGATATATTTTGACTATTTTGTATTTATTTTCATGTGCAATTTATTGTCGCCATGTTAAAAATGAGACTAGGGCTTGATAAAACCTTTGTTTACCTGTAATAATCACAAAAAATCAGTATTTAAATTAAGCAAATAAGTACATTTCCCTTGAAATGTGCTTAAATATCAAATTAAAAATCGTGCAAATGAGGGTTCAACGCACTCTCTGTCTTATTTTCTGAAAACGGTATTAATTTTTCGGGAGAGCATTCAACATCACAACAGTTTATGAGTTCCGACCCTCTCTTGCACTGAAAGAAAAATAAAGCGCCTGTAGAGGCATTAGGAGGTCAGCTCAGTCATAGAAAGCAGAGAGATGTCTAAAACTGCATATTTTGTGGAATGTTTGGTTAATTTTTAAGTGTTGTATAAAATTTACGAATACTTTATTGAATACACTGAAAATCTTCATGATGAATACAGTAGTCAAGTTTATGAATATTTAGTATTCATGTCTAATTATTATGAGCATTAAATATTTATCAGTATACAATGTATTTTTAACCGTTATTTTGTGAAATTTTGTGAATATAAAAGGAATTAATTCACTTTTCAAATACTTTTTCCATATTTAATTACTCTTAACCTTCTAAATATGCTACAGTAAAATATACAATAGAGATTTCTTTTGAGGTTGTATTTTATCTCAAGCTTTGGACATTTGTTAATAAATATTATTAGTATAAGATGTACAAGAACATTAAACTACAAAAGATTTTAAACTGCTATTTTTTACATTTAAGTACTTCAAGCAACACATAAATCATTCGGCAGCTTGCGCCTTATCAGTTGCTTGAAATTTCTTTGCGTGGATCAACCGCGGTCCTACGATTCACGTGCAAAAACGACCTCCACCCCGTTTAATTTGGAAATACCCACCTCGGTGCTAATTAAGCCACCAGGCCATTCTTTTGTGCGACGCGAAAAACGAGACGGGGGGCGAAGGGGGAAGGACGCCCAGGTCCCGACGAAATGGTAATCAAGCAATTTAAATTCTGTCAATTACAGAAGTAATTAACATTTTAAAAATTAAAAGAATTCGCATTGTGTCGCTCCGCCTCAATGATAATTCCCTAATTAATTTTGTTAATTATTACGGCGTAAGAAATATTTCAAATGATCCAAAGGGCATCCCGAAAAAAAATTAAAGCGGAGTTAATTAATGGTATTATTTCAGCAGTCTGAACATAAAAAACAAATTCTCATTTATTCATAAGAATAAATTGTAGCGGCCCATATTGAATTTACAGTGGTATAGTTTTTCTGCCATGGTCTATATACTGGTTACAGACTTACATTGCACTTCCATAGCTAGGAATCATTGACCTGCTCTTGTGCTAGGGTTTGTGGGGGCAAAACCGCTAGCGGAGTCCCTAGGCTCTAGACCCTCTCTCATATTCATTCCGGTTCCTATTATGGTTCTAAGGTCGCTACGGATGGAACCGCTCCTTATACAACACGGTTTTCCATCACAGGACTTATAATAATACAAACTGTCAAACAATAACAATGTTGTCATAATATTACCTGTCACTGTCACGGCCTACCATATAACATTGTCCATGAGTAAATAAGCCTCTCACGGACTAATTAGTGCGATTTAGTTAAAATACTTATACCCATTTTGGACTATATCAATGTTCGATATGTCAAAATATATTGCAAATAAATCTAAATCCTTACGTAATTGGAAAAAAGGCAGAAATGCCCGAAAAACGTCCAACAATTACAAAATATTTTATTTTCTTAATAAAAAACGTTCTTTTCGTTTTTTAATATTATCTCGCTTATTGTTAGAGATGGACCCAACAAACCATATATGACTGTGCTCGACAGGGAACGTTCTATCCAAATGTGTAAAAATATACAGGGTGTTCCATTTAAATTAACAAAGTTAACATCCGCGGCCATTTTGTTTGAACTTCATTTGTTTTTCTACTATCATATTCGAAAATTTCATAAAAAATCGTGCAACTTTTGTATTTCACATTTTTTTATAACTCTTAAAACAAAAAAGTTAAAGGGGGGTCAAAATATAGTGAATCACCCTGTACCTAGTTATAAGTCTGTGTAGAAATTTTATTATAAGCAGATACCTAATGTTGATGTTGATTATGAAAATATTTAGTTCCTGTTCCTTTAGTTGATTATTTTATTTTTGTTTTGTTAATTAAAAGATTGTGATTATAAGTGATAAATTAATAGGAAGAACGCTTCTGTATCTTTAAATTAAAGCTTTTTTTTTTTAAGATTTCTTCGGTTAAATTCCTTATTTACTATTTATTTAATTAAAAGACTGCATGATTAATGATTATTAATAATTATTATTGGAAGAAAACTACGATTCAAAAACATTGAAATAAACATAAGTATATTGAAAGTGTTTAATAAAAAAACAAGTTAAAGGTTTTTAAGAAGAAACTCAAAGTTTAATTTAGTTTTGTTAGTAGAAGTAGAAACATAAGTAATTAATAAAAATACTGAATAAATAATAAATGTTAATGATGATTGTTAAGTATAATAGCATGTTTATATTTTGCATTGCAATACCAAAATTATGACTTTTTAAGTTTTAGAAATTTCTCGAGAATTCGAGAATTCCCGGGAATTCCTAGTCGAGAATTCTCGAGACCCGAGAAAAAAAATAGGCCGAGAAATCAGAAACCCTAATAGCGAATCAACATCAGGGCGGGCCTAGGGGTTCTGGTAACAGGTCCGTTCCCATGGAGCCTAGCCCGAGAATAAAAAGTGCAGATCAAAGAAAAGTGAAGTAAAAAAATAACTAAACTTGTCTCTGTGTACTATATTATGGAAATCTGATTTTTTACACTTACCCAATAAATTTCTCTGGCGATAAAAAATGCTTTCTGCATCTAAATCATTTTTAATATGGTCGTAAGATTTCACTTTCGCGGGGAAATTACGGAGAGTAAAAGGGAATCGGCCGCGAATCTTTCAACAGATGGGTAAATACGCTTTTAGGCAAAAATAAATCACTGGAAATATGTAAGATGTCACGTCACGATTCCGCCAAATCGCCGACATAAAAACGTCATCAAACAAATCAGACGATATTTCAGCCATGCTTTCATTCCCTTGCTGAAACGCCGTTTCAGCATTCGCGTGTTTCACTCTTTGCTAAAAAGCGCTCGTAAAACGGACAAATAGCGAAAAATACTCAACGTCATATTTTATATAGAATGAACGGTTTTACTTTTGTCATTTGAGAAAATTCTAACTTACAAAAATTGTTTTTAGCTTCACCCCAATAAGTTTCCTTCATACGTGTAGAAGTATGTCTCTTCGCTCTTGTCTTTAATTATTGGCGGACGCGCCGGTGCTATTGAGCATATAACCGCGCCATTATGAAAATACATCGTGTCACATGCTCCAGCCGTAAAAGTCGACCACGGGAGATTTTACAACAAAATAATTTTATTTCCCGAGCACGGTTTTATGGTTTTGTTTACAATTCCTAAGCAGACAGGTAACAGCTGGTTGTCGTCTAGTTCGGTAGCAACTGAATTTCATAGCGGAAAAATTAAGGGTTCTCTCCAGCCATAGTAAACGTTGGACGCAATTTCGCAAGACTTAACTGAAAAAATCATGTATCTTTATACTTCCATCCACTTAGAAAAAAATCTCTATTTAATTTAAATAAAGAAACTTACTATACTTACATATACAAGGTGAATCTTAAATGCGTTAAATATATTAAATTCGTACCCTTTTATATAAAATAGCAAGAAAAGAGTTAGATAAACAAACCGCCAGAGGCTTCTTCATAAAAGTGACTAAGACCTGCTCTTGTGTTCACCGTTTCTAATTTCATCAATAAACCACATATTTCTGTTTAAATGCTGAGCTTTTACTGAGAGTCACCAAAATTTTTACCAAAACCAAATTTGTACAACGTTTTTTTTAATAGATCACTAAATAATTCATTAAACTTAAAGGCTGTTAAAAGAGAAACACCGTCCGTGGAAATAACAAATCGACACATTCCGCAATCTGACAACCCAATGTAAAAACAAAATTGTGCATTTCTCATCAGTACAAAAGACTTGTACATACTTGTACTGATGAGAAATTCACAAAATTTATTTGAGTACATACGAAAAACTACAAAAGTGCTTCACAGGAATTTTCAGTATCCTTTAAATACTGTAATAAAATTATCTGCATGTAGGTTAATCAAGAAATGTTGAATAAAAGAAGTGTTTTTTATGTACCGCAATTTTCTTTTTTGATTAATAGCAAAAAATGTATATATTATATCTTATAGATATGTATTTGCGTGATATAATACATGAGATGAATTGCATATATTGAAAACTCAATTTCGACATAACGGTGCTGAGAGACGTGAATCCCGAAAAACTTGAATGGGACTGTTCATAAATTATACTTTTTCCTAATAATGGAATTCTTTATACACACTGTGGGCGAGCCCCAATATTGAGCCGGTAATATAAAAGCTATTCGATGGAATTAATGGCCAATTTAAATAATAAATCCAATACCCATTATATGGTATAAAGAGTCCTAGATATATTTTTCAGGCAATATCTCGCTGGAGCATTATTGAAAGGTAAAAGAGAGCAGAGAATAGCACTAAATCCCACGCCTAACTATGCAATGAAAACCGCAGCTTGGCGGTGTTTAAAAAACTGTTCTCGGCTTTTTTGTGATATATCCATCAACGCTTTTTATCGATTTCATGAAATTACTGTCTACGTCTATAAATTTTTATTAACTTTGAAAATTAATTCGTAAATATGAAACCCGTTTGAATCACATCAAAAACTAGGAAAAATAATGCAAGTTCGAATTCAATCTGAATTTAATTATTGTAGAAGCTACTTGGTGTTTGGAAATGTACACATATACAGGGTGTACCGAAATTCACTGCAGTATTTTATTAGTGTATTCTACTATTAGCAAAAGTTTTCGTGAACATAATCCATGTAGGCATAATAATTTTTTGTCCAAGATTATAAACAAGGGTTAGGATAATTGGGTACAGTTATTTCAAGTTTCCAACATTTTGCTCCTTTAGGAAAAACTGAGTTGAAGAAACGGAGTTAAACTTTGTAATTAGATGTAAAATATACTGAACAGAAAAAATTCATAGTTTGAATGGCGAAGGATGGTATATTTTTCTTCTTCTTATTATTATTATTTTTGTATCGTAAAATGTACCAAAATAAACACTTTTTGTTCTTTGACAAAAATTCGAAAAATGCTTCGTTTCGGAGATATTTACAACATACATATTTAATGTGAAAAAAGTGACGAAAGCGACATTTTCGAAATTTTTTTCTCAAAAATTACTGAACAGATTTTAATTCTAAAAAAAGCATAATAATCGGCAAATTTTCTATTTTAAGATATATTTTTTTGGTATGAGTCAATCTTTTTATTGAAGGTTTAAAACGAGTAAAAAAAGTCTTAAATAAAATTACGATAACTTTAAATATAAATTTTCCTTTTACAATATCTTGAATTAGATTATATTTACAATAAACATTATAATGATTTTTTTTAATCGATATATGTTAACACTACAAATGTTCAAAAGGTCATTTTGTTTGGTTTTATAACCGGAGTAAGGTTTTTGCAAGTAATTAGTAAAATTTAAATATTCGATTTTTGGCTTTATAAATGACTTGAAAGTTATACCAAAACTAAACTAAATAGGCTTTTTAAATCGTAAAATTAACTTAATACTAATAATTGACCTAGAGGTCTCGAAAAATAAAAAAAATATTGGATAATTTATTGTATAGGATAAATATTTTATTTTTATTTTACAAAAATATTAAGAGCAATAAAAGTATATTGATTTCTTTTTTATTTAATTTTTAAATAATAAGAATTTCGTTATTTTCGACAAGTTCTTGAGTTGAAATAAGTGTTTCATCATCAATTTCGAATGGAACATTCTGACATTCATCTGAGCACGCACAGACTGCACAGCATTCCAGGTTCGATGACAAACAGTTACAATTTTTCGTAGAAATTATATTTAATTATTATAAATGTAGGAAAAATTATGGTGATTTCCGCATTAGCCGATTGAATCATTAAATGTTATTGTTATATATCGATTAAAAATATCCTAATAACATTATGTTTACTGTAAATATAATCTAGTCCAAGATATTGTAAAAAGAAAATTTGAATTTGAAGTGTTTCGCACGCGACGTGGCGCCACTGAGGCCGCCATTTTGATGCGTATATTTATCATGATTTTCTATTAGACTGTTATTTACTCGCTTTAGATCTTCAATAAAATAATTGACCTAACCAAAAATATATATCTTAAAGTAGAAGATCTGCCGATTATTATGCTTTTTTTAGAATTAAACTCTGTTCAGTAGTTTTTGAGAAAAAAATTCCGAAAGTTTGTCGATTTCGTCACTTTTTTCACATTAAATTGTAAATATCTCGGAAACGAAGCATTTTTCGAATTTTTGTCAAAGAACAAAAAGTGTTTATTTTGGTCCATTTTACAATAAATGGCGAGTGATTTTTTTGACAACTTTTTTGTTTATAACAATGATCACGCTGAAAAATATAAAAAAATATGTAAATTATCAGAAAAATATACTTTATAAAATAAAAAAAATTTCATGCTGTAGGTTTTTATTTTAAAAATTTAGTAGGTTCATTTAGAAGCATCTTTTTAGGGGTAAACCGCTCGCCTAGTAAGGTTACCACATTTCCAAATTATATACTTGAAGAGAACCCCCTTTGTTATAGGAAACGTCTATAGCACACATGCACCCGCGCGCTGCAGAATATAATATGCAAATTCATATCTGGAACAACATCGTCCTAATCCAGAACCAGTTAGCGGGAGAAGGGCTTCATACACATCGCATTAACACACTTACCGGAAAGACAAAGGGCCTGACGGCCGCATGCTCCAATCGCCGCGACGAAACGTTCGTTCGGATGTCGTCGCGTAAACCATCCAAACTTTCTACATAAATAAAGCTACGTGTCTGCGCCAGCCATTTCTTGCGTTATGTATGACCCCGCCACATAAGAGGGCTTCTTCAGATGCGGGATGTTTGCAGGAGTGGAATCTTGCCGTCCCAGGACAAATTTATAGGTGTATTGTTTAGCCTTGGCGAAAAGCGCTGTTATTTTATTTTTCCATCGAGTAGTTTTATATGTGGAGTGGTCTACAAACACACTGAAAGCGTTGAAAACAAAAATAGCAAAAAAAAATCTGCGTTCTTTTGGGGTATAAAATGGAATTGTTTGTTACAGTTCGTAAATACGCAAGGTATAACAGTTCGTTTTGAAATACGTACCTTGAAAAGTTCTTTGAAGTAAGGGAAATATTTCGAAATGTATTGAAGCAGTTTTACGATGCTTTAAATTATGTAAAAGCAATTTCGGGAAGCATCACCATACATCAAAACAGCTTAAAAATTATTTGAAATATCTTTTGTAATATTAAAAAGAAACGCTGTAAAATGTCATAGTATAAAGGAACGACTTAAGAAAACATTAAAGTATATCGAAACAATTTTAGAATACAATATACTTCCAAGTAGATTAAAAATGCATAAAACTTGTTTCAAAGGTTAAAGACCAAAGATAAAGTCAAAGCAGAACAGTGACAGATGAAAGGTCAATGACTAAAAGCCAAAGGACCGAAACTAGGAAGTCAAATATTAATGGCCTGGGAGTCAAAGGTTATTGGCTAACGGTGTTGAAGATCAATGATCGTGGTCAATGGTCAATAACTGGATGTTAAAATTACATGACAGGAACTTAAAGGTCGAAAGTTTTCACGGTATTTTGAAAATATTCATGTATTTCAAAGTATCTTTGTAGGTTTCGAAATATTTCGAAGAAGAAGTTTTTTTGGTAGTAGTAGGGGTGTGGTAGTATTTTGACATATTTAAAGGTATTTCTTGTGTTTTTATACAATTAGAGGTTTTATAAATGAATTTAAGGTATTGCTAAGTATTTTCACATTCTCTATAGTGCTATTTTGACATATGCAATTTCCTTGTATTTTATAAGTGTGTTGACATCTTGAATGCATTTTACAGCAGATTTGAAGAATTCTGATACATTTTTAAGTTTTACATATTTTAAATGTACCTATTTAAACACAAAACATGAAATATTCTTACTAATAAGGCATTGGCCATATTTGAGGAATGATTGTCATTACTTTCTCAAATATCTAGTGTATTAGAATATTTAACTATTTTTTTTTCTAAATTTTTCAACATTCAAATGATTTGATCTCCCGAAATAAAAAATAATAACAAAATAAATAAAAAATTAATAACGTCCTTCTCTATTTATTAACTTAATATCCACCTCATTCTTTGCTGCCTTTTAAATCAGCACGTTTGTTTGTTCACCCCGTCCCGCTCCCTTATGTATGGCGATCCCCGAAAGGGCCGTATTCGTTAAACCAGCCCTGAATATTAACCGTTTTAATTAAAATTTTTACCTCCCAGGTTTCTGCCAGCGGAGCGCCGCGCTATGATTTGCATAGAGAGAAGAAAAACATATTTTATAGTCTGGCGAGATTGAGTCCGTCGAAATTGTTCCCCAAGGCAAAATAGTAATTATGAAAAACTTAATAATTTCGCAAGAATCGCATGCGCGAGCGGGTCTTTTTCAAATGCTTGAAGTGTGTAATAACAATTTAGTCATATATTAGAGTATATAATTACCAGACTTGGACAGAAGGTGCAACTGCCCTACTATTAATTTCCTGATTATTGATTATAACTATCCAGCTCAAATTTTCCTTGTAATAACAACTGCTGTACTTGCAAACTGAAAATGAAGTTTAATGCATAGAGTTTATGTACATATAATACTAAAAACACAAAAAAGTTTGAAATTTAAATTTCAGTAGATACTTTCTTGAATACCTACTACTTTGATACATGCCTCCAGGCTGCCTTTAGAATAAGAAGCAAATCTGAATATTTAAATTTCTAACGTACCTATCTAGAAGAAATCTATGCAAATTTTTTATTAAAACTACTAAACTTCTGCAAAAAATTAAGGGAGCAAACAAATTTTTCGAATTATTAGTGATTTTTCAGAATGCTGTATCTCAGTTAAAAATGATCGTATCAAGGTTTTAAAAAAAGCATTTTAAAGCGCCGAATGTCTAGTTTCCAGATTTCTTAGCTCAAAAATTTTAGGAGCGATAGTCATCGCGAAATTCTAAGGAATAAGACTAAAAAAAATTTTTTTAAATTTTTTGCGTTTTTTTCCTCGGTCCACGGGCTTGGAAAAATTTTTTACACAAAAATCATGATATGGACTTGATAGCCTGTTCATTCAGCTTTAATTTCTTTTTTTTTATTTTTCTCTACGTTAATTTGACCCGGAGATATTCGACTACGAATACAAAAGCATCATTTTGGCTTTAACCATCGATATCTCAGCAACTAATGATCAGACAGAAAATTGACGGGCAGTTTCGAAATCTCGAACAAACTTCCTACAAGGCTATGTAGCGTTCTTGGAAGAAAAAAATTTTCTTTCATCCTCGACATTAACTTGAAAAAAGTGAAAAAGTGACTTTTTGACTTGTTATGTTAAGTCGACCGCATCTTTGCTAATATCGATGTAGAGTCTAATGCTTGTACGAATTTTTACACCTCGATGTACCCCCAAAAGCTCCGTAAATGGGCAGATCGATCTATCGAACGGTTTTTCCGGACCGCTTAATCAAAATTTCAGAAAAATTTAAAGGAGCAAAATTTACATTTCTGAGCACCCTGTAACGTTCGTAAAAATGAAAAATTTTTTTTTTTTCAATTCTTTCACAATTGGGCATTTTTTGCTCATTGAATTTGAAAAGAACGCTACATAGGCTTGTAGGTAATTTATTCGAGATTTCGAAATTGCTCGTCAATTTTCTGTCTGATCATTAGTTGCTGAGATATCGATGGTTAAAGCCAAACGGATGCTTTTGTATTCGTAGTCGAATATCTCCGGGTCAAATTAACGTAGAGAAAAATTTAAAAAAGAAATTAAAGCTGATTGAACAGGCTATCAAGTCCATATCATGATTTTTGTGTAAAAAATTTTTCCAAGCCCGTGGACCGAGAAAAAAAACGCACAAAATTGAAAAAAAAATTTTTAGTCTTATTTTTTAGAATTTCGCGATGACTATCGCTCCTAAAAATATTTTGAGCTAAGAAATCTGGAAACTAGACATCCGGCGCTTTAAAATGCTTTTTTTAAAACCTTGATACGATCATTTTTAACTGAGATACAGCATTCTGAAAAATCACTAAAAATTCGAAAAATTTTTTTGCTCCCTTAAAATTTTTGCAGAAGTATATTTTATATAGTGCTGCCATTAAAAGTCCAAAAAACATCTAAAGAAGTATTGTTTTCTTTAGTATCCCATTTAGAAAATACATTTTTTCTTTCGTCAATGATCTTTTTGGACAAGTGATAACTTTGTCATCAAAATTTCTGGAAATTTAGAAGTTTTAGTGTTACTATCAAATTATGCAATTGTGTGAAAAATATTTTTTCTTTGAAATACCATTAGGAACCAAATGTCCTTCATAAATATTCATTGGCGTCGAAATTATGAAGTTTTTAGTGGATGTAGCAATACCTCCGCGAGTGGTTCGGTGATTTTGTACCTTTAAAATTTCATTAATCTACATCAAACATCTCCAGATAAAAAAACTTCACTTGCTGCATCTTGAAAACCATAGTTGGAACTTTTATTGATAAAACAAGTCAAAATATCCCCTCACTCATCCAGAAATATAATTTCTTACTTTAAAAATAGATAGCATTTAAAATAAATATTTGATAATTACGGTTAAAAAATTATATTTTTTAGGGACTGGTAGTTTTTAAACAAATATGTTTGCAGTTTATGAACTATAAAAGATTTGAATTAAATTATATAGGTATATTTACAAATAATATAAATTCTAAGAAAAATTATAGATTACAGCAAATATTTCACATAGTTTGACGAAAGTATATATACATTTGAATAGAATAAAATAACATTTGCGGTAAATAATTATTCCATTTAAAACTATCTGCTCATTTAATCCAAATATTTTCTTTTTTCAGTGCTCCTGAAATATGTCTCAATTTTTAATACGTATACACTGTAGATATGAGACGCAAAAAAAAAGCGAGTATATTTCCTCAGTTTACTCTAACATGGTATCTCAAAAATGATTCTTTAACATAAATTATTTGGTTTTACGTCGGAATTGGCAACGACAAGCAAGCAAGGGTAGTCAGCGGTGTAGTGTGTTGTGTTGAAACTTACAGTTGTATAAGGCGGCCACTATATCTAGTCAAATAAGATATAAATATTTATTATGTGGATATTACTTAGAATTTTGAGAATTTAGGACAGTCAGATGAATATAATAAGTAAAAATAATAAATTTAATACAACAGATTTAAAAATTTAGTTTTCACAACACATTCAAGTTATCGTAAAGAACGATAACTTGAATATAAGTTTACAAGAAAAGTACAAGTAAAAAAATATAGTTGGAACAAGAATTAGCATAAAATTTCAATTGATCTTTTCAGTAGAATATTTGATCAGGACAAGGTGGATGTTGTGATGTTGATCCTGAAGATGTGGTGGTGTCTGTGGGTACACATGTTCGCAAGTGACCCATTTTTAAGCATTACGTCAAGAGCGCCGCCGGACGCACCACCGTTCCAGGAAGGGTCTACGGCGGGCTGGCGCCGGCGACCAGATGCGTACTCATGTACCTACTACCGACTCCACACACGGGGACTCTCCAGCGAACACTCACCCCGTCAACACGTCTTTTTCTATACAACTTAGTTTTCAATAAAATACTTTATTATTACCATTGAGAGAGCGTTTTATTCTTGCTGTACAGCGAAAGCAACCCTCACGTCAAATGGGGGATTGAGTTTAATAGACAGCATTTCCAACTGATGTGATGATGTTGAAGATAACCATCTGTCCGCGGACAAGTATGGGCTCGGTGGTAACGTCTACGACGAACCTCCTCCACATATGTTTGGTTGTCCTATAGTGGTGGTGAAGAACTGTCCTTGTGTAGAAATTTTCCACTTGGTCAGTGAATACAAAAGAAAAAGACACGTGGTTAGATCGGTTGAAGCTAAATATTGTGTTAGGTTTAACAATAGAATACCAATATTAATGATTGGTTTGAATGAACAATGACGGATCGCTACGTCTACGCTCGAGATAATCGCTGATTGGTTAAAGAGAATCTCGTGAAAAATTGCACCAATCACAGTCGGTGAAACAGAATTCCGTGTTTTAATGTAATCTGGATCTTAGTGCCTTAGTAATTTTTAATTTTACTGAAATCTAATGGTCAGCGCGAAACTAGGTACTGTTCCAAATAAAATGACTGGTCACGTGGCTTTTAATCATGTATGAAGGCTATGTCTCACAAAGAAAATGAACCCCCTTGTGTTCGGTTTAGTAGTAGAATATAAATACTAATTGTTTACTAATTAATTGTTTTATGTTGTTTTCTTTATTTAAATTATAATTATTTTATATCACTAGTGACTAGTAAAATGTATGTAGTGATTGAAATTTGACTAGTCACTTAAAACCGACCTATCTACAAAGCTGCCGCTGTTGGACAAAATAACAAAACAAGGACGTAAGCATTTAAATTAAACTACTAACATGCACAATTGAGGCCTCACTAACCAGCCGTAAGTCGATTAAAACAAATCAAATTTCAGTATACTGCAACTGTAAATTTTCCAATACAATTTCCCAAGCTACCAAGTTCCGCATTATTTATCGTTCAGTGGCAACTGTACCGATACTAACTCACTCCGAATTCCAACTAATGCACATCTACTAATGACTATAAATACCTGGGAATGAGGAAATACCGTCGATGCACCCTATCGCGAAGTAGAACATTTCCATCGGTGAGAAATGCGGTGGGATACCCATCTGTTTCCGATACCGATGTAAATTTATGCGACGTATCGAAGACGGAGCAAATATTAGCAGTAAATAGGATGGAAGTCCCAGCCGCAGTTCAAACAGATTTGGATTCGGGTGGTCGGTTAAGCGAAATATATCCCTGTTGATAAGTTTTTTTTTTGTAAAAGGACACGGGATGAGGTTTATGCGAGTTCTAAATCTGTATAAGCAAATTCGTTATTTTTAAGATTTCGAGTACCATGAAAATACCCGTGTTTATTTTAATTCAGACATCTTTTGATATATACAGCTAAGAAAAGGATTGGTAATTTTTTCTGTTACATTCTGGTATTCTGCAAAATTATACTGAACTGAGTGAAAATCTCCACTATTATATTTTACTGTAAAACTATGGAACGACAGTTCCCTAATAATGCCTATCTACTACTGTTTTTTCCCTATTATAATTTTACGTATACTATAAAATTAAATTGTTAAAATGTTTATGTTTAAAGTACGATGTTTTTCAGGGTTTTTATATCGTCGCCTTTGTATCTAGTCGCCTCCAGACTTATATTACATTTCCTTGTTGCTCTCGTGCTAGGTTCTGTGGGGGTGAACCGACTATATTCCTGATCATGTAATCTAAATTACTTAAATTGCTGTGTTACATCAAATACACTAATTTTTTTGGTTACCAATTCGTTTGCACATAATCTTTTAGATATGTGTTAATGCCAGGTAACCATTTTGACATTAGTCCCTGAAAAGAATGGACAACGCTTGACCACAGGTTCCTTGGATGAAAATAAAACTATTTAGCGTAACTTACCTACCTACATACAAAAGTGCACGCCTACTGAGATATAGCCTTCTAAATATAGAATAGATAACCTAGTTTATTTCAAGTAATTTGAAAACTATTACTTCAACTTCAAATTTGATACACATATTTTTTTATACAGTGTAGGAAAGTACCGATGGTCTATCAGAAGTTACGTGAGAGCGATAAAGTAAGCCATATAAATCCATGTGATAGACAAGGATAGCTATAATGAAGGCGTTTAATCGTCAACGCCCATTTCGCTCTTCCACAAATAAGAAGTGGATCTTATTTGTGGAAGGGCGAAACGGGCGGTGACAAAGAGAAGCCTTCATTATAGCCATCCTTCGCTATCGCATTGATTTCTATGGCTTACTTTATCGCTCTCACGTAACTTCAGATAGACCATCGGTACTTTCCTACCCTGTATATGGGCAATGTAAATAAAGAATTTTGTGAGAATACATATTGAAGATGTTCTCTTTCTAGTGCCTGTACGCCACTGGCTATCCTGTAACTTTTTTGTGTGTACGCCAGTAACGACATAATTTATATTTTAAACAATAAGCACTATTTCAGTAGATTTTTTGCCTCTTACAAAATTTTGATATCGTTTATGAATTTCGAGTAAAATTTGTACTTTTTATACATCAAATATAGGCAAAAATTCCTACTACTAAAAAATAATTCATAACTGCACCCTCAAAGCAGGGAATAATAATGAAAAGCTTCACATTAAGAAAACAAAATTAACTACGCATTTTTAGTCTTACTATTATCAATCAATAAAATAAGAAATCAACAGTATTTTAAATAAACAATATCAAGTAACAACATAAGAAAGTCAACGTAAACATTTTAAATAAACATAAATTGCTATTTGTAATCACATTTAAATAATATTGGAATAAATGCTCAAAGTGACTTCCTTGTTCTTGAACGCAGGCATTAATTCTTCTTAGGAAATTAAAATGAATTTTATCCAATAATTGTGCATTACCTCTCATAACATTAATTTCATTTTGTATTCTTTCCCTTAATTCGTTTTCTGTATTTACCGAAAAACTATAAACTGTGGTCCTAAACGCCCCCTAAAGTAAATAATTACATGGGTTTAGGTCCGAGGATCGAGGTGGCCATTTTAAAGGGGTATTATTTCATCTACCTATCTACCGGTTAGGACAGTGCTCATCTAAGTATTGCCTTGCTGATAAGGCAAAATGGGGAGGGTCCCATCATGCATGAAAATCGTATTCATTCGTAGTGTTGTCGGTAACTCTTCAGGGTAGTCTCGTTTGGAGATATTTTAAATAATTTTGTGCGCTCAATGTAGCAGGTAATATAACAGGACCAATTAAATTACTACCCAATAATACCAGCCCAAACATTAATCTTAAAATGTTGGAACCGTCTTTTACCCCTTCTAGTAAAAGCAATTTCGTCTGTAAACAGGATTTTCTTGTGGATATTATCGCCTCCATTTTTGAGTTCCCGAATACTTTGACTGAAAGCAAGACGTGACGGAGGATCTATTGGTATAGCTGAATAGTTCTAGCCGAACGTTGTACACGATTAATGTTACAGGTAAAAAACGTCCTCTTTCCCGAAGGCGTCTCTCCGCATTAGCAAATGTTCTCTGATCTGGAATTCCTCAATCAGGAAATCTTTCAACATATGTCGAACACTAGCACAACAATTTCCTTCACGTTAACCCAAAACTACTGACATATCACTTTGTTCAGCAAAAGTATAAATTGCAGCCCTAGCAAAGAAGATATTAAAAACAAAGTTAGCTAAAGATAAATGACACCTAGCTTGACACTGAACCCTTTAATTTATTGTTATGAGTTTGTTTCTTGTTATGTGGCACCTCGTACTAGAGTGACCTAATTATCTGTAATTTAATCTGTAAAAAATTCCAAGTTTACTCGAATTCCATAAACAATATCAAAATTTTGTAAGAGGCATAAAATCTTCTAAAAGGATGTAAATCCGTTGGTTCCTTGTCTAAGCAATGTTAGACAAGTAAAAGTTCCCACTCTACGACCAAGTGGGTGTTTGGCAAAATTTCCAGGTTGGGTGGTAGCTCGTCTCCTAACGTCGCCGTCGGTGTCTAGCCATAGTAGCAAAAGGAAAAGAAAATCGTGAAATACACTTCTACCCTGTNAAATCGTATTCATTCGTAGTGTTGTCGGTAACTCTTCAGGGTAGTCTCGTTTGGAGATATTTTAAATAATTTTGTGCGCTCAATGTAGCAGGTAATATAACAGGACCAATTAAATTACTACCCAATAATACCAGCCCAAACATTAATCTTAAAATGTTGGGACCGTCTTTTACCCCTTCTAGTAAAAGCAATTTCGTCTGTAAACAGGATTTTCTTGTGGATATTATCGTCTCCATTTTTGAGTTCCTGAATACTTTGACTGAAAGCAAGACGTGACGGAGGATCTATTGGTAGGTAAAAGTGCTTGAACTGATTGAAGGTGGAATGGATGTAATAACTGGTCATTTAATACTCTGTTAACGGAACTTTTTGAAAGCCAACCTCTGCCGCTAAACGTCTCGTAGTTACTTGCGGAATTTCTTCGACCCATTCTAAAATTTGTTCCTCCAGCTGAATAGTTCTAGCCGAACGTTGTCCACGATTAATGTTACAGGTAAAAAACGTCCTGTTTCCCGAAGGCGTCTCTCCGCATTAGCAAATGTTCTGTGATTTGGAATTCTTCAATCAAGAAATCTTTCGGCATATTATGTTCGAACCTAGCACAACAATTTCCTTCATATTAACCCAAATCTAGTAACATATCAGTTTATTCAGGAAAAGTATAAATTGCAGCCATAGTAAAGAAGATATTAAAAACAAAGTTAGCTAAAATTAAATGACACTGAACCCTTTAATTACACAGGCCAACAAGGAAAAAATTCCAGAGATCAGACACTGCGTTTCCGAAGGCATTTGGCGCGCTGAATCCNAAATGAATTTTATCCAATAATTGTGCATTACCTCTCATAACATTAATTTCATTTTGTATTCTTTCCCTTAATTCGTTTTCTGTATTTACCGAAAAACTATAAACTGTGGTCCTAAACGCCCCCTAAAGTAAATAATTACATGGGTTTAGGTCCGAGGATCGAGGTGGCCATTTTAAAGGGGTATTATTTCATCTACCTATCTACCGGTTAGGACAGTGCTCATCTAAGTATTGCCTTGCTGATAAGGCAAAATGGGGAGGGTCCCATCATGCATGAAAATCGTATTCATTCGTAGTGTTGTCGGTAACTCTTCAGGGTAGTCTCGTTTGGAGATATTTTAAATAATTTTGTGCGCTCAATGTAGCAGGTAATATAACAGGACCAATTAAATTACTACCCAATAATACCAGCCCAAACATTAATCTTAAAATGTTGGAACCGTCTTTTACCCCTTCTAGTAAAAGCAATTTCGTCTGTAAACAGGATTTTCTTGTGGATATTATCGCCTCCATTTTTGAGTTCCCGAATACTTTGACTGAAAGCAAGACGTGACGGAGGATCTATTGGTATAGCTGAATAGTTCTAGCCGAACGTTGTACACGATTAATGTTACAGGTAAAAAACGTCCTCTTTCCCGAAGGCGTCTCTCCGCATTAGCAAATGTTCTCTGATCTGGAATTCCTCAATCAGGAAATCTTTCAACATATGTCGAACACTAGCACAACAATTTCCTTCACGTTAACCCAAAACTACTGACATATCACTTTGTTCAGCAAAAGTATAAATTGCAGCCCTAGCAAAGAAGATATTAAAAACAAAGTTAGCTAAAGATAAATGACACCTAGCTTGACACTGAACCCTTTAATTTATTGTTATGAGTTTGTTTCTTGTTATGTGGCACCTCGTACTAGAGTGACCTAATTATCTGTAATTTAATCTGTAAAAAATTCCAAGTTTACTCGAATTCCATAAACAATATCAAAATTTTGTAAGAGGCATAAAATCTTCTAAAAGGATGTAAATCCGTTGGTTCCTTGTCTAAGCAATGTTAGACAAGTAAAAGTTCCCACTCTACGACCAAGTGGGTGTTTGGCAAAATTTCCAGGTTGGGTGGTAGCTCGTCTCCTAACGTCGCCGTCGGTGTCTAGCCATAGTAGCAAAAGGAAAAGAAAATCGTGAAATACACTTCTACCCTGTAACCTGAGGGGTTATTTCTTAATCTATCTATCTTTCGTTATGACCAGTATCATAACAAACTTGGATTTCGCAAGAGTGTACTATTTAATTCTCGAAAGGGAGTTTATAATTATCGTTACGCTTTAATTTAATACGTGGGAACTTAGAAATGTTGTATGTTCAGAGAATGAATTCCAGGCACTTACCATTCACCTCTTACGTGGAATGTAATCCAGTGGCTGGCTATACAGGGTGACACTGAAGTTGGAGAAACAAAAGGAAACACCAAAACTTCTAGGAAGGGTTTTAATAACAATAACCAAAGCAAACAAACAATATGACAACGCAACGACTCGAACAACATTATTAATTAATTGATTTACACGCAACAGCGTACCGAGATTCAGGGAATGCGCGCTTCATAATTTGAAAAAACTTTATCTATTATTAAATTTAATTAACTAGCCCGAGACTCTAATCTAAAACTAGGTTGACTGCTCAATGTGAAATCTTAGGAAGAACTGCCGTTCTTGCAGATCCTTCTCGAATTCCACACTTCGCTTCGCTACACCCATTTCTTGGGTCCAGAAGTTTCTGTTCTTGTCTTATTGGCGGGAATCCTGAGTGTCGGGATGCTTTGGCATACCTAGGTTAATAATTATCTAATTGACGGGACTTACATTTATATAAGAATTCTGAAACTAAACTTACTTACAAGTGACCCTAACCTTCCTCTAGTTACTCCGTGTAGCAAATACGGGGCGGATTAGTCAATCTCATTTAATATCTTCTTAATAGCTTGGAAAATCCGCCGAAAAAACAGCTAATTTATATCCTTTCCTTTTTCAATTATTATCAGTTTAACAATACCTATAATTAATTCTACTTTGGAATCTCTACGCTCTTCTCGTGGTTTCGCGCGTTATTAAAAATATCGATTTCTCTCTTTATACTAGCCCTTAACACATGGCCCCGACAGTTTAAGGGAACTTAAAGCGTTAAAAATATTGGTAAATTTCTCCGAAGGACAACGCTACCTACTTGAAAGCCCTCAACTTTCGATAATTTGTGTTGACAAAAATATTTTACTTTTTGGCAAATCCGTTCCGAGAACTAATAAATAAATGACTGCGCGTCCCGGTTTTTGTTACAACCCAAAGAGGATTTTCAGAACTCGGTGAAATAATTAAAAATTTTTTAGTCAAAATGCAACTACTTTTTTAATCAAAACGCAGTTTCGTCAAAACATTGACAGAGTAGAAAATCGTCTGTTTTATATTAAAGAAACTCTTGAAACGTGACGAATTTTACTATAACACACTGAACACAGACAGTTACACTTTATCGACGTTACATTGTATCTTCTTCGAACGTTATTAAGCAGGGAGATGTTAAAACGAAGTTTCGCCGGCTTTTATTATGCCGAATGCATCATTTACGACTCGAATCCATCTTACGCCGCTTATTCTCGAATTATGGCGCCCTTCATGTTTATTAACTCCAGCGAGAGCACAGTCATTCCTTCCGAGAGCGTATATTTTGATTAATACGCACCCGGGCAAATCCGTTTTCGGAGAAACAATTAATCAGGGCACGTCCACATCATTTTTTACACCTTCCCCCGGTAAACAAGGGGGCCGCCGTTGTTCCCTTTGAAAGGAAATAGCATTGACTTTAACGAAGCGCCCGGGATTTTTTTCCCCCCGGCCTCCCGCGTTGTATTCCCCGGCATAATAAATTAACAGATAATAACGTTAGAATTAATAGCAGCAGTTTGATTCCCTGGCACGTAATTATTGTCGATTGTGTTCGTAAGGGAAAAATATTGAGAAGGGTAGGCGAAATCTGATCGGGATCAGTTGTAAGTGATCCTTCTTACAGGTAATAAATTGGTTTTAATACAGTTCAGCGGAAAATTTAAGGATTGTCTGTTCTTGCATTATTTTCCATTACAATTTCGCTCTCTGCGACTCCGTTAGTTTCATGTAGTTGGTTAACAGCCTACACCGATGCAACCGAGTTCGGGTGCTGCCCAGTAACGGCGTAGACAAGAGTTTAATTCCAGTTTAAATTAAAAATTTTCATTCAACATAACGTAAAATTATTACATCGCTTTTTTTTCGGTTTTCAGTATAATTTTGATGACTGATGCGTAGTCTGTTAGATATTGTTATTAGAATCATTACCAATAAGAACTTTTTTCGTTATTATAACACCATTACTTTCAAATTACGCTGTACAGGCGCGTCTCCCTGCCTCCGTGAGCCCGTCTGGAGATCAAAAGGATTGGTATAATTGCTTGCGGGGCGCTTCTTCTGTGGGCGGGCCCCAAAGTTGCCTCCTTATAAATATTGCATGCCGGCGGAAGTTTTCAGCAATTGAAACGGCAAATGGCGCACATTACGGCGTTTTAATGGAAACATTCGCCGCAACTCCATACTTCAGATGAATCGTCAGGGGAGCCTAAAATTTTTAGCGGAAATAATAACATAATTCTGGCAGAAAACGGTAGAAAATATTAACGAGGGTATTTAGTAACTGATATGCCAGTTGTCGAATTAAGATGCCGCCTGTTTGTTTACTTTTAGAGACTTGAAGGAAATGGCAATCTCAATAGCGAGATGGGTACAGACATTTTTGTAATTTTGATAGATCCAAAATTGGTTTCGATACTTTTTATTTCAAAACGTCTTTAAAATGATGTAACTACGATTTTTTGTATAGGGGTTATACAGGGTTAATCAGGTATTCTTCTCCCCTTATCTTTTTTACCTTTCTATGTGGGAAAAAATGATAAAAACCACAGTTTCTTTCCATGCCAAAAAAGTATATATAAAAAATAAGCAACTGACTGTTGTATTTCGAAGATATAACCCAAACTTTTGTTCTTTTATAGAACGACATATTTGTCGCTTTTATGGAAAAAAAAATTATATTAACAAAAGTCAAAAAAATGTACCGTTTTCAAAATAGAGAGTCTTAAGGTTTATTTTTTTTTTAATATCTTAAAGGAATGCTTTCTTTTTCTCAATTTGGAGAATCACGCTTGGAAATATTTTAGACTAGTTAGGAAACACCCTGCATGGAAGTTATTGAAGGCTTTGAGATTAACATAAATGTAAATAACTTCTACAACAAATTTTAGTTTAGTACATTAAAGGTACAAGTACTAATATAGATATACAAAGTGTGTCACAAATAGCTATAAAAAAATTAACTGAAGCTGCGCTTCTGATCAAAAACAAGAAAATTTAAAAAATATACTCCAGTATAAAATTGTTTGCTTAAAAAGTTAGTTCTTTTTTTGTATTGAATTCGTTTCAAGATAAGTTGGGAGAGATAATCTGGAAATGGTTCGGTAGAGATTTTGAAACATAACGTTATTTACAGTAAAAAAAGGAGGTATATTTGCTCTCACTGTAGTGTATTGTTTCAGACTAAAATAAATTCAGAATATTTGAAAACATTCCAATCTAATTAATTATAAATTGTACCTTTTTTATTATTGTTCTTTTTTAATTTGTATCCCTATTCAAAAGTTAACACTTACTGAGATACAGGATTGTAAATTTTGATTGTATTATGAAAGCCAAATAAAATTACATAAAAAAATATGGCCAATAATTATGATTTACAGCTGTGTAGTTAGAAATTCATAAAAATAATAACGCAATCGGAAAAATATGTCCATTTGTTTTGAAGTTTTGAAGAAAAAATGAGAATATATTTAAAAAATTACCTATTAATAATTCAATTGTATTATTTGACTATCTATATTCAAGACATTTTTTTCAAACATATATTCTATTATTGCCTCTTATTTTTTTAAACTTTATTTGAAAGG
This sequence comes from Anoplophora glabripennis, assembly GCF_000390285.2. Lineage (NCBI taxonomy): Eukaryota > Metazoa > Arthropoda > Insecta > Coleoptera > Cerambycidae > Anoplophora > Anoplophora glabripennis. The sequence continues at coordinate 44,970 of NW_019416268.1, read as the reverse complement.
TATTAAGTTGTTTCAAATAAATTCAGGTATCAGGCTTGTGTACTAATTTATTTAGGCGTATCATGTTTGGTTTTTATTTTGGTAATTATTTATTACTAGTTGTTAACTGGTTACTGGGGATAATTCAATACTAAGTGAGACATGTAACCGATAGAGGAATAGAGTAATTGTCACCCATAATTTCAGCATTGAGGAATCTTGTCTATGCGGTTAAATATCCTTTGCATCCCTAGATTTCTGGTATCGAAGAACATTGTTCAAATTTATTTGATAAGATTTTTTGGATTTTTTTTTTTTGAATTTATTTGAATTAGCTTAAAACAGGGTGGTAAAAATAGAGTAAAAAAAAATCAAGAGGATAATCTTAAAAGCTACAATCTAAGTTCATGAAATTATTTAGGCCTTTTGCCCAATTTTTTCTTTTATAAAATAAATTAAACTCTTCTTTATTTTGTTCTTATATTATTTTCTAATGCATTTTTTTGTTACAGGTAAGTTAGTCTAGAAGTCACTGTAACAGCATTTTGTAAGTAAAAGCCATTGAAATTTCTTCATTTCATTTTTGTTTTACCTTTTTCATACACCATGTTTGTGTTAAAATATGACCTTTGCGATTCAGTTCTACTAAGTGTACAAAATTTCGATATCTTAGATCTCCTTTTTTCTTAATTTCAGATTTATTAACTAGTGTTCTTTTATATGAGAAACGAAAGAGAAACTGAATATGCATGCAAGATTTTAATGTTCTATACTTACTTTGATTTTATATGGCATTAATAATATGCAGACATATTCAATTTTTAATTCTTACAAATTTTTCTTTTGTCTTATCGCATACATCAAGGGCATTTCTCTAGTAAGAAATTCTGGAATAATAAAAAATCATAGTGGACTTGACAATGAAATTTTACATAGACACTCTGTTTTTTGTTTTGAGAAACTTTTATTGATATTTTGTGATATAGAAAATGAAAGATTTCTCTAAATTTTCAAGACATGGGTACTAAATTTTACAAATTTAAAATTATTTCCCAGAAGCTTATTTTTCATCAACTTTCATCTCTAGCAAGAGTCCAGGGATGCACTGTATGTATACAGGGTGATTCAGCCATAATGTCATTTATTTTAACCACGTATTGGGAAGACCTAATAAAGACAGAAAATCGAAAAAAAAATTACTCGACCATTTAAAAAATAATTGAATTACCCCTTAACTCCCGTTAATTCGGCGCCTTAATTCGGAACGCATTTTATGAGTGCGCTGATGAACTATAGTGCGTTCGAACGTTGAAGAGAAACAGCTGATTTCCCTAGTCGTGTTGAATCTTGCAATTGGTTTCAAAATTATAGTACAGCGGATTCTAATTTTATTAACAAAATGCTATAGAGGAATTAATGCCTTTTTCAACCGTACTGGCACTTTAAATAGGTAGGTACCGTACTACTTTTTGAAACACAGTATGTCAGTACGTACTACAAACTGAATAATTAATTGAACATAACACTGAAACTCACATACAGTAAAATTGTTATAAAACATAGTGAAAACGTTAACAATAATAAAAACACTACTACATTGTAATAATCTAACATTCGAAAACAATTATTGTCGTTATATATTTGTTTTTATTAACAAATAAATAATGCTTGTTAATATTTAAAATGTAAAAAAAATATCTTATTCATTCATGTGTCTAGGTAAAAAGATCTGATTTTTCCTTATCGTTCACTACGGATTAAAAATAAAGTTAGTGTAGTGTATACTAGGTTAGTGACCGAATAATACGGCAGGTCAAGATTCACCCTCCATAAACCTTTGTGGGTCAGTGGTCAGGAGCGGTCCGAAAAAGGGGTTTAAATAATGATTTGAAAATATATTTTTTTGAGCCCAAATATACATTTTAATTTTTTTTAATCGTGTATTCGTATTCTACTCAGTTTTTCCTATTTTCTCTTAAGTCTAGTGACATTATGACTGAATCGCCCTGTATATTTAACTTATTTAAATTGAAAGTGTACGATATTCTTCAGTACTTAAAGAGGAAAACTAAAATAAAACGATAAAACATACAATTTGAACTTTGTTATTTTTTGCCTTCGGGTAAAATTCGCACCCATCGATCGACAAGATCAGTTCGAACCTTTGCTGTTACCCTGTTAAATATTTCATCTGGCCCTTCATCAGCTAATGCATGTAGGTCCGCAAGAGTCCCACGACCCAATCACTGAATCGCCTGTGCCGTGTTTGCCGAAAGATCCGTATAGGTCGAGTTACAAAAACACGGGGTGTCTAGACCTCATACATCTTTTACTTAACGTGGATGGGCCCATTACGGGTAACTTAAAGCAAAATTTCATTTACTCCGAAACGGTTCGGAGTCTGAATTATTAAAATTGGCCTGAAAGGCTACATGATGTACCACAAAAAGTTATCTTGGGCCTGCTGATGTACCTAATGTATTTATTTCTAATACTGCCAGGTTTTTGCTGCATTGAGGCTGGAATATATTAATTTAAAACTATTTGTTTTAGTTTAAAAATAATACGACCATAGAACCAGGGAGAACACATTTTAATTGATTTTTTTTCTAAGACTTTGTTTTTCAAATATTGATATTTGAATCTGGAATCTAGATTTGTGGGGAAGGTAGCTTTTAAAAGCTACAGCACTTAGGCCCCATTAGGCCCCTTGTACTTCCTCCTATTAGGAGATCAATCCGTCTGAGCCAACCTATTAAAGAAAAAAAGGTTGTAACGTTGCTCATTGGCATCTCTTTAATATAGATGGCCAACAAGTGCATTCACATAGCACATGTAGTAATCTCTCGTCTTCCTGTTCACAACCCCTACAAAGAGGTGTTTCCTTAGCCAACAGTGTCCAGTCACTTGTTACCAGACGAAGATTTGACTTAGACAGTGGAACCACATTGGACGGACCAGGTCCAAAAATCTAGGATAAATTCCACATCCTGCACCTTCCTGTCAAACGCAAACTGGGGAGAAATACTGTCTGCCTGCAGAAGAGGCATCTTTCTGACGACTCCATTTCATAGGCGACTCCTAACTTCTCCACATCCTACATCCGATTTGAAACCGACGTTCTCGACTTTCGGCCACCAGACGACAACCCCATAGGCTAACATTGCTCTCACAGTGGCAGTGTATAACCACATGACCACTTTTGGGTTCATTCTCCAGGTTTTACCAATGGTCCTGCGGCACTGCTCATAGAATATATACGCCTTTTTTAGTCTCCCTTCAAAATGAAGATTCCATGATAGCTTTGCATCGCGTGTAACTCCTAGATATTTTTCCGATGCAAAGCTTAGCGTAGTATTGTTGGACAGTTGGTGCCTAGTTTTTCTCTTCTCCGTTAAAAGAGGCATTTATTTCTTCCTGGAGTTGACAGACAGCATGGTCCTCACTCCACTTTTCAATAGTTCTTAGGGCTGTTTGCATTCTTTGGCAAAGGATCCCTTCGAATTTTCTACTAATCAGCGGGCAGTCCCTTGCAACGATTCCTTTCGTGAACATTCCCCACACTTGATTTATATAGCTCTTTTAGTGAGTATATTTGATATGCAAATATCAAACGGATATTTGAATATCTGTTTGATAGATAGATGGTAGGAGAAACTCCTCTTTCCACAAGAGTTGTGTTAATTTTGGGGAGGTCGTTTCGTCTAATATTGACATTATTTTGGTATGAAACACATTCACGGTCTCCTAATTATCTCTTATCTGTTTCAAAAAGTTCCAATTGACACAGAGAACTTCATTATAATGCCCAATGTAATTAGCTTTTTTAAAGTTAAAACTTATTCGTAAAAATCTCTGCAGGACGTATAATCTTAACCACTTCTTGAATAGAGAAAAATTTGTTACAGAAAATGATGTTGACATCAAAATTTACTGTACATTGGAGTACATTGTTATGTTGAATGATAATATTTATTATTAATGGTGGATATGGTACTGAATGTACGGCGAATATAAACAAAATGCTGCTACCGCAGAATGACTGGCTGAGGCAGAGGACGGGTAAATTATTCAAATATTTCGTGCCATAACGTCCCCATTACTGGCTCATTCAATTTTCGCCATATACGACAGGTCACATTAAATTACCGATACATATTTGCAATTAACGAGGCAAATAGACTGTTGCTCAGTGCGTGCGTGTGTGTATTTTTCGGCCGCAGATAAAGCCGGGAGCTGGTGCGGCCCCGCGTTATTATCCTGTCGCCTCCTGTCGGAGCCGTTCGCGCAGCATCCGATCCTGGACCGCTTCCAGCAGTTCCACGACGTCCTCTGTCAGCGCCAGACGGACCGTCCCGAGGAAAGTCGCGTGTGCGGCCGTGAAAAACGTGGATAACCGCTGTCCCCCGGAGTTATGGAAACGTTCATAGTTATAGGGGTGTGTTTTCTGTGCTACGAGCTGTGCGAGTTCATCTACCAGTGCGCCCCCAGGAAGAAGGAGGACACCTGCCAGGATGCGGCCGTAGTCTACACGGTCTCAGGACATGTGGAGCAGGCTGACGGCGCGGAAGCTCAGTGAGAATTGAAGTTTCGCGATACTGTAGTGCTTATATTGTCGAGATATTCACTTGGTGCGGTATTTGGATCAAGTACAGATATTGTTTCGAAAGTTGAGCAAAAACATAACCTAGAAGGGGTTTTTGAAAGCGTTGCGCTCTCGGTAATAGATTTTGGTAATTGTGGATAAATCTTCATCGTACACGTAAACGTAGTTTGGTAAAAATGAACCTTTACTGGTTTTGTAGTCACCCAAATGTTGTCTGTGATCATACCAAGGAGTTTTTTCATTACATCACTTTGAAAATTGGTCTCAAGACTGCTCGTACTTTACAAATATGAAAACTGTGTGCAAACTGTTCGTACTCCAAACCTCAATATTATTATCATAATTATATAGTTCAAAACATATCCTTTACTGCCAATTATTTCCTTTACAATTGTGGTAGTTACATGATACACGTGGACCATTACTGTATAGTTGAATCAGGAAATGTTTAAAAGGCGAAATGTTAATAATTTTGCAATAGTAAGAAAACTACATACAACGAAGCAAAAACCCGCTATTGTCACTTGAATATGAAAGCTATACATAGTAATTGAAGAAAATTAACAGTGATTCCATATAATGAAATGCTGATTATACCAAAGTATTTATTTGAAATAAATATGATTCTTTACCTTACAAGCCAATATTGTAAAAAAATTATATCCAAACTTAAGTTTTTAAAATCTATTATGGTAACAACTAAGGCCTATTTGGATGTTATTTTTTATTTTAACGGTTATCCCGGAAATAAGTGCCAAAATTATAACTGTGTTTAACACAAACATTTGTCAAACAAATTTCGAAAATTTACATTTTTCTCCGGTTTTTTGTACCCATCAGTATAACGCTAACGAGTCCTGCGGATTTAAAAAATTCTCAAGTATGCGAATATTTTATTAATTGATTCAGTATTTTCAAAATTTTTGCCAACCTAAGTTCTAAATACTAGCATTATTTCCAATTTAGTAAACATCTTTTTATTTATTAGTAATTCGGTATATGCTCCAGCAAGGGAAATAAAAACTTAAAAGTTGTGTTATCTTTAAAAGCAATAATTTTTCGGAAAAAGTTTTTAAACAAAATATGTTGCTTTAGTTAAACGCGTGGTTAAAATTTTGGCACTTTCAAAGACCCTATAATGTTAATGATAGCTAATTGCAACTTTGGGATCATAAATTTTGCGACGAATTTGATTGTTGTAGACAATTAGATTGTTAGTCTTTTGAACGTATTATAAAAAATATATATTTTTCAAATATTCAATAATTTTAACATCCAATTTGTACGATATTAATTATATTTACATGTTGCATTTTATACTGATTATACTTGTTTTAAGCATGCCTCTGGTTTAGGTAGGATTATATTTAAAATATTTTTATGACTGTTGTACCGTCACTGATTTTTAACGCTATAAATAAATGTTATACGTATTTTACTTATTATACTTGTTATTACAAAAAATGTACAATATTTGAATTTAAACTTTTATAAATATTCGTAGTATGATATATGGAACAGGGAACTGAATACTTATTTATTTCCCAGAACCAAGTACACTGGGGAAACAGCCATTATCCAGATTAACAAGATCACACTTTCATTGGGTAATTTTTGGATACTAATTACGAATCAAAAATCAAAATTTCTTACAACGCTTTGTTTTAAAATGACATCCATTTCGCTAAGTGTGTGCTTGTAAATGGTGGGGTTCTAAATCTGAAACATCAAGGTAGTGAAATTTTACTTCATCGACTTTGGCGCTTAAAAAATTTGACGAGGATTATAATAAAAAAGATTTACAAGAGTATAAGAAATGGGCGTGTTTAAAGTTTTAATATTCTCCGGTATCAAATTACTTGTCTCCATACGAAGCGGCATTATTTTATTAATTTATTATTCAGCTTAAATTTCGCATTTGGAACAAACAAAACGCGGTCCAGATTGCCCGATTTATTGCAAATTGGAAATTTCTTGCCACATGGTATTTGGATAAATCGCAACTTAAAATTTTATGTTTACCTAATCTCTCAGCATTATCAAAAATCTGTTTGTTATATAAGGCTATTTAAGGCCTCTTTTTGACTGTTACTGTTAACATTGTAATTTACAGTAGAGAAAGGGACAGAAGAGCTACAAAATTTTCAATCCATTTTTATTTTTTGTGTGATCATCCTGACGGCGAATTTTATGATCATTCCTCAGAAAATCTGGTCACGATAGGATATCTACATTATTATCGAAGATAGAAAGTTGGATTTTCACAACCTTGGCCACTTCTTTGCGGGAAATATTTTTGACATATTTTTTCATTTCTGCGATACTGCCAAAAAAAAACGAAAATTAACTAACTTTTTCCTGAAACTATCGTACAATTTTTTTACGTTGAACAGAAATTGCGTACTTTTTATAACTCTAATGGCTTTCGAGTTTCATTAGTTTAAAGCAGCGGAACATTTTTCTTTGTGTAAGAACAAAGATTTAGGAAATAAATATTATCTTCTAGTCGCAACAGATATTCGATGTTTTTAAGTTATAGCCAAAAAGTAAAAGTTTTTATTTTCAGTGACTTCTGTTACGGCTACCGCTACAGCTTAACTTTTTTCTGAAATGTTTTTTTGAATAGAATCTAGTACCTGACCTATTTTTTATAGCTGTAACGATTTGCAAGTTCCACTAGTTTGTAGTAGCCAAACATTTATATCGGTGTAATTATCAACAGAGATCTAGGCTATCTGGATTATTATTGAAGACAGAAAACTGCGGTTTTCAAGAACCTGTTCACTTTTTTAAGAGTAATATTTTTGTCGCAAGAAATTTTCTATATATTTTTTAGTTTTTGAGTTATAAAGGCGTTTAACTCTTTTCTGAAATATTGGTTTTGTAACGATGTGTTTGGGTAAATTTTTATAACTTTAAACAATTTCGAGTTTCACTAGTTAATATTTTTATAATTGTTTTTCTCGATGTAAGGATCAAGGGAAGGTAATTTTCACGAACTTGACCACTTTTTAGGAAAAATCTAGTTGCAACAGATTTTTCGATATACCTATTTTTTAATTTTTGGGTTATGGCTATAGTTTCAGTTTTTTCGATCAACCTCTCTCCACCTTTAGACGTTACAGCTTATCTTTTTTCTAAAATGTCGATACTTTATCTTTCAATTTTTTTGCATAAAATCCAGTGCACGTATGTACTTAGTTTCTTATAGCTCTAATGATTTTCGTGTTTTTTCAGTGTAAGAATCGACAAAGATATGTATGTTCTCCGTTATTACATTTTCACATCACTCAGTTTTGAGTAATTAGAAGGGAAAACCCCAGGTATTTTTTTCCTAAAATAACAAATTTATCTAAATATATTCAAACTGCGAGAGACGTATATTGCGGAATCGGATATGTAAGCGTTTCGGAAGAACTCCGGAGGCGTGACGTGACCTTTTCAGATCCCATCAAAATAATTTCCCCTCTGTGTAAATAAGATAGTCAAAATTATGCAAACTGTGTACCTCCCTCAAACTCGCGATATACTCTCCCCGACAGTTATGTTTTATACCGGACCCTTTTTTGCTGTCAAGGAAAATCCTCCCGTTGTTGTAACTGGAACGTTTCTATAGAAACTGCACACCGCTTTCCCGTTTTATCGGATTCGGTTCGCATTCACCCACAGACACACACAAACAGAAAAAATCGCAAATACATGCTTTGAACGTTGTATGTTTGCAGGTAACATATTCCCGGTGCAGTTAGGAACAGAACGGTAACCAAATATGTTCGTGTTCTATCTTTTGTTGTACAACTCAAAGCGGCGAAATGAATATTAATTTTCCGTCTCCCGGAGCTATATTACCGGCTCTTATAATTGAAATGAGATCTAGCGGTCGTAAAAATCTCTATACACTACGATGAAGTTCCATTCTTTAGTTTAATCTACCGATGGGTTCATAACTGTCGTAAAATTCTGATCACATAAGAGAGGAGCATTATTTCCGCTCAATTGGATGATGAAAATCGTAAAATTTCTGGAACGTATTGCTGCTATAAAAAATGGAAACCGCTTAATGACATGATCGACTCCTTTAAAGACATCAAACATATATTTATATAGGATGTAACTTTAATGAGGTTCATATTTATACGAAATCTACCTTTGACCTTTAGAAATGCACTCTGCAAGTTTGTTTTCTCAAATTCCGTAATGAAGACTGAATTTATTTCATCAGTAGTCCAAATACTGTCTTTGAGATTTCTTTTGCAATTTTCCTTCATGGAAGATGATTTTAAACGTACCTTTGCCGGTGAAAAAATTATACGTATTCCGGGGTCGTTTCTTATGTTAATTTTCTGAGTAACTTTATTTCAGGGAGGCGCGTGAAATAATATCGTCGAGAAAGGGGCTCGCGCTGTTGCTCTATTCTTGATTTCAGAGAAGAATCGCCTGGAAATTTATGCAGGGAACTTTGTACAATATAAAAGTCGATTCCGAGCGGGTTTTTTGCATAAATTCTGGCTCTTCAGACGCCACTTTCTCTCATAAAGGCGAGCAAAAACTAGGGTCGGTGGAGTGCCGATGGAAAGAGAGAGAGATCAGTTTTCTCTTTTGTCACTGCCGGATTACATTGAAATACTTCTCCAGTCGCGTTTTTTAGTTATTTCGATTGAGATAAAGCAACAAATGTCAGCATGAAATCAATTCAATTCTTTGAAGGTAATTGATATTTCGCATCTAGAACTCTTTTAAATGTAGGAATGGCGTCACGGTATCGAATTACTTGTTTCAAAAAGAATTTACAAAAGTATGTACTAAACATTTTTATGTATCGTCTCTATAGTCCTTCTAAAAATGCTTAAGAGTTGAATGACCTCCCACTTTGATTGAATCGTCATTATGAAGTAGAGTGCCTGTTGTGTTTTGTCAAAGTACAGGGTGATTCAGTTATAATGTCATTAATTTTAAGGGAAGATAGGGAAAAATGAGTAGAATACAAATACGCTGTTAGAAAGAATTTTAATTTTTAATATTTATGCTGAAAAAAAAAATTTTCAAATCATTATTTAAACCTCCTTTCGCGCCTTTCCTAACTTATCTTTTATCGCGTTTTTAATAGTGAACTACCTTACCTAGACTAGAATAAATAATATATTTTTTTACATTTTAAATATTAAAAAGTATTATCTATTTGTTAATAAAAACAAATGTTTAAGGTTAATAATTGTTTTCGTATGTTACGTTATACAATTTAGTATTTTTAAGATTATTAATGTATTCACTACATTTTATAATTGAATATGTAGTATTATTGTGTGACTTACTGCTTTTCAGTTAGAATGGTACGTATCTATTTAAAATGACACTACGGCTAAAAAAACACTTAACTCATTGGTCCATAGTTTTGTTATAAAAGTTTTAGAATCCGCTGCATTTTGATTTTGAAACCAATTACAAAATTCTAGATGGCTGGGTAAAAAATCAGTTGTTTCGTTTCGACCTTCTAACGCTCTAAGTCGACCGACATGCTCCGTGTCGCGAAATAGAGCGGCGAATTAACGGAAGTTAAAGGGTAATTTGCTTATTTTTTAAAAGGTCGACAAATTTTTTTTTCGATTTTCTGTCTTTATTAGGCCATCCGAATACGTGGTTAAAATATGATATTATGACTGAATCACTCTGTATATGGCAAGAATATATTAATATTATCTGTAAAAAGATGGTATTTGAATAAGCGATACAAACACAAAGCGTTCCGTTAAAAAAAATAAATTGTTTATTCAACATTTCTTACAAACCATTTTATTTAGTTCAAAACTATGGTATATGCATATTTAGTATTTATTTATTATATACATACGTACATATACAGCGTGGTAAAAAAGTTCTGCATAAAATTCATATTTTCGTTAAACAATTTTTTTTTCGAAAAACGGTGAGACCCGTCGATTTTTATTTGATCTAGGGCACCTTGTTATGTGGAATTTTTTTTTTCATTAATCCACTTACGGCAGCGATGACTTTTTTTCGTTCGAAATTGATGACAGTGATAATTATCTAAACAACAGTGTGAAAATTTCGATGTCTTACATAACAATTTTTTTTAGAAAAATGCACCTTAAGTTCTTGAATGCAATAATTTGCTGTTTACGGATCAAATGCCTTAGAAAAAAATTTATTCGGCAGAAAGCATTTCAGATAACTTAAGTTGCAACTGGTGTTATGTAATATTTGCGGAATTATTCATCAGATATTGTCAGGATCCTGATTAAACTGCAAAATTTAGAACCAAGTTCAACCGCACAAAATCCAAATAGTATGTAGCAAATTAAGGTCGACTTTTTGTCTTCGAGTTTGCCGATAAATTCCCCAAAAAAAAAAGATCCAAAGAAATGTTTACTTGAAAGGAGTAGATTACCTGAAATATTGAAGACTAAAAATCAGTACCGATTTAACATTCTTTGGTGAAATCGTTTAATTCGAAATGGCAAAACTTAGTGAACGCGAAAGAATTGATATTTTGAGGATGATTGGTTTCGGCGATAAGTTACGAACCCATCAAGAAGCTTGCCAATTATTTAATGCAACGTACCCTGACAGACCACCAATTACGCAATCTACGGTTAGTAGGGTACTGGCAAGGTTTGAGGAAACTGGTAGTGTGAAAGATGCTCCTCGTGCGGGTCGTCCTAGAGTAGATGATGAAACTAGATTGAATATCCTGGTGGAGCTCCAGGACAACCCTCATTCTAGTACAAGGTCGATTGCATTGAACAATGATATTTCACATGTAACTGTGGTGAACTTTCTCAAAAAAGAGAAATTTCACCCCTATAAGGGTCACTTGATACATGCATTGACTGAGGACGACCCAGACCGCCGTCTCCACTTTTGTGAAGATTTAATGCATCGATGTAACGGAGACCCCGACTTCCTCAAGAACATAATTTTTTCTGACGAGGCTACTTTTTATCTTAATGGATCGGTGCATCGACATAACTGCCGGTATTGGTCTCAGGAAAACCCGCACTGGGTGCAAGAAGTAGATCATCAGCACCCCCGAAAGGTGAACGTTTGGGCGGGAATAATAGGGCGTCGTATTTTAGGCCCGTATTTTTTCGAGGAAAATTTAACTGCTGCTCGCTATTTGGATTTCCTGCGGTTCGATTTGGTCCCAAGCTTAGCAGAGTTATTCCCGAACAACGAGGATCCTGATATTCCTGAGGAAAGAATTTGGTTTCAGCAGGATGGTGCACCGCCCCATTATGGAGTGCAAGTACGGGAGTACTTGAATAACACGTTTACTGGCCGGTGGATCGGGCGACGCGGAACAATCGAGTGGCCTCCGCGTTCGCCTGATTTAACACCTCTAGACTTTTTTTGTGGGGCTATTTGAAATCGCGTGTGTACACAAACAGACCAGGTGATTTGGAAGAACTTAAAAACCGTATTCGTTTTGAAATAAATCAAATCGACCCGGGAATGCTTGAACGAAGTGTAGACGGCGTTTACACACGCTTAGGACAATGCCAAATGGTACAGGGTGGGCAATTCGAACAATTTCGCTAGACTTACACAAACATTAGTGTAATTTTACTCGTTTGAAATGTAATTTTGTCAACTTTGTCCTTTTCGGAGCCATTAATAGTGTAAGTAGACAATTATCACTTATAAGAACTTAAGGTGCATTTTTCTAAAAAAAATTGTTATGTAAGACATCGAAATTTTCACACCGTTGTTTAGATAATTATCACTGTCATCAATTTCGAACGAAAAAAATATGCGTTGTCATTAAAAAAAAAATTATGTCATCGCTGCCGTAAGTGGATTATCGAAAAAAAAATTTTTCCACATAACAAGGTGCCCTGGATCAAATAAAAATTGACGGGTCTCACCGTTTTTCGAAAAAAAATTGTTTAATGAAAATATGAATTTTATGCAGAACTTTTTTACCACGCTGTATACATACGTACATATAAATATATTGTTCTGGATATATATTTTTGCATGCATTGCTTTCATATTGAAAATGGGAAATAAATAACTAAATAAATAAAATTGACCCCGGTTTAAATTGGGAAATCAGAACTAAGATATGACAACACTGCCTAGTATTTGGACTACCACTTCTTAGGTCATCTATTTTTTAAGAGTTTTTACATTGACTGTAGTACCTACATAATTATCCATCTTTAAATATATTTAATATGGAAAATGGATATTATTTTACAAAAATAATTAAATTAAAAAATAAACAATATGATTTATATACATTTATTTTGTTATTATATAGATTTTGTTTTATGAAATCCCCGTTTCACAGAGTACATATTTCCTATATAATTTTTCAGTTCTCTGTTCCATAGTCCTCTCGAATCGAATGATAAATAAATAAATTAATGTATATACATGTGATTCTAATCAAATCTGCATTGAAATTGTAAACTTGGTCGACATGTGGATGTGTATTTATGGAAAAATAAATACAGTTCGTTTTACAACCAGTGTTTTTATTTCATATAACCCACCTCTGAAAAAAGCGATACGTGAAACAGTTACATTTCCCGAATGCCAGTAAATATGTGCTTACACCCCAACGCATGTTTTTAGAATACCTAATATTAATTTTAATTCGATTTGGTTGTAGAATAGTACTCTAGTAAATTTCACCCTACAAGATCGTAATGGAGTGGGACTTTTCACTCCCCCCGCTATCGTCCTCGCGATTTATGATGATTTATGTAGTTGATAATGATCGAAATTGTGTTTTCGCCGGTTTGGCACAAAATCGATAGTGGTCAGGGCAGTCTGTTCTGTAAGCAGTGGATGTTGGAGCATATTCGACCTATCCGCGATATTAATTATGTGCAATTGTTTCACGTTCGTTTGTGCTGATAATGGTAAATTATTAAAGGCTTTGTTTCGTTTTGGGGTACATATGAAATAAAAATACTGTGCACTAGTGAAGTCCGGCGTGCAAAGAGAATTTCTATGAAATAATTTTACGTTTTGGAGGTAGAGTTTCACAAAATTGTTTACTTTATTAATTAAACTAAAGTATTTTAAACTATAATACTATTATATAATTTTTTTCAAGCAAATCAATTTATTGTAATTTGTTTTTTATAATTATTTAAAACCGGGATGAACACCAGTAACAACAAGGTGTAAACGCCATAGATGTAACAAAGAACTCTCACTGCGCATGTCGAGATCCATCCCGCTATTTTTTGAGAAATTGCTATAAACAAGTTTAAATCAAAACTTAACATTGCAGTAAAATATGTTTTAGTAAATTTTTTCATAGTACTTATACAGGCTGTTACAAATTCGCTTCTCACTACAGGGATCTCGGAAACGGTAAGAGGTACGAAGTAGCTTAAATGGGGGCAGTTGTGTAATCAGGGGACCAACATTATGCCTCTAAAAATCAACACTAACACGGACCTGGAAATTTTATAACATTTTTGCAAGCCTTCATGACCCCCAATACTGTACTGTCTCAGCCCGAACCAGATTCTATTTTTTTGAGGATATTCATACAAATATATCTGACATACTCTTTCACAGTTGCGGTCACAGATATAATAAATTCCGATAATGTTACGCTGATCTTCATTTTTGACCTTTGCCAAAACGAAAATTTTTTTGAGCTTTTTTTTAAAAGAATAACATTCAGTTGGCGTTTTGGTTGTTCATATGCATTTTTAAGAATTAATTTGTAGGCTGAGGCTTGCAAAAAATGTAATAAAATTTCTAGGGTCGTATTTAAAAAAATGAAGTTGATGATGGTCCTGGAGAGTTGAAACGTTACATACAAAAATTGATTATGCCATTCGATGAGGGCAAAAAGTGGCCATGAGAAAGTGTTCTTCTCTTTTCAATCTCACCTCAAACAAGGCTGAAATGAAACAAAAACGGATCTCCAAAATTTTGTTTTTTATTTCAAATATTTCGAAAACTAATCATATTATCCTATATTTTTTAGAGGCATAATGTTGGTCCCCTGATTACACAACTTTGCCCCCATTTAAGCTACTTCGTACCTCTTACCGTTTCTGAGATCCCTGTAGTGAGAAGCGAATTTGTAACAGCCTGTATACTATGCCATATTCAATAACACAATGTCATTAAATTTTATGTAAGGAATTAATACATTTTTTGTTAATAATAATAAGAAAATACTATTTATACATTATTACAATTGACACATTTTTGCGCAAAATGGAGACCCACAGTAAGTTTGAGTTAAAACTAGTTCAGGAAAACAAAGCGGCAAACACACAACCACGAGGTCAGCGGTTGCCATATGCAAATCACCAGAACTTCGTAGCAGAACAACGACGTCGTTACTGCGAGGAAAATATAAGCAGCGACGTTAAAAAATGATTTCACGACGTGTTTCATATTTTGTCCGCTGTAGACAACATCTAGTTCTTTCGCGCTGTAGATTTCCAGCGGGTTCGCTGTATGTGCTTCCACTACGTTGAATTTTACAGAGTAATTTCGTATGCCAGCAGTCATAACATCCAACAACTTGGATTTTTCGCAACATTAATTCTGCGCGTACGACGTGGTCTCAATTAAAAATAAACTCGAATTTGTACAGGATTGAGTCTTACCTATAACTCAGTATTATTATGTATGGTATTTATGAATTATGAAACATCCTCTCTAACATCTCTTTCTTGCTTTTATAAAAATGATATAAAGTATTCGTAAATTTCCTGTGGTTTCGAAACAGTAGGTTTTTTTCTTGTTTGGTTATTGCCAGCTATAAATAACTCAAAAAATTAATGAACAAAACCATTGCTCCAAAAGAATTATTTTAATGAAAATATATCAGACGAATACAAAATAACACAATACACAGGACTGTATGTATATCGCTCACTTCGAGAAGTTGTATTCAGACAAATATAAAAAAATTTAAAACTACGTTCGTAAACCTATGTTCAATCAAAATAAATTAATATTACTAGAATTTAGCCAAAAATTCCATATATCTATATCTATAGGTAAGTGGTCCTTATTTAGTATTCAGACAAGTTAAAATATGTTTTTTTTAATCCGTAAATAAAAATGTTTCCCATTTGCTACAAATTTACTGACTGCCACTGTATAATTTTTTTGGTAAATATTTTCCTTTGAAAAACATAAAAATCTAGCTCGAAAACCTCAAAACATCGGAATTTTTTTAGTCAAAATTAGGTACAAACCCTATCCTCTTGGTCGTTCTGAACATATTTAAAATCATTTAGGTATCAGTTTTCTCTAAAAGAAGAAATATTCTGGTAATTTTTTTATTACAATGATTTTGGAAGTTTATTTCTTTATACAAGGTGATTCACAAACGGTGTCAAAAATAAAACCTCGTATTCCTTAGTGAATTTTAAATTTTTTATCTAGGACGCTTCGTTAAAAAGATACAGGGTGTTAAACTTACAAAAATATTTTTAATTTTTTTAAATAATTTTAAAAGTAGTAAGTGAAATAATTTGAAATTGAGCACAAATATTTAGTAAACATTGTCCAAAATCTGAGACCTTTTCTTAAAATTTATATGCTCCAGTGGCAGAGATGTAAGGTATCAGTGGCATATTTTCTAAACAAAATTGTACGCTACTGATTTACGTGAACAATTGTGATTTTCGGACTCGCCTATTTCTACAAATTACTACTCTCTTATGTTTTTCGAAAAAAGCCTGATTTTCAAGTAAAACTTAACAAACGACCTGAAAACACTACAAATGCTAATCATTGGGTTATTTATTCGAATTAAGAAGTTAATAACATTAGTTATTATTTTAGTGATTTTATTTGAGTGAATGCTCAAAAATACCTCCATTCTCACGAATCCAGGCCCGACATCTTTTTAGTAATAGAAATGTAATTTATTCGAAATTTATTGTTGCCTGAATCTAATGAAATGCATTATTTATTCTTTCTTCTAACTCATTTTATTCTAATATCGAAATGTGTTTTTAGTTCGTTTTTAAGTTTTATTCGAAAATTGGCCTTTTTTCGAAAAACATAAGAGAGTAGTAATTTGTAGGAAATTGAAAGACGAATTCGAAAATATCATGACTGTTACCGTAAAGCAGTGGCGTATTATTTTATTTAGAACAATTTGCCACCGGTACCCTGAATCTCCGCCACTGAAGCACCTAAATTTTAAGAAACGGTTCAGATTTTGGACAATGTTTACATAAATACTTGTGCCCAATTTCAAATAATTTCACTTACCAGTCTTTAAATTAAAAAAATTAAAAATGTTTTTTTAAGTTTAACATCTTGTATCTTTTTAACCTAGATAAAAACTTGATACGAACGACTCCCCTTAAAATTCACTAAAGAATGCGAGGATTCATTTTTGGTCACCATTTGTGAATCATCCTGTATATTACTTGCAATTTTTCTAGAGAAAACAGGAAAAGACTAGCAATTTGACCGGAAATTTTAAACTTCTCATTTTGTTATTATGTAGATTTACAAAAAACGGCAGACTATAATTACGTTTTTATCCCTTTTGACTTTTTCCGCAGTTCTATACGTTGCTACTAAACAGAGAGGCTCCACCAACCATTTCAATAATAGACATTACAGTTGCGGTTAGCCCATACTCCAGGCGAGACACCGGCATTTTCTTTGCTCCTATTTTAATTGGTACGGCCCGACACAACGCGGTTTGAGCCTAGGGTCCGTCCCTATCCCAACCCTTAATATCTGAGTCCGACCCTAAACCCTAACCGCATCCAGGCTCGAAGGACCACGTTCCAAATAATACGAGCTGAGAGAGACTCGTTTTGTTCTAAATTTGTGACGCAGTTGTCGATCATTAATTGAGGATGTACGAGGTGGGACGGAAATCTCTCGGGAGGCGATACGGCTCATCAAAGTATATAAAAATGGATGTTGTTCAGAAAATGATAACTCTTTCTTTGATGTTATTAAAAACGTATGCAGTTGAAATTGTTTAATTTACAATTTTTGTGTAAATTTTCCTATAAATTTTATTTGAACAACAATTACGATAAAGTTGGAAAAATTGTATGTACAATCTTGTAATAGAAACCAAAATAATATTAAAATTTAAATGAATTTAGAAAACAATATTAAATGTTGTAACTTTTTTTAGCTACACATATCACTGACATTGTGCAGCTAACAAATGACAACACATAAGAAATTCGGACACACTTTAAAAGAGTCGTAACTTCATACGGGAGGTTAAAATAAAAAAAAAGTATATAGAAAGTACCCCCCCCCCTAAAATCGACTGAAAAATTCACTGTTTCACATTCCTCATCTTTTTTAGAAACATTCTATATATTTGAAAGAAAAAAGTAAATAAGAGAATACCCTACGTAGTCCTCTGTAGAAATGGATGCTTTTATTTTAAATCTAATAATAAAAATCATATTATTGCCTTAGCCCTTGACCTTTGCTGACTTCATGGTAGCGTTTCTCCTGTCGGCCTTTTTGGTCAAAGTCGACAGTTTTAACAAATCCCAAAGGCTGGAGAGCTCCCGCAGGAATAGTGGATCGGATCTCTCTGTAATACGCTTCTTCTGAAAGTTTTTCATAGCACTTCAGCTTGATAAATAAATACTCGGGATTTGAAGCTTCGCCCGCGGTGCAGAATTTAAAAAAGTCTCCCTTAACGCGCGTGTGACCCTTTCAGATATAAGGGTCGGAGGAAATGGAGAATTATCAACTTCAATATTAGTGAAAAGTTGAGCCTAATGTTTTTATGTTTGTTTTGCAGGTGTTTAAATTGAAATTAAAGAAAAGTTACTTTCAAATTTGACTGGAGATACTACTGCATGTCGTTCTGTCAACTCGATATGTAGTCCTAGTCACTTGCTATTGGCAACTAGATCCTTTTTCAAAATGTGATACGCTACTGGCCAAAATTACGTATATATGTACATATTTTTTGTATTGTACAGTAAACTTACCATAGAATACTATAAAGTTTCTTTAAGAGAATTTATAGATTGCTGAAAATTTAGGATACTACTACACATTAATTGGAATTGGAGTTAGGTATTTTCCAAGCTGTAAAACAAATATTTAAATGATCATATTATATCTGAGAAAAAAATATAAAATAATTTTAAATATTTCCCGCCTTCCTATATGTAATTTTGGTCAGTGACGTAACATTTTTCTGTTTTCATTTTTTAACAGCGCGTCACGGTAGCTAAGTATTGTAATTTTATATACTAACAGAGGGTTATTGGTTCATTGATTTAGATAAGTCTGGGTGTGAAATCTTCGTTGGCATCAATTCTTTTTCAAAACATTGTTTTAAGACTTACTGACTTAACCACATCCAACATTTTTTGAACCGCTGACTCAATCGATAGCTCTGCTGGCTCTGGTTCCATAAAAATGTTCACTACACTAAAGGACAGTACAGTAAAAGAAGGTTCGCTATCACCGCCACAATTATTTACCTCTTTTTATGTATGACAATTTCAGTGGATGTCTATAAGTTTTAACAATTTTGATTATTTATTAATTATTATATTATATATAATTGATTTTGCATCATTTTGAAGTTTTGACAGTTTTGATTATTAAAAATGCTTATTTTATGTTTATGCTGCTGCTTTTCATTGAAAAATCCTCTCTAAATTTGTAAGTACCCTGTAGTTTGACATAGAAATTATCTGGAAGCGTTTGTGCTATTTTATTTAAATACACCCTGTATATCTAGAAATTAAATACTTTTGCAAATTGTAACGCGAATTAATGAACAGTTTTTTATAGACCTCTGCATTTTATGCCCTCTTTTTTAAACACTGGGTGTTAAACTTTTCGACAAAAATGTCTACAAACATCCTCTGTACAAGTGAATTTATATTGAAACGAAATTTTGTGTGCATGTAAGTAAAATAACACGAAGCTGGAATTTTTTTGTCATTTTTATGTACGTGCTTTGAACGAATAATAATAATTTATTCCCAACATTTAGAAAAAAACAATTACAGGAAATGCATTAGCAAAAATGGCCTCCAGATTTGTTTATTTGATAAATTTAGAATTATTTAAATAACTTTGCAAAAGGTGTTCAAAATGGCGTGCCTCAATTCACACTTCAGTACGTATTCATTTTGTTCATGAAATTTATATACAAAATTTCGTTTCAATATCAATTTGTTCAGAAGATACTTAAGAGATATACACTGTAAGAAAAATTGGACTTATTTTCACTCACTAATGTATCAATTTCTGCCCACCCGATTGAGTCAAATTTTCCTTTATTAGTATGAGTAGGTACAACTAAAATTGTATGAGTGAAATTATCAGTTTTAATTCAAATATTATCAAATATGTATAAAATTATCAAAATGCCCAGTATTGACTGAAAATGTTCTCAATAATTTTATCAATAGATTCACCCAGCTTTCACGCAGACCAATTTATTTACAGTGTAACCTTCTTGTCTTACACCCTATATCTCAAAAGCGTTCCTTCATTTTGGGCACGTCGCTGTCGTTGTATTACACCTATGTTTCAGAATTATAATTTTAATAAAATTGTAAAATATAAATGATGTTTACTAATTGATATACCTACTAAATATTTCTAAAGAATTCCTCTCTATCTGCTATCTACATACATGTAGCTAAGATGACCGTCCTCAGCATGACATTGATAATTAGTATGTTCCTTTGATCTAATAATACCTATTAATCTGATGTGCACGGATGGTGCAGCAATGTAGCCAAACCGTTCTCCACTGACGTAGACTAAATCATTGTGTTCGCCCTGTTTGCTGGGTCGCGTGAATTGATGATAATTAGGATATAAATTACCTAGATTCATCTCATGATATTCTCTAATGAGTTAGATATAATATAATAGGAATGGGGAAGCATAGGTTATAGAATCAGGTGGAACAATAAATCACAAACTTCTCAAACATCGACCATTTCATATCTATAACAATGATTCAAAGATTTGACGTTTTTTAGTCAGTCAGTCAGTGAAGATCCTATAAACATAATAATCAGTAGAATCAGGTCACATGTCATTTTAAAATCAGTTTTGAGTGCGCATGTTCATGATTGCTATATTATCTTCGCAGATTGATACTTAGTTGCATTACTAGAAGAAGTCATACATAAATAATTATTACTTACTAAACTCAGATACAAAGTTTCGCAGTTAAATTAAAATTAACAAATTTATACAGTAGTATATCAATGAATCCAATAGATTTTGTCTCCTTAGAGAACATGGCAACCAATTCAAAGCCACAAAAAATAGTTAAATTGTCATCAAACGTGACGCTAGTGAGTTTCCCAACTGATTGCTGTGTTTACTGGGATCTAAATTACAAACTTGGCACGTCGCTGTTGCATTAAATTGAGTAACTAACCATGTGTAAAATTTTAACAAGGTTAACCAGTTGCGTTGGGATTAGGAGGAGCGTAGAGGTTTCAAAGTCAGAAGCTAATTAGATATTTGAAATGTGTCTTTGGTTTCTGACATGCATGGTTTACAAAGATAAACCCAACAGCCAAGTTCGATGTTAGGACAAAAGTCAGTTATTTTTTCAACAGATAGAAGAGCATAATTAAGGAAAACTTGGACTTTTTAATTATATTACCCTGTATAAAGGGATATAACGTTATAAAAAGGCTACCTGTGTTCCACACATTAGGTCCCCACCTAAATCAGACCCAATCAACCCCCAAATAAGTATGCGGATATTAATTCCCTTGTGTTTATAAAGGATCGTATATAATTTACACCCTATCCGAAAATGCCTGTACGCGTCTTCCGAAGGCCCGTGGGATGACGCGAGAATGGGAACCATATTTCGGATCATATCGCTGAGGTTTGCTTTTGTTGTATCGAGATCAGTATTGTCAATATTAATTACTGTTTCATTTCGAGACTTGCCGGTGTAGACGTTCTCGATGAGATCGATTGATTCGCTGATGAATAGCGCCTGGATTATTCATTTCATTTGGGGTCTTGTCTGTGTAGCTGTCGGCGAGTAATAGAGTCTTGGGTGTACATATTGATAATAATTAAAAGGATGCCAAAACAACTAGATTTGCACGTAATGACGTGTAACTTGTGTTGTTTGGGAAGTCTTGGGATAACGATCAGAAAAAACTGTAATTTATGGAATTCAGTGTATTCATTATCAAAAATCATGTAACCATAATACATATAAACAAAAAGCAACAAACATCATTAGCATCCCATTGTTTCATACACAGCTGTGATTTTAATTTTAATAATAATTTGATGAAGATCTTCCTTAATGAATTTATCAAAAAAAAAAAACTAACACGATGTTGTGAATAAAGTCACACAATAATTCCAAACTTACTTAAATGATAACATTCTGTACATTATCCTTTACCACAAAATGGTAGCTCCAAACGATAGATATGCTAGTCAGAAAAATTAAAGGATAAAAAAAATCATACATTTTTAGGTAATATTCAAAAGGCTGTAACTTGACGAAAAAAAGTCGTAGACCAATAATACAAGAAGTAATTTGAATGTTGAACTTTCTAGTTTCAATACCTGAAAGTCAATAATTTTTATCTTTGACCATTTTTCCACCTGACATCTCATTTAGCTATTTGAGCTATTCAGGATGATTTACTACTGAGTTATCGTCCTTCAAAGCAGAAATTCCCTTTTTGGCTTTGATAATACATTACCCGGGAACTAAGGATCGTACCGAAAATCTAAGCAGGTTTTTGAAATCATCAAAGTATCCTCTGTAAGAAGTTCTTATCTCTTTTTGATAAAAGAAAATTTTCTATGCAAGAAACTTCAAAGAAAGATAAAAATTGCTTATTTAAAGATTTTCGCTAAACTTTACAAATAATATTATCCCAAAGAAACGCTCTAGAGGGTTCAAACCGCTGCAATTTTTCTTTCATTATGTTCCGAATTATTGAAATTGTCACTTTAGTTAAAAATCAAATAAAGCATAAATTTTGGATCTTTTATTCATTTTTTAAATTTGAAAATGTTTGTTTTCCGTAAAAATCCATAATCCATTTCATCGAAAAATGTGTATAGAAAAAAAAATCGATTTTTTTTTACATTTGTAAATTACGTACAGGGTGATTCACTATATTTTGACCCCCCTTTAATTTTTTTGTTTTAAGAGTTATAAAAAAAAGGTTGCACAATTTTGTATGATTTTTTTGAAATTGAAATTTGAAAAGCAAAAAACCAAACAAAATGGCCGCGGATGTTAACTTTGTTAATTTAAATGGTACACCCTGTATATTTTTATATATTTGGATAGAACGTTCCCTGTCGAGCGTAGTCATATAAGGTTTGTTGGGTTCATTTCTAACAATAAGCGAGATACTGTTAAAAAATGAAAGAATATTTTTTATTAGGAAAATAAGCTATCTTATAATTGTTAGACCACTTTCAGGCATTTTTCCTTTTTTTCCAATTACGTAAGGATTTACAGATTAGGTGAAATAAATTTTGACATCGGACATTGATATGGTCCAAAATGCGTATAGGTGTTCTAACTAAATCTCACTAATTCACTGTGTAACCCATTTTAATTATTAATAATACAAACTGTCAAATAATAACAATGTTGTCATAACATCACCTGCCACTGTCACGGCCTACCATATAACATTGTCCATGAATAAATAGGCCTCTCACGGCCTAATTAGTGAGATTTAGTTAAAACTATACGCATTTTGGACCATATCAATGTCCGATATGTCAAAATATATTACAACTAAATCTGTAAATCCTTACCTAATTGCAAAAAGGCAGAAATGCCTGAAAGAGGTCTAACAATAATTACAAGATATCTTTTCTTAATAAAAAAACCTTCTTTTCGTTTTTTAATATTCTCGCTTATTGTTAGAGATGGACCCAACAAAGCCCATATGACTAAGCTCGATAGAGAACGTTCTATCCAAATCTATAAAAATATATAGAATGTTTCATTTAAGTCAACAAAGTTAACATCCGCGGCCATATTGTTTTGACTTCATTTGTTTTTCTACTATCATTTTCGAAAAATTCATAAAAAATCATGCAACTTTTGTATTTCACATTTTTTTTATTACTTTTAAAACAAAAAAGTTAATGGGGGGGGGGAGTCAAAATATAGTGAATCACCCTGTACATGCACTTCTGGAATATAAATTATTATTTTGTTGTAATCTTTCAGATACATTCTTATTATTAAACCTCTAGTACATAGGTACTCGATATTTCCAAACTAATATATTTAGACTTGAAAATTGAACACTTAATTAATAGAAAATGATAAATATATTAAACACTGAAGGCTGCAACAAAAATGAGTAACAGATTTGCTTATAATTGAGGATGCCTTGATAAACAAACCGAAACAGTTATAAAATTCCACTACTAGCAAGTACGTATATCAGCAATTATTTTCATTAATTACGTCTGTCTTGTGTTACTACGCTGTATTTGTAATGAAATATGTTGTTTGACTTGGAAAACGGCAGCGAACTTTTGCTCGTGTTCATTTGAAAGGCCTCCTAGATTTCCCTGGCGCTGTTAATCCGGCAGAGGCGGAATTGTTTTGTTTGTCGTAGACGAGCAGCAAAAATGTGGAGCATGTAATCAGTGCGATGTCCATTATTGCATTCCGTCCGCCTACGTCTGCAATTCGCGATGCAGTTGTGAATGGGGTGAATGGGAAAAGGACAATCCTATCTGGGATACGAAGCTTTCGATACGTACTGAAATTTGCACAATGAAATTTGTTACACGGATTAGTAATTCGATTACAGATGGAATGTTTCCTGGAATTTGCAAGCGATAGGATCAGAAAAATATAACAGAAAATACACTTTTGAAAGCCCTTAATAAAATAGGAGTTTATTACACAAACAACTGAAAAATTTGTTTAAAAACATGTTAAGAATTCAGTTTTAGCTTTTTGTCTAATTTATTTAGTAACATAATTCTCTTGAAATATAAAAAGAAAATAATTTAAATATCTAATAGCTGAACTACCTACTGCTTAGTGAATAACCGTAACAATACAATTTTGTTGCGTTATATTCAAGTACAGCGAATAACAATATATAATCTATAAAAATTAAACTACAGCTTCCTAAAACGATATTTGTTGTAGAAAATTCTTATACGAAAAAGTTCTATTTTTGCGGGTATTTTTCGTAAATTAAAGTTCAATTATGGATCAAAATATTTTCTCTGGAACGGTCTGAACCATCTGCAAAAAAGTATTCGTTGATCACAAACCGGGGTTAAAATCTGTTGAACTGGTTGCAGATGATAGGGGCGCAACAGCTGGCGCCTTAAGATGCGATGTACGGTACGAGATGAGGTTCCTACTTGCTGTGCGAGTCGTCGAGTACTAATTGTGGGGTCTTCGTCAAAATTTTCCAACACTGCATCTTCAACATTAAGGTTCACTTGCTGACCACGTCCTTCTACTCGAGGAATAACACTTCCCGTATCTCGCAGCCGCTGAACGCACTGTAGGATTGTATTTGCACATGGGGGGTAACGTTGTGGCCATCGTTCCCGGTACAACCCAGTCGCCGTGAGCGCATTTTCTCCGGCTGCACCATACACTAACACCATATCGACATGTTCGGAAATAGTAAATGCACTGTTTTCCCGGTTCATTGCAAAACTAGTTTGCGCACAAACTAAAAAGTTAAGCAAAGTAAGAAATAAAAATCTCGTTTTTAAAGTAATCGGTACGCTATTCTTATTTATAAAAATTACACTGTCACTATCGTGGAATTACAAAATAAAAACTTTTGTCTGGAATCTTTCACTTTTTAACACTGATGGGTCGATGGACGATGCTTAATATTTAATAATTAAGTGAATAATGAACTCAATGCAAATATGAAATCAGTTGACTGCACAAATTTTTTGACAATGTAACCTAACCTTCTTTTAGTATTACTAGTATTAGATTCTAGCGACTTAAATTATAAGGTTGCATCTCGTGTCGCATAAAAACATTTCCAAAGGTTTTAATAAATAACACAGGGTCGGCCTTCATTTTCGTTGAATAAATGAACTTTAATTTACAAAAAAAAAAAACGCGAAGATAGAACGTTTTCGTTTTAGACTTTTCTATTACAAATATCATTAGGAAGCTGTAGTTTAATTTTTATAGATTATTCACGCCAACTCTGCATAAAATACATAGATAGACATTGTTGAGTGTATCTTTCTTGTTTATAAAAAGGCTAATACTTTATCTGATACTAGTAAAACCCGAATTGAAGACCCTATTTTGAATTTTTAATGTTTAGAGCAACATTTCTTGGTTCTTTAGTAGATTAGACTTAAGTGAAGGAGCACAAAATGGTACTGATAGTATAATTTTTTTATTTTTTTAATTGTCATTGAACAGAGACAATTTTTGCGGACCTTCTTTGATATTCTTTTTCTATGTAACAAACTTCTGTCGGACTTTGTGCAAAAGAGATTTTACGAGTAAAATAACCCCCAAAATTTTTATTCAAATTGTACACATCATCAAATGCTGTTTCATTCTCATATCTATATTCTAGCTCAAGTCGTACTTAATTTCCTTGTTAATTTCTTTGTTGAAATTTGTCAACCTAAACTCGACGCTCGCGATTTGTTCTAATGATCTGTTAAATTTAATTGGGATCACATTTTAAATGACAGTTAACACTTTTCGCTGGCGAAGAAATGGTTTCTTTAACTGTCGCCATTTGTACAACTTGGAAATCAAAACCAGTTTGGCTTTTCTCATACAGCACGTACTTCTATTAAAGCTAACGCCTCGTTTTTTGCGCGCTATAGCAACGTTAAACAATGACAAAAGTGTAATTTCTTTTTCTGGATATAACGCGGTATTCAATTTATGAAATTGTTTACAAGGAGAATACGAAACATTTCGTGGAGTAGATTGATATTACATTTTTTTACCTTCAATATTAAAATAATATTTTGCTGGAAAGTATTTTCTTTAATTTCATTTTAATAGTAATACTAATGGAATTGGAGAGGGAAAACCTTTTTATTTTTCATTAAAAAAGTAATTCTTGTAAAAAGATTCTGTTTGTGT
Organism: Anoplophora glabripennis; assembly: GCF_000390285.2. Lineage (NCBI taxonomy): Eukaryota > Metazoa > Arthropoda > Insecta > Coleoptera > Cerambycidae > Anoplophora > Anoplophora glabripennis. Next base: position 18,310 of record NW_019416268.1, on the reverse strand, counting down.
TCAAATATACAAATATGTAGTTTAAATCATCCAACATATACAAGTTGTCCCCAATTAAGAGTATGTAGAAGTACTGATTTCATTCTAAAAGGCCAATAATACATTGTGTTAATTAGAAAACATATAATAGTTCATTTTTTTCTTTTATCTAACGTATGCAGAATGTCCTCAGATGGTCTTAGTTAGTCTTTGGTGTTAGAAAATTTTGGGAAATGAATCTGGTTAAAATATATTTAATGTATTATTTCCTTCTTCGTTTCATAAACATAAAATTTCTTGAGGAAAATTGTTCAAAATTAAAATTTATTCCCGTGATCTAAATTTGGTTGATATCTAAATAGGTTGATATATTGTATTGTATTTTATATCGAGGGCGTCATATCAGAAGGGCGTACTAACCAAATCTGAAATTTTACAGGCATACACCTTTCTGATATAGTTTTGCAAAATCGGTTCATACGTCTAAGTAAAATGCTTTAGAATAGATGTTGATGTTTATGAATATATACCTACGCCCTTCTGATATATTAAGCTATTAAGCGAATTGATTAAATGAGGTCATACGCCCTAAAAACCTAAAACCGACTATAGTGGCTCTTACGTCCTTCTGATATGACGCCCTCGATATAATTTTTCTCAATAGAATTTATTTATAGTTAATATGAAAAATGCACTCATATAGGATCGTCGATAAATTAAAAATTTTTACTGATACATATTAAATACTGGTACATCAGGATTGGATATCCATGTGTGATGGCAAGAACTATATTTCAAATTATTTCTTTGTATAGGATACCCTGTTGGTCCACTTAAAACTATGTTTTTGAATATTCGAACATAACCAGGTCTTTTAAAAAGATAGACTTTTGCTCATAATATGAAATATAATAAATACAGTTTTTTCCCTTTTCACTTCGATATGTGAACACAGCATTTACAGAAAGTTTTTTCAATATGAAATGATCAAAAGTATAGATCAGTCAAGTTTGATTTTAAAACAGTTCTTCGTTTGACTATATAATTTTTTATTTTTAGTATTCATTTGGTATTAGTTTGCTGTATTATTGTTTTTATTCAAATTCGTGATGAGTTTAAAAAAAGAAAACAAACAAATACAAATTTATATACAGGGTTTGCACAAAAATGTTAGATTCGACTTTGAAGCCATCGGGAAAGTAAAAAATTCTTCATTCAACTAAGTTTTAACAGTCTTGATTTCACTTAAGGGACTTACTAATCGGTAAGATTATTTTGCACACAGTTTTTATAAATTTGTAAATATAAAATCTAATTTCATTGTTTCGTACTTTTATAGTACATTTGTGAGAAAAAGATTCACAAAGCATTGTATTTCTATGCAGGAAAAAATAGTAAAGACTAAAGTTGTACGAAGTTTATTGCGATATCAATAAAATACATACATAAAGAAAAAAATGACCTAACTCCTGCATTTCGAAGATATAAACCAAACTGGTGTGTTTTTAAGGAATACCCTGTATATTTGTCGCTTTTGGAATCTACTCATTTTTCTGATAAAGTGATGTACATACCTACATATCATATAATATTTGCTTTGACATCAGTTTGCACAATATTTTTATTTACTGACCTTCCACAATGCTTAAGGATAAACTAACTGCGCTATTAAATTTACTAAACAGATATTAATTTTTTTTATTATAAAAAAAATAATATATTATCGAGTTCTAGACAAAATTAACTTTTTTAAATATTTTCTTTTAAGAACGAATAATTTTACCATCCTCAAGAAGTCTTTATCTAAACTCCATATCGTTGTTTCAATACATGCATACAGTGGACTGAGGGGAATGGTGATGAACCTTTGGAAGCCAAGCAGGGCAGTATTAAACAAATTAAACTTACGGATTTTTAAAAATAATAGTTGTATGAATGTTCGTTTTTGCCTTGATTTTTCCTTACTTTTTTGTACATTTGTATGTATATTAATATAAATTTCGTTTACCTATAAATAACTACCTACAAATTTTAGTTTTTCTTTACACTTTTTTATATGTCAGTTTGTATGTATGTGCATAGAATAAATTCCTACAATGCTTATTTTGCATCTGTATTACATATCTGGGAATTTTAAAGACGTTTCAACGATCCTGATTTTTCACTAATCCGGATCGCCCTGGTTTTAATTGATCCGGATTAGCGAAGCTTCACTGTACCCTTAATCCAGTTCTAGATAAAGCACATATATTTCAAATAAGTTTTTTTTTGTAATGCCCTGTTTCCCACCTCGTTGGTGATTGACCTGAACTAACTTCCATCAATATTTTCTCCTGTAGCTCATGTAAATTATTAGGTCTTTCTCTGTTTTTATCTCTTTAACTATAGAAGGAACTACAATACTATTAAATGATTATTACTAAATAATCAATTTACTTAATAAAGGAATTTGAAGATTAAGGAAAATAACTCATAGACTTGAAAATATTTTATACGACAGTGTCACTGACAGACTGACACTAGTGACAGTGTTGACAGTGCGTCTTCTTCCAATTTTTTTCCTTTACGCAATCATTTACACAAAATTTCACTTCAAGGTGCCCCTTATGACGTCACAGCCGTTTTGAAATTTATAAAAAAATCAGTTTTAAATAATTATTTTAAAACTGCTCTGTCGCATTTCTCAATCTCTAATTGTGTATACACACTAGCTAGTACATGTAGAATTATATTATCCACTTTTTGAAATTTGGTCAGCAACCCTATTGCCTCATCATGTTTCACTTTTGGTTCAACCCTGATAACTTCCTCTTCCGAGTTGCTCTCGTCACTATGCGACAGTAAATGTTCTTCGTCGCCAACTAATCATTCACAAATTTCTAGTACTGTCAGTTGGCTGCCCTCAGTGCTAACTTTCTGAAGCAATTTCTGCAAGTTCTCTTTCGTCTTCACTGACAGATTTACGTATTTCTTTAAGTCGAGACAATGGGACCAAATCTTCAGAATTCCAATCAGTCATTGTCCCAATAGAAAAATATTTTGTATCAACATTTTTACACGCGACTACAGCGGGAAATACAAATGTACATACGTATGATCCGGACTATGGAATCACAAGTAAATACGGCTTATGAGGAACATAATGTTAATGAGTGATATTTCATTTTTGTCCGGATTACTAGGAAATCCGGATTATTGCAGTCCGGATTAGTGAAGCTTCACTGTATTATGAAACACATTAAAGATACGATACCGCAGAAAACATACCCACCCAGTTGTCCTATGGCAAACTTGAATATGTGCAAGATCAGTAAATACATCTAAATTTTATGCGACATGTATTTATCATTATAATCAGTGAAAAGAGAGGAATTCAAAAAAATGATAAATAACGAGCGTTCAAATAAAAACGTGGTCGAAGTTGGCTCTGACACATTGGACGTAGGGAGTAGCTTATAGCGACCAACTTAACCTCATTTCTCAACGAGCTGTATAGCAGCTGTCAGTTTCAATAACGTTAATGACTATATAACTTTATTTTAAAGAATAATCGTGATAACAATAACAAACAATTAAAGGAGCTGCGGAAAGTGTCCCCCTCCTTGTTATAACAATAAATTAAAGCAGCTGCTGAAAGTGTCCCCCTCCTTGTTCCAAGCACTTTTCACACCTGTTCCTCAAAGAATTAAAGACATTTTCTAAGATGCTCGGGGTATTGTTAATTTCACGAATCTTGTCTATAAGTCGAGCCTGCAGATGGTTTAAATCAGGAATAGGCAGTTCAAAAATAGTGTTTTTAAGGTAAGGCCACAAAAAGAAATCACACGGCGTAATATCACATGACCTCGGTGGAAATTCATGTTCAGCATTGAGACTTATTAGTCGATTTTGGAAAACTTCCCTCAACATATTCATCGTCTCGCCTGCCGTATGTGCCCTTGCGCCATCTTGTTGAAAGTAAAAGTTTGTAATTTCGTTTTCTTCCAGCTGGTTAACAAAAGGAGCGATAATTTCTTCTCTATACCTTTGCGCAGTAAGAGTACCATTAAAAAAAATAGGTCCATAAATCCTCCTTCGATTGAGAGCACACCAAACTCCAATTTTTTGAGCGTGTAGAGGGCCCTCGACAAAAAAGTTATCTGGTTTTTCAGAAGACCACATTCTCATATTCTGTGAGTTTACGTAACCACTTAAATGAAACCAGGCTTCATCAGAAAAAAAGGTGATATTATGAAGTTCACCGTAGTTGTTTAAAAACCATTCACAAAATACAGCCCGTCGCGGAAAATCAACTTCATGAAGTTCTTGCTGACAAGTTAAACGATAGGAGAACAAACGCAAATCTTTTTTTAACACTGTGTGGCAGGTACCGACTGATACTCCCACCATTTGTGATAAAACACGTACAGAAGTTCTTGGCGCATTTTCCATTATTTGTTGGACATTTTCTTTTAATTCTTCAGTCCGCTTTTTAGGTCGGCCGCTTCCTTCTTTTCTTGTTACACTGCCCGTTTCACGAAAAACATTAACACAACGCTGAACTGCACTTTGAAAAATTTTGTACTCAACAACGCCGGGAAATTGATTTTGAAATTCTATGAAACATTCCTCAATAGAATACTTCCATATTCCATCAATCTTGCGTCCATTTCTAAAGTAGGACTCTATGATAAACACTTTTTGTTCTTGAGAAAACACCATTTTAAACGCTTTTTAAAACGAAAATATTCAAATTGATAGCGGCGATATAGCGCTTTGACAGATGACGTTTAAGTTCATTTGCTATACGCTACGCCCTACGTCCAAATTTTCAGAACCAACTTGACCACGTTTTTATTTGAACGCTCGTTGTATAGGTGCCCTATTAAAAAAAAGAAAACAAAACTTTAGTTTACAATTTCATAATGCAACAGTTGTTTTTTTATAAATTGCTTTAATATCACAGGAAAATTTCCTAAAACTTTGGTGTTTACTATTTTTTCGTATACCTGATAGAAAAGTAAAAAACATAAAGAGGTAGTGTTGTATTCCATTTGATAAGCGTTTCGCTCATCAGATAAGCATCATCTGCACATCATCAAACCAGTTTCCAGTACTTGCATTATATTCACCAGGAAGTAGATATTTCTTCATTAAACCTGAACTGTTATTTGAATCTCCGTGTGTGCGGTTGTGTTCAGTGAGATGGACTAGAACCGGCGCGTGTGATGCGCGTCTAACCAAGGAGCCATGGACTCCCTGGAGCGGCTGATGAGCGCCGCCAAGCCCATTCACCCAGCGCTCGTTGGTGGCGCAGGCGGAGGAGGAGGCAGCGTCGGCGGCTCGCTGCCCCGCAGGGCCCTGGTGCACGCCAGCCTGGCGACGACGGCCGCGGTGGGGAGAAGGGGTCGCCACCTAACGGGCACGTTCTGTCTAACAGGGGACACCATGGAGGGCATCATACAGTGTTTGGTGTTCCTCAAGGCCTTTTCGGTAAGTGAGGGGATGTAGGGAATTGGGAGGTTTAGCACAATGTGCCTTTTTTGACACATAAACCATTAAGATTTATTCATGAAATTACATGAAGATTTAAATCTCCCATTTTTGTCTGCTTCTGTTTTAAATTTTTCTTAAATGAAATTAGTATGTGACCAACAATACAATTGTATTATTAGAATGGAGACTGCGAAGAACGAATGGGACTCCAGGCTATACAGGGTCGGAAAGTCCCCATGGTTCATCGGCCGTTACGTGAGAGCGATAAAGTAAGTCATAGAAATCCATGCGATAGAGAAGGATGGCTATAATGAAGGCGTCTCATAGTCACCGCCCGTTTCGCCCTTCCACAAATAAGATCCACTTCCACTTGTAATTCAGCGACCGGTGGTCATCTTTGTTTTCGTCGTTTGCCTTTTCTGTAATAGATGTCACTACTTATACAATTCCGACTTCGTATTCCGATATGTTAATACAATCCGTTAACAGAGGGCAGCACAATTTGTCTAAGGTGAGGCGCAGCCCTAGAAAGAGTGATGCCAGATCTACAGATTTTTTTGGAATTGGGGAAATAGGGAATTTTGCTTTATTTCTTGGGATTTTTAAGTCATTTTAAAAAGTATACTTAAATAACAACTAAATGAACTTTAAATGCAGCTGAGCACTATACTCCATTTGAATAACTTCTCAGTAGGGGAAACAAGGTCACTAGATTTACAAACAGAGGTATCTACTAGCTACTGTAAAAAGTTTTCTTTGTTACGCGTTGTGCTGCCCTCTGTTAACGGATGGTATTAACATATCGGAATACCGAAGTCGAAATTGTATAAGTAGTGACATCTATTAAAGAAAAGCCAAACGACGAAAACAAAGATGACCACCGGTCGCTGAATTACAAGTGGAAGTGGATCTTATTTGTGGAAGGGCGAAACGGGCGGTGACTATGAGACGCATTCATTATAGCCATTCTTCTTTATCGCACGGATTTCTATGACTTACTTTATCGCTCTCACGTAACGGCCGATGAACCATGAGGACTTTCCGACCCTGTATATTCAATAAAAATTAAAATCCTGGACACATTATTGTACTATTTTTAAATTCGTAAAAAATGTGTCATAGATCCTATTTTCAGTTTCGTTTCAATCAATATGTCTGATTCTAATAACGTCATATAAAGTTTCAAATAATATTTTAGTTATATATAACACATTTGTTAAATAATATTTTTCTTATTTATTAAAATAGTGAGGCAACTTTATTGTTCAAGAATATATTTAAAACTTATTTCGAATACTTGCATTTGCAGTTAAACAAAAGAAAAAAAACATACAAACTATATTAAAATTAAAATGTAGTTGTTGACTAGTTACGAAAAAATAAAACTAACCTATTTTATTAGATACAATATATTTGTGTCTGTGACTGTACATTTCTAATTTTAAGGCGCAAAGTCGGCATGCCTAACTGTGGTTATTAAGCGCCGACCTGCGATTCTGACTACTGAGCGACAATATTAAAAATTATAGAAAAATTCTAAGAAAACCAACCGAAATCATTTTTTAATTGTTCTGTTTCAGTTGTAAAATACCAAGTCATAGAAATGCAGCTAATAATTCTGATTCATGGTGAATGTTCCATGGATATAAAATAATTTCAAAATATCTTTATTATAATAATTGTTTTGTATTTTTCTTGTCGAGCAAATTTTTTCTTGTCGATTGATACTTGGTAAAATAAGGCACATTTGATGATATTTTTAACGTAATATTCTTGATATGTAAATGAATGCAAATATCTGAGCAAATCGAAATTGTAACCCCTACAATGTCTATGTCGGTGAAAAAAGGATTTGACTTTCTATAATATGGTGCAAAAAAATACAGGGTGTTCCATTTGCATATAAAAAGTTTTGTCGGTTTTAAATTTTTAGTGTTGTATCGAAGTGTACCTACAGGTTAAAATTTAGATTTTTTTCCTCGAAAATCAGATTCGATCGCACAAAAATAACAGAAAATACCTGTTCAGCACCAACGAAAATAGAAAGGTAGGCAAAATTTCGCTGATTTGATACTTTTACACTATAATAAATCACCTACATTTTATTTACTCTTACAACTCCTTGTCGAAAAGAAATATATTCTCGGCAAAATAATAATTTTGTCTCTGACGTACTGTGATAGTCGACATGTACAATTTACTTTTTAATATTGTTGGATACGGTTTCTTCTACAGAGACGGGTCGTGCGCTGGAATCTGACTTGTTAAAATTAATTTTCTCGTCTTCAAACTATCTCGGGGGCACATCTAGTATGTTATTTATTCTGAAGCCGTACGAAATTCCCTTTGCAAAAGTAGAAATACATTTTTAAGGAACATCCATCTTGTCAGCCTGTCTTGAACGCGACATGAAAAGTGCAGCCTTACGCCACGTCACGAATTCACGGAGACATCCTTTAAAGGAGGCAGGATATGACGCCTCGCGAAGTCCCAGGTGGGCCATATAAAACCGCCTTTTGACGCATAACTCTGGAAAAGAAGCTGTGAAGGTAGCGCGCGATCAAGACTTAAACGAAAAATAAGTGGAATAAAATATTAATCTATTTTTTTCTTTACTCTTTTTTCGTTTTCCGTACTTTAATAGGTATAAGTAGTCTCTAAAATCTAAATTTAATTTTTTTTGCGCCAATTTGTGCCGTTTACAGTAATACTGACTGAACCAGTGGCAGTGACGTCATTAGGCGATGACACATCAATCGTGAGGCTTTATATCTTCGGTCCTAATAATAGTAAGATAGTTTGCTTCTCTTATCTTTTTGGTTATTTTATGTCGGCCTATTTGTACTACTAGGACTAGACACCGACGCAGAAGACGAGTAACCTCCAACCTAGAAATTTTGCCGAACCCCCACTTTGTCGTGGGGTAGGGATCTTTTACTTGCCTAACATTGTTAACCCTCAAAGGTCGCGGTTGGGGTGGGCCACCTTAAATGTCACACTAGTGCGAATTGGGATTTTGCCAACTTTGCACCTTTGTTTTCTTTATTTGTTAACGAAAATATCGTACTTATATCAAAACTGGGGTAAAATTTTCCAAGAAGTCGAATGATATGATTAGTTTTGAAAAAAATAATTTGTTAATAAAAAATGCGACTGAAAAAAAAACATTTTTTGAAAAATTACTTTAAAATTCGCATTTTTTCATAAATAATGGCTAGAGAAAAACTGAAACATTATTTTGAAATTCAAAGTATATATTTTTAAGAAAAAAATACCCCATATTGATAAAATGATATTGTCGATTTTTCCCGGCATTTTTTAAGTGATTTTTGGTTCCTCTTCTGTAAATTGATATTTATTTTGTACTCTTTTGAATAAAAATATTAATTTAAACAATATTATGCATAAATATTGACAAATACATGTTACAATTAAACTGTTAATGAAACAAAAATATTAACAATAACTAAATAAACAATATTCTAGTCTATTCGACACTTAAAATGAGGTTTTATAAATTCAGCCACACTTTTGCCCACACTACAGTCAAACTAATGCGAATTTGCGCCGATCGGACTTTTCAGACTCTTTAGTTTGGCCGACAANCCGTTTATAATAATACTGACTGAACCAGTGGCAGTGACGTCATTAGGCGATGACACATCAATCGTGAGGCTTTATATCTTCGGACCTAATAATAGTAAGATAGTTTGCTTCTCTTATCTTTTTGGTTATTTTACGTCGGCCTATTTGTGCTACTATGGCTAAACACCGACGCCAGAAGACGAGTAACCTCCAACCTAGAAATTTTGCCGAACCCCCACTTTGTCGTGGGGTAGGGATCTTTTACTTGCCTAACATTGTTAACCCTCAAAGGTCGCGGTTGGGGTGGGCCACCTTAAATGTCACACTAGTGCGAATTGGGATTTTGCCAACTTTGCACCTTTGTTTTCTTTATTTGTTAACGAAAATATCGTACTTATATCAAAACTGGGGTAAAATTTTCCAAGAAGTCGAATGATATGATCAGTTTTGAAAAAAATAATTTGTTAATAAAAAATGCGACTGAAAAAAAAACATTTTTTGAAAAATTACTTTAAAATTCGCATTTTTTCATAAATAATGGCTAGAGAAAAACTAAAACATAATTTTGAAATTCAAAGTCTATATTTTTAAGAAAATTGATAAAATGATATTATCGATTTTTCCCGGCATTTTTTAAGTAATTTTTGCTTCCTCTTCTGTAAATTGATGTTTATTTTGTACTCTTTTGAATAAAAATATTAATTTAAACAATATTATGCATAAATATTGACAAATGCATGTTACAATTAAACTATTAATGAAAAAATATATTAACAATAACTAAATGAACAATATTCTAGTCTATTCGACACGTAAAATGATGTTTTATAAATTCAGCCACACTTTTGCCCACACTACAGTCAAACTAATGCGAATTTGCGCCGATCGGACTTTTCAGACTCTTTAGTTTGGCCGACAATAACAGAATAAGGCCAGCTGTGGTACGGCTCGACTGTTTGGGCTATAGAGAAGGAATTATCGTGATGGGGAAACCCTCGACAGTTGCTACCTGAGAAATGCCAGCTGTTAGAAAAAACGGTTAAGTTAAGACAAAGGACCTAAGGTTTTACATCTTTTTCGAAAAAGGGTAAGTCCTACACAAACCANTGATATTATCGATTTTTCCCGGCATTTTTTAAGTAATTTTTGCTTCCTCTTCTGTAAATTGATGTTTATTTTGTACTCTTTTGAATAAAAATATTAATTTAAACAATATTATGCATAAATATTGACAAATGCATGTTACAATTAAACTATTAATGAAAAAATATATTAACAATAACTAAATGAACAATATTCTAGTCTATTCGACACGTAAAATGATGTTTTATAAATTCAGCCACACTTTTGCCCACACTACAGTCAAACTAATGCGAATTTGCGCCGATCGGACTTTTCAGACTCTTTAGTTTGGCCGACAATAACAGAATAAGGCCAGCTGTGGTACGGCTCGACTGTTTGGGCTATAGAAGGAATTATCTTGGTGGGAAACCCTTGGTGGTTGCTACCTGAGAAATGCCAGCTGTTAGAAAAAACGGTTAAGTTAAGACAAAGGACCTAAGGTTTTACATCTTTTTCGAAAAAGGGTAAGTCCTACACAAACCACGCTCAAATTTGTATAACTTCTGTGAATAAACCAAGATACAGGCCATTAGAAGGTGATCGAGCATCGCGAGCCTTCCCCGGATGATCACCCATCCAAGTGCTAACCGCGATCAGCGTTGCTTGACTTCCAAAAGATCCGCATTCTGCAATTTAAATGTTCTAGGTACTTTTCGGCTTGCAACACAATGAAGTGTTTTATTTGCATTTCCCAATTCCAGCGCATTCTCGACGGTGCTTTCTCGAGCGTGTCCCGTCGCGTTTTCTTCGGCCGCCAGAGCCGCGCCGCGCCTCGGCTCCACTTCATTAATCCGGTTGAAATAATAATTGCGGTGTGGGAGAGTGCGCGCGTTTATCATTAATTAAACCGTCGGCGGGCGTCGCGACGACGGGCGCTGAATGCAAAAACATGCGGGGCCGTGCATCTCTAGCATATGTTTGAAGAAACGTGACCGGCTTTAGGCTACAGGATTACTCCGGGAGCGGCGGCCTTTGTTATCGAGGGATCGAAGCAGACGGTTTGGTGCAGGTACAGGGCGATCGATTTCAGCCCTTATCGTTACAGTCACAGTCCCTTCTCTTTCTACAGTGTATAACGTCCAATTCTAGTTATCGGACTAGACAATTAAATTATCCAGAAAATTATAAAACTAGACTTACATAATTTAACAAATATTTAGGCTTTTGTCTACAGGTGTGCTGTGGGACTGGGGTTGAGGAGGTTTGTGATTATAAAGTGATTAGATTAGCACCCTTGAAAACGGGGGGAGGATCACAGAGGTAATTTTTAGGGTGAGACGAAAATTAAGGTCAGTTTTGGTCCGTCCAAGGGGGTTGTAGTCCAGTCGGGTTGTCATTTAACCGGGACTGAATTCCACCCCTGCATCAGCCGCCATCTTGAATTTAAAGAAAAATCGTTTTTGCTCAATATCTCGGCCATTTTCAACTTTACAACAAAAATGGTAAGGACTTAAGTTGGTGCAAATGCGATTTCCTACTTCTTTAATTACAAATTTTATCGTGCGATCGATATTTTTCAAGTTAAGGGTGAAAATAGTGACAAAGTATAATTATTGAATTATCTCGTTTGTTATTGACTATACGACATAAATGTACATAAACAAAGTTGGAAAGAATTAATTTTCTACAATTTTGATCTCTTTGATTTTTTCGCTATTACCAACATTTAAGGTCCTACGCTTGCGATAAAAGCACAGAGCAATATGAAAATCGTTTTTGCAAACTCTTTTCCACAACACCACCGGGGTAGAGTTTCAGGCGCGTTTTTTTTACGTGGTATCCCCAATAGGCCTAATCCACGTGTCATTGCTTGCAAGATAGTTGCGACTTCTGCCGTCTTCCTCTTTATAAAAGTTTCTTGCAAGCGTTAAAGGTGTAAGATATGTTTTTTTTTTTAATTTATTTTTTCTTATAAAGTTTGAACCATTCTTGTTCATGGCCAGCTGCCGGTGACGTCAGGTCTATGGAATGTTGATCCCTTGAGTTTAGTTAGGCTTGCCATAGGCGTAGGACCTTAAATGTTGGTAGTAGCGAAAAAATCAAAGAGGTCAAAATTGTAAAAAATATAATTCTTTCCAACTTTATTTACGTACATTTATGTCGTAAAGTCAATAACAAACGAGATAATTCAATAATTATACTTTGTCACTATTTCCCCCTAAACTTGAAAAATAAAATTTGTAAAAAAGAGGTTGTAGGAAATCGTATTTGCAACAACTTGAGTCCTTACCATTTTTGTTGTAAAGTTGAAAATGGCCGAGATATTGAGCAAAAACGATTTTTCCTTAAATTCAAGATGGCGGCTGACGCAGGGGTGGAATTCAGTCGCGATTCTGAATTTACACTCCTCCTAAAGGTTAGAACAATAAAATTGTGGTCCCTAATTTTTTCCCGGTTAAGGCCTTTTTTTGTCTAACCCGACTGGACTATTGCCAGTGTTGGGAAGGTGAAAAGGGGGAAGGGATATAGAGTTCATCACTTGTACCCGAAATAAAAAGAGTATAGGTTTTGGCTATCAATTAGAAATTCAACAAACCTCAAACCCTCGAAAATGGGGAGGGGGGAGAGGTTAGTGTCGTACCTGCAACATTTTCTTTCCAAAATAAGCCATTTTTTGCAATCTTTCTAATGATGTTTCCAAAATTCCAGGGAGCTCGATGCTTTCAGCTCGTTTGAGAGTATCTGGATTTTTCCGGATTTCTCTACAAAGTTCAGACCAAAATATTATCTCTCTCACTCTAGAATTTCGGTATTAAGTTCATTAAATGCCATGTACCAACCACCGATTTATCTGTGTCGTTATTCTTTAAGGAATACTTGTGTTCTTTTAAGCCTAAAAGATAACTTTTGTCTTCTGTGATAAGCCTTTGATATCCTTTAATCAACACTATTGTAAACAATCACGCCACGTTAAAACATTACTACGATGTGTTCCACATCTAGTTGGATTCTCTTGATGTTGTCGATAAAATCCCAAGCTTTTTCAGTTGGTCTTCTGCCTTCCCACTAGATCTTTAATTTTCCATCTACACCCACTGTTACTCGCAGTGATATACCTTTCATTTGAGGACTGGAAGTTAGGATATTCTTAAGTGACTTGGAATCAGATTGCTGTGCAGTTCCTCGGGAATATTAGAGTCCCGAATGGTCATGTCCTTAAATTTCTTTATCGAATAATTGTTTTTGATCTTATACATTGGACGATATCCTTTGTTGTGTTCAATAGAACAGTTACATTTCCTTTGACAGGGAGTATGGTGATATCTTCATTTCCTGTAGTTCATTGATGATGGTTTCCGAGGTTTGACAGTTCATATTATATTGGTTGCCTCAGGCCTTTTGCAGGGCGATTATGTTGTCTGATCTGAAGTGAACGCCTATATCGTCCCTATTGTCACGTAGAGGCGTATGTGTATATCCATTTCTTGGATTATACGCTCCTACGTGATAAGAGGGACGATATAAATCTTTACTTTTTACCTTTCCCCAGAGGATAATAAAAAGTAAGTTATTTCCAGGTGGAAAATTGTATTGCACATCTGAACTTAAGTGCACCGTTAACACCGATTCATTGATTCCTCCCCGCTCCAGCCTCATTGGAATTCATCTCGCCTAGCTGCATTCAAAGGCAAACGTGCCTTGAAGACCTGCGGCCAACTACCCCGTCGGAATCTAATTAGAATCGGAATGTTTAATATGTTTCACTCTCGCGACATTTACTGTTTTATATCCACTTAATTCTGTTTGCTCGAAAGCGAAGTAAATTCATGATGTTCTTGAACACGGTGTTTGATGGCTGCCTTTCGCAACGATGAGGATATTAAAGATTTTTGAGTTAAAATTTAATTTATTGCTGAATAAGTGGAGCTTGATATTTCGATGTGTAAGTAAAAGGGGGAGGTGCAGAACCCGTATCGTAGCTCCGCAGCCTGCTTCGTTTCGAGTGTTTTTTACGCATGCACATCTACTTCTAAAGAAATTAGAAAATATCTCAATGTCCGAGCTTTTCCTAGCCTATCAAATAAATTTTATACGACCTAATTTTCATCTTGTGTGTGTTAGGCCAATCATTATAGCTTTTTTCGGAAAAAAAAATACTATTGGAAGTTTCTCTGCGGAATATTGTTCAAAAACGTGTTATAAACAAAATATCAAAAAATCTACTCGAGACTAGTTGGGAAACTTTGTTAAAACAATGGTCAAAATTATGGAAAGTAGTTTTTCGACTGGCGTAAAAAAACGCGTTATTCATAGAGACAAAAAGGTTTATACAAAAAAGGTATGTATTAAATAAATCTGTAAAATAAGACAATTCCGATTAAATTCCGATAATTTGTTTATGCGCAAGAGCTCAAAAATGGTCGAAATTGTCCGCTTTTTTCAATTGCTAATAATTAATGCAATTTTCATCACAGACACTTGTAATTCAGGATTTTTTAAGTTTTTTGCACCCTTAATAAGTGGTAAAATTTTCAGCTCAGAAACTTCATTACCTTGGCGTTGGCGGAATTTGTTATCTAAGAAGATGCTATTTTCAATTCATTTTCCCAAACTCACAGGCGTTGTAGGGTTTCGATCATTAGTTGTTTTTGTACCTAAATAGTTGTATTGACATATGCATTTACTGATAATTTAATTTTTCAAATTTAATTTGTTTAAAAATGACTGAAAAAATGTTAATATTTATTACATCGTTAAGCCCGCATGCTAAGCCTCGCCTTCCCCACTCGTTCGCTAGACCAAGTAATAGAACGCATCGCCGCTATCTTCTTTTTCGAAATTAAATAGTTGAATTCACCTTAAGTTAATGTAGGACATGAAAATATAGCTCTTAATGTATACTCTCTCCAAATTTCGGCTCTTAATATTAATAATTAAGGTCACTGCGATTAAATAAATACAAAAAATTATCTCAGCTTCTAATCAACTTACAACGATTTTTTTTTTAATTCGAAGAAAACAAGTAAAGAGGTTACTATTTTGTTTTATAATTTAATAAACATTAACATTTTTTCAAAGTCAATTTTAAACAAATTAAATTTGAAAAACTAAATTCTCAGTAAATGCCTATGTCAATACAATTATTTAGGTACAAAAACAACTAATGATCGAAACCCTACAACGCCTGTGAGCTTGGGAAAAATTAATTGAAAATAGCATCTTCTTAGATAACAAATTCCGCCAACGCCAAACCAATGAAGCTTTCGAGTTGAAATTTTTACCACTTATTAAGAGTGTAAAAAGCTTAAAAAATCCTGAATTACTGCGATGAAAATTGCATTAATTATTAGCAATTGAAAAAAACGGCAATATTCGACCATTTTTGAGCTCTTGTGCATAAACAAATTATCGGAATTTAATCGGACCTTTTTCATTTTATAGGCTTATTTAATACCTACCTTTTTTGTATAAACTTTTTTTCGCTATGAATAATAGCTTTTTTACGTGAGTCAAAAAACCACTTTTCCATAACTTTGACCTCTGTTAAAACAAAGTTTCCCAACTAGCCTCGAGTTGACTTTTTGATATTTTATTTATAACAGGTTTCCGAACAATATTCCGCAGAGAAACTTCTAATAGTATTTTTTTCCCGAAACAGGCTCTTTCATGTCTATAATGTCTGGGCTATGTGTAATACTCCAATGTGTGCGGTCGATAATGAACAATTTCGATTATTTTCGCAGAAATGTAACCTGGGTAGCCTTACCTCAAAACCGTCGTCTGTGTCGTCATTTATAGCACCTTAGAAAATGAAACTGATAGCAATATACGACCAGCCAAAAAAAAGACATAAAAACTGGATTCCATTTACTGTCTGTACAACTTAAGTGGAGAATGTGAAGGTATGGTTTTTTTACCTTAGATAGAATATTTCTATTAGCGATATATGTAAGTAAATACATTTGCCCCGTCTACGTCTCAAATAAGTACATACTTCTTTGCCAACTGTCTGGATTTATTTCGTTCGCTTAGTCGATAAAGTAAATAGAGCTGTTCGTATTTTGAAATACTTTTCAGATAGGCTAGATAGATTTTACACTGTTGGTGTTCTTTATACAACAATTTTATGGTATACTTTTTTTGGCCATACAAGGCGAACGTTTTCAACTAACAAATAATGAAAAGTTGGAAAAAAGGATGTATATAGTATGTCCGCGTATGGGGTTGAAAAACGGAAAAACTTTATTTTTCATCATTAAAAAATTCTGCTTCTATCCAAATTTAAAAAAATACATGTGTTGGTGCGGTTTGAGACCGTATGACAATTTACGTAAAATATATTAATCATCTTCTATACTTGTTCTTTTTTTTTAGGGATTAAGTACGTCGCATTGTTGAAGCGTTTGAATTAAATTTGCCTGTAATTAATAATATACTCAGTTGTAATCCACAACAACAATACAGTTTGTTTTCAAGTAATAAGTAAAAGAACCCTTGATTGACAGGCGAATAACATCCATTACATTATTTCATTTGAGTGTCAAATAAAGCTCTATGAAAGTGACAAGGGATTCATTCAAATTGACTTTTCGATAATTTAATATTTATTAAGCATTTATTATTCTATACAATATAGCGTAATTTATCGATTGAATTTTACAGACCAATATTCTCACTTGGCAGTTTACTGGGGATGAAAATTTGTGTACTAAATTTCTGTGTATTAAAATCTAAGTTATTAGTGTGACTCCACTCGTAAGCAGCAAGTTGTAGTAGTTTACTATCATCATTTAAAATTTAAGGTCATCGGCGAATAGTAAACATTTAGAATTATGGATTATTTCAGGATAAATGTTAATAAAAAGAAAGAAATGAGAGCGGTCTCAATTTCGAGCATTGATTAAGTACTATATTTCACTTCATTTGCTGATATGTTATTGTCGTAATATGAAAAATTGCTAGATTATTAGACCTCGTTTTTTCTATTTCATATAGTTAAAAAAATTTTAACGTCCCATTTCTATACTTTCCTCCAGGTCTTTTAAATAGGAATAAATAAGTGCGAAAAAATTCAGGGGCTGATTCCCTCTTGAAAAATAAGGTGTCTTTCATATAAAAAAAATCTCATTTGAACATCTGCTGTGAGTTACACACAGATAGAAAAAATAAATAAACAAAATTAATACTTAATTCTTAAAACCATTATCTACTTTATCAAAAAACAAATCTTATAAAGAACTATGCATTGAGAAAAATAAGAATCTTAATAAGTGTTACTAGATCAGTAAAAGAAAAAAATTAATGTGGAAAAAGTTAACTCACAAAAAGTAACATTCCTTTTAAGATATGGTGAAAACTTCTAAAAAGTCAAATTTAGTGAGACCATGCTAATATCTTCATTATTTCGTATTAGATACAATGAAATTATTTCCTTATATCTTTAATATTAAACAATTTTAAACTTTTACACATGTCTACACTATTTCCACGGTCTTTCAAGATGTTCAATAGTGTACTCATACGTCCCCAGGCTAGGTTTAAATGAAAAATTCTGCCGCCCTTCACTTTTTCCAGACGACGGTAATGGAAGTATTAAAGGAGCCCCTTCCAATTTTATCTATTGTCATAATTTTCATTAAGTGGGAGCCAAAACGAATGTATAGATAAGTTCTCGCCGACGAATTCGATTTTTTCGACTATTTACAATTAATTAATTACCAATTAGAATGAAATCGTGCACAGCCTTTATCATAATCCTTAAATAGACCTCTATTTGTACCGCGCTGTAAGATCTATGGCTAGGCACAGAATTCTGCGACAATACACAATCACGGAAGAGTTTCCCTTATCATTACCTTTTTACCGAGAGAAGTTTCCAACTTCCCAGGAAGTAAACTGCTACCTCAACTTTTGCCAATTTCATTGGCCCTTCTCACCTTTAGTTTCATTTGGTCGGTGGGAATTTTTCATTGAATTTGACACCGTCTCAAATAAATCATGAATATTGATTTTTTTGTGGAAAGTTATTAGGAAAGTTGTTTCAAATTCAGTTCCAACCGTCCATAAATTTTGAGAGAAAGAAAATCTGATGTCTTTATAATGCAATAAAGTTCGTAAAAACTCTAAAACAATTCGGCATATTGGAAAGTTACAGAATAATCAGTTGAAATATCTATTGCAAAACTGGCAATATATTTTATTTTTTTAT
>NW_019416267.1:1128582-1134859 GCF_000390285.2 Anoplophora glabripennis | reverse complement strand
AAATTGTCACTTTTCTGTAACATTTTCTATTTTTTTGAGCCATGTTTGACAGACCTATAACATTATCAACACTTTTTTTAATAGGACGCTCTATATTTTTTAGTATAAATAGACAAATTCAGCAATATAAGGTTATAATTATTTCTTTATTATAGTTGTCAAAAAAATGTAAAAAATTGTCTTTTATGTCGTACTGACCACTATTTCAAATAATCGTAGTATCTTCTGTAGTTTAAAAATCGTACCTAATCTTTATTAATCTCTTTTTACTTACTATAAAACCTTTTTTCCTCAAAAAAAAAACATCGATAAATACGTAAAATTCACCAGAGTACCTTAGGTATAACGTGAATCGTTTTAGTTCCATATCATTCGTTGTTAAATTACTTTGAAAATTGGTTGTTCGTTTAAGCGAAAAACAGAATTTAAATTTTAATTATGATTGGATGCGGAGATAAAATCCGTAGTCAACAGGAGGTATATGACTTATTTCACCACAACTAGCCAGACCAGAGAATTAGTCGAGAATAAGTAAAGTATGTATCCAAAAAGTCTGAAGAAACAGAAAGTATGAAAGATTTACCTGGATGAGGAAGGCGAAGAAAGGTAAGCGAAAATGATCGTCAAAATGTAATGCTCGCCGTTACCGAAAATCCTCACTCATCCATTAGATCTATCTCAGCCAACTTCAACTTGTCGAAGTTCTCAGTTCACAGAACTCTGAAATCTCAAACGTGACATTCTTACAAAGTTAACGTCTTACAAGAACTATGGGCAAATCACATAATTTTCACTGACGAAGCAACTTTTTGCTGAAACGGAACCGCGAACAGGCAAAATACTATGTTTTGGAGCCCAGAAAATCCACATTGGATGCAGGAAAAACATACTCTAGGCCGGAAAAAGTGAATGTTTGGGCTGGAATAGAAATCGCATACACTGGGACCCTATTCCTTTGAGAGCAATTTGACAGGCGACATTTATTTAGATTATTTGCGTTTTCAGTCGATTGCAGCCCTGGAATTAATTTTTCCTAACCCTAATGAGCACGACATGCCTGCTGGTGATGTCTGGTTCCAACAAGAGAAATTAACTTAATGAAATTTTCTCAAATCGATGGATATGCAAAAGAGTGCCGCTTGAATGGCCACCACGCTCTCCTGATTCTCCCACTAGATTTTTTTCTGGGGTTACCCAAAGCAAAGTGTATGTAAACAGACCAGACACTATCGAAGGATTGAAAAATGGTATCCGAGAAGTTCGAAACATAACACCAAATGTTATCCAAAATGTACTTGATGAACACCAAATTGGGCATGTGCAATGGATAATGGGGGCCACTTTGTAATAAAATAAAAAGTAGTAGGTACTAACTTATTGTTTTCATTCAATTTCTCAATTTTTTGACAACTATGACAAAAAAGTAGGTATAAATAACCTTATTTCGCTGAATTCGTCTTTAAATGTATTTATACTATAAAATATAGTGTAATATTTAAAAAAAATGTCGGTAATATTATAGATCTGTAGCTCAAAAAAAAAGAAAATATTGCAGAAAAGTGACAAATTCTATTTACTAATTGACCTGTTTGAGCAATTTTTTTTAAATCTGAACTGGAAAAAAAAATGTTCCATCATTTTGAGACACAGTGTATTTCATTTAAGCGTATTTTTTCGAGATGGTGACAACGAGCAAAAAAACGATCTCTTCGATTTTTTTTTAAACCTTGGGACATTACTCTACTTTAAATTTTATGAGACCAGGGTTTTTTTGTTTTTTCCGAAAAAAATTTTGGAGCTCTGTAGCGCCTCGTCAAAATTTACATCGTGACAGCGTTATTCCGAAAATGAAAATGCATAATTTTTTCAAGGGGCTGTCGCTTTGACCGTATCATCTCATGGAAACGTTTTTTTTAAATGTGTAGAATTTCATCAGATTTTACTAGTTATTTTCAGAATTCAAATTGCTTTAAAACTTTGTGAGATAAATGAGAAAAACGCAAAAAGTCATTTTTTATTGATTTTCTCGAAAACGCCATCTTTTATTTCCATCAAGTTTGGATATGCTTTTCAATGCTAAATAAGCTATCATTTAGCGGCAATATACAAACTTGCTTTTTCGAAAATGCATATTTTTTTCAAGTGGCCGTCATTTTGACCCAAATCATCCTTTCGAAACGTTTTTTTTTCAAAATGTGCAGAATTTCATCAGTTTTTACCTGTTTTTTCAAAATTCAAATTCAAAAAGGTTTTTTTTCAAAATTGACTATCAAAAACCGCACCTTTTATTTTCACCAAATCATCATAATTGACAAAATGTAGTCATACAATAGCAATCTATTGACTGTCTATACAGCGTGTTTCTGAAATAAGTGCGTTCCATGAAGAGGAAAATAAACAGCTGTTATTGATGGTCTACAACCATTACGTTTTAAATTGAAAGAAAAAATTTAACATCCTTAAAAACCACATTGCTTGTACTATCCGGAGCTTGTGCTATTTGATGTCGAAACCACTGGCAAAATTCCACATGGGGCGGAAATTACCGTAATACTCGCCTCACTGTACTGTTAGATACACCCACTTCTGGTCTAATGTCGCGAGTAATAGTGCAACACACAACGCACGTGCACAAGATGCACAGGGTCAGCGTTCATTTACGGTTAATTTTCTTAATTAATTTTCTTGAAAATAGAAACATTTACACCGTGAGTTGCTTAATAAAAGTTGCTCATTTTCGTGCCCTCTTCAAGGGACGCTATTTCAAAAACACTGTATAGTTGTTTACTCAATACCTATAATAAAATATTTTAATTAAATTTATAAAATGTTTTGAAGACATCCAACATGGACGGAATTTTTAAATAAAATATTTATATATTTTTGTACGTTCCTCTACAAAATACTTAAGCGGATTCACTATTTAAATTGAAACGCTTAAAAATAATTAAAAGAATAAATCCGTATGCGGTAAGAGTGAAATATTTCTAAATGGAAAATATATACTCGTAGAAGTATAAGAATATATACATTATATTTCATTTTAAACACAGGTAGGGCACAGGTATGGAAGGAAATACTGTGGAAATTTAAAATAATATTAAAAAATTCCTCTACCCAAACGGAGAATATCTCCCCGTGTTTTTTGTATTTCCCCAATATTATTCCGAACCCTGCCGGTTATGGAATGGCATTTCTTGCAAACGATGCTTTTATTCGGCAATTAGGTTTAGATTTACCGGTCTGTTAGAGATGGCTTGGAGGTATTTTCTTTAAGTCAACCCTTAGTTCGGAAATTTGCTCGTGTTAACAATTGTTCGGGAACAGATTCGTATTTTTTCTCTCAGCTTATTCAAATTTATTTTTGCGTGTCACTCATTTGATTTTAAGACTAATTTCAGTGCAAATGATTTTACTTACGGGTATTTATTAAAAAAATAATAATTGCAACCACCAATAGCCATGATTTCTTAGGAATTCTAGAATTGAAAATTATGGCATCATGTAGAGCAGCGGTATTCAAACTGTTTCCGCGGAACCCTGGGGTTCGCCACAACTTCTCTGGGGGTCCCGCGACTCAATCAAAAATTCAAAATTTTGGAATTAACAATATCGATACTATAAAATTCAAAAGAAATTATACTCATACTTAAAACATTTCATTTTTATAAGTACACGCGTATATGTTAAGAGCTTAACAAGACGTACGTAGCGACAAAAACAATGTATCGCAATGCGCTTAATGCAGAATTTGAAATGCTATTGCAACTTACGAGAATAGCACCTGATTTCAACATAATTATGTAAAAATATTCAAGCACATCCCAGTCATTGATTATATTTACACCTTTTTTTAATTATCGAATAAATATTTACTTAAAGATTTACAGTCTTAGTCTAATTTTTTATTTAGGGGAATATTTACTTTGTTAATCTGAGTATTTATAAATATATTATACAATACAATCCGTAAAAAATGTGTTCGAAAAATTTTTATAGGGGGTGTGGGGTTCCTCAAAAAAATCGAAATGTTGGCAGGTTCCGCGCAGTCGTAAAAGTTTGAAGACCGCTGATGTAAAGTAAGTAGGCACACAATGTGAGTATTTTGCCAACTACGTAAAAAATTAAAATATATAAGTGAAATAATTCCTTACGTCGAATGGATCAGGCAAAATCCTACACTGAAAAAAGCAGACAAATAGAAAATACAAAAAAACACGTCACTTCATATCGCGCAATGACGTCTATAGAATGGAATAGAGATAAAGAGAATAAATTATTTACTAATTTAGGAATATTCTTAACTGCCGTTTGAGTGAAGATTGACTTAATTTTTTTACAGTTATAACGTTAATCATCATCATCATCAACATAATTCAATAAATCTAGTTTACGATTTACAAGCTTTTTACGATGAACACTTATTTATTATATAAGTTTACCTTAGTATTTTGTGATGAAGATGTACCATACCTGAAACAAAATAAAATTTATTTATGAGTATAATGTCACTAAAAAATGGTTTTTAAGAAATTTATAAGAGAAAAATATTACTGAAGAATAAAAAATGTATAATACATTTTCATGAGGTTGTTTATTTTCTTAAAAATAACTTTTTCTTAAAGTACTGTAACTGTATTGTTTATCAAATATGCATTTTAAATATTCTTAACAATTTACATAATAGATTTTTATTTATTTTTTAAATTAAAAAAATATATATGTTTTTTATTGCCATTAAACGTCCTTCTGCATATTTAATAGTAATTTCTTGACATTACTAAGCTCTAAATTATATATTTAATATAATTATGTTATAATTTTTACTAATTTATACTTCAACTTCAAACTGTCTTATATTAGCACACATGTGTATCTATCCTTTGTACTTGTAAAATTGTAAATATGGTAAATTAAAAAGTTAATATTTCTCACAACAGAAGTTTGCTTAGGTGTGATTTATTCTACATATAGATTATAATATTGTCCAGTGACCTGATTAAACCTGAATAAATTTACTATACTTTAATCATACAAAAGAATAATCAAAACCTACTACTACCCTGAAACTGGAAAATGTATACTATATCAAAGATTTAGTAGGTAGACAATACATTCAATATTAAAAACAAATTAAATTGATAACGATTGATGTTTGCAGATATTCAATTTTGAATTTAAATATGGCGGATCAATAACATCAGCGTAATTTATGGAATTTTATAAAATAGCAGAATCAGTCATTTTCATTACTATTTGATTGTGGCCAACATCGAGTAAAATTTTTTAGTAAAAAATTAATAAATCGCTCCCACTTCGAAATTATTACTTTTGCGGAAGCTCCGAAAAGAAAACGTACTTATCATTGTCAGTACATACCTATTTCACTGCTCTATGTTTTAACTAGATTTTAGCGTAAGTGTCACTGTAATGAAATCAACAAAATGGAATAATCATTGAAAACGACAGATTTCAACCTGTCGGACTTAATATAAATTAAAGAAATACTCTAATTAATTTTAAACCGTATTTCAAAATTTTTCAAAAGCTTTTGTCTAAATTTCAGTTCCTTTATATCGTCAATAAAGAATTCTAAACCCTTTCAACATTATTCCTTGATATCCTTTGCTCGTTGAAGAAATAGAAAGAGGGGACAAAGGCAGTTGAGATGGAGATAAAATATTTACATTAAAATATGCTCTCACCAAATGAAAAAATGAAACGTAGTTGTTCACATCGTAATAATATAGTAGAAATAACATTTACACAGTTGTAGCACTGTATAAGACATATTTAAATGAAAAGGCACAAATATTAGAAAATATTGAGATCCAAATATGACTATTGGGTTAAAGTTTGCAAGGTGGCATTGTGTAAGATTAATAAAATATTTTTCTCCGTAATCACGAAACCAAAAAAAAACTATTGTCTTTAAATTTGACGCTACTATCACATAAAATTTCAGATCATATGTATATAGCTCCAGTGACACGCTATTATCACAACTAAACTCATTTTCATAGTACCTAAATATTGTTAAGTCTCTGATACTGTCATATTTCCTGTTGAGAATACTAAAAACAACTACTAAAAAAATATATTATTTTCTCGGGCTACTAGCTTGGCTGCTAAGAAGGTAAAAACAGAGAGACAAATCAATAAATTTTTTCATTTTATAGGTAAAACATACTTTTCTTTTGGAGGACAAAATGGTAACCTGGCTCTTGGCCATCGACTGGCTCTCAAAGTGGCTCTGGACAACCGGTAGAAGAATCGG
>NW_019416267.1:1066151-1127013 GCF_000390285.2 Anoplophora glabripennis | reverse complement strand
ACCACATGTTATTAGCTTCAATTAGTTCCATTAATAGAAGATGTCAGAAATGTATGGATGTGGGTGTTTCGCATTTTGAACAATTGCTATAAATACGTAACGTTAATTTTGTTTCTTGTTTAGTTGTTGTTGCTTGGTAAATGTATTTTTATTATTATTTTGATAAATTATTCTTATTTGTAAAGATTAGACCTCCAGGGGAAACTAAAACACACCAGGGACACTAGGGTGATATGGAAAGAATTTTGTTGATGTGCTTATAAATTGCACTTACTTTTAAGCATAAACATAAATATGCTTGTAATATGCTTGAAGTATCTACCACAAGGGGATTGTGTTGGTATCAATAAGTTGAAAATGGTGAATCTTAGGGAAAAAATTCAAGTTACCTTTTTTACATAGTTAGTGCATTAGAATATAAATCCGTTACAATAACTTGTAAAAATACAATGGCGTAGGTTTTTTTATAAAAAGGGGGAGACCCCTGAACACCCTGTATCTCTAAAACGAGGCCGTTCCAGACCTATGTTTATGAGGCAAACTCCTATTATTTTAAAGAAATCTATTTGTCCTCGAAGTTTCCTGCATAAAATTCGGCCACCCGTATATTTAATATAATTATGTTATAATTTTTACTAATTTATACTTCAAGTTCAAACTGTCTTATATTAGCACACATGTGTATCTGTACTTGTAAAATTGTGAATATGGTAAATTTAAACGTTAATATTTTTCATAACAGAAGTTTGCTTAGGTGTTATTCATCCTACATATAGATTATAATATTGTCCAGTGACTGAACCTGATTAAACCTGAATAAATTTACTTTACTTTAGTCATACAAAAGAATAATTAAAACCTACCACCTCTGAAACTGGAAAATGTACCTATATATCAAAGATTTAGTAGGTAGACAATACATTCAATATTAAAAACAAATTAAATTTGTTTTTAATGAACGATTGATGTTTGCAGATATTCAATTTTGAATTTAAATATGGCGAATCAATAACATCAGCGTATTTTATGGAATTTTATAAAACAGCAGAATCAGTCATTTTCATTCATTTGATTGTGGCCAACATCAGGTAAAATTTTTTAGTAAAAAATTAATAAATCGCTACCACTCCGAAATTATTAATTTTGCGGAAGACTTTTTTCACTGTAATGGTTCAACAAAATGGAATAATCATTGAGAACGACAGATTTCAACCTGTCGGACTTAATATAAATTAAAGAAATACTCTAATTAATTTTAAACCGTATTTCAAAATTTTTCATAAGCTTTTATCTAAATTTTAGTTCCTTTATATCGTTAATAAAGAATTCTAAACCCTTTCAACAGACTCCTTGATATCCTTTGCTTGTTGAAGAAATAGAAAGAGGGGACAAAGGCAGTTGAGATTGGAGAAAAAATATTTACATTAAAATATGCTCTCACCAAATGAAAAAATGAAACGTAGTTGTTCACATCGTAATAATATAGTAGAAATAACATTTACACAGTTGTAGCACTGTATAAGACATATTTAAATGAAAAGGCACAAATATTAGAAAATATTGAGATCCAAATATGACTATTGGGTTAAAGTTTGCAAGGTGGCATTGTGTAAGATTAATAAAATATTTTTCTCCGTAATCACGAAACCAAAAAAAAACTATTGTCTTTAAATTTGACGCTACTATCACATAAAATTTCAGATCATATGTATATAGCTCCAGTGACACGCTATTATCACAACTAAACTCATTTTCATAGTACCTAAATATTGTTAAGTCTCTGATACTGTCATATTTCCTGTTGAGAATACTAAAAACAACTACTAAAAAAATATATTATTTTCTCGGGCTACTAGCTTGGCTGCTAAGAAGGTAAAAACAGAGAGACAAATCAATAAAGTTTTTCATTTTATAGGTAAAACATACTTTTCTTTTGGAGGACAAAATGGTAACCTGGCTCTTGGCCATCGACTGGCTCTCAAAGTGGCTCTGGACAACCGGTAGAAGAATCGGAAACAATAACTGAGTCAGTGCACCGGTTTATAGAGAGTGAGCAAGATGGACATTGTGCAAGGGTCAATTCAATATGCATTCAGTTTGCAACTGGACACTTTTCATTGCTTTTAAATCTATTGTGTAATACTGACATGTAATTGATTCCAATTATATTTACAAATTTTGTTCTATGAAATGAGTTAAATGAATATTTGTACCGAAGGTATTTTTGTAAAAATATGTTAAAGAAATATGTGTCCAAATAAAGTAATGCCATATGTCCATACATATTTATCTTTCAAAGTTTTGATTAAAGTTACAGAGTGATTATTTAAATTTTGAATATTACTCTTGCTCTCTCTAAAATACTTATAGTTGACAATATTTTGGTCAAGCAGTTTTATTAAATTACACAACAATTTATTAAAATAAGTATAAGAGTATTATTTATTAAATTTCGTAATAAAATAATAACATAATTATTTTGATAAATGTATAGGAAAAACCTACAGTTTCGCTGTAAATAAACATTATCTTATACAGAGAAAGGAATTAAAATATCAAAGAATACTTGCTTTATTGCAAAGATACAATAATCTAAATACTATAAAATATAACCAGAAACAATTTTATTTTACACTGTTTCATCTTCCCTAAGACTTGCTTTCAGATTCTCTAGAAAGTAAATAAATTGTACGGTTGCAGTTTTTCATAGTAGGTATAGTAAAAATGTAATTGTCTGTCAATTTGTGTGCCATTATCTCAACAATTATATATATTGAGATGAATCAAACGTTCAAAAGTTTAAATTTCAGTATTGGGATGAAAAGAGATTAATGTCAAAGAATGACAGTGTAAGTTACAGATTTGAAATTTGATGACATAATAATAATGTCAATTTAAAAGTAAAATATGAATTTTAATGAAATATCAATCTAAATTTAAAAAAAGTGGTCATAAAATAAGGGTACTATATAGCAAAATAGGAATTAAATAATATTGCAAAAGTTAAATTAGAAATGTAAAATTAAAAGTAATTTGATTGGTTAAATAAAAAAAAATTGTATTTAAAAATAAGAGTGCAGTGCAGTGCAGTGGTACTGAAGGAGACGAAAAAAAAAAATAAGACAGGAGAGAATAGAGGATTTGTCAAAAAGAATAAAAGAAGATTGTATAAGTAAAAGCAATATATTTATAGAAGACGAAAGGAAAAGTGAAAAGCTGTTACTGAGAACCAGAAACAAAATTTTCTTGAGAAAAAAATGTGTATTAGAAGAAAGAGAAAGGAGAATTGGAAGATAACTAAAGCGTAACTATAATAAAAGGTCATATTAGTAAAAAGTATATGAATTATCTTAGCTAAGAATAAAGGAAACAAGGGGTGAGAGATACCAGGCGAGTCTGGAAATCCCAGCCAGCATAGCGAGACAAGAGACCGAGAACCACAAGGAGAGAGTGAGTGGATGAATAGAAGGAAGAGGACAGAAGAGACGTTGCAGAAGGAAAGTGTCTACTTAAGAAGTCATGGACAGTGAAAAAAAGAACGGATAGTAGATAGATAATAAGTGAGTGATAATAAGTAATAGTAGAAGATAATAAGTAAATGTTTGTAGAGTAGATATCAGTTAGCGCAGGGTAAATAGGGACTATAAATTTCTATTATTTTGTATATAATTTGTTATATCAATATAAAATTTGAACCCAGATTACAACAATATTATTTAATTATTTTTCAAATTCAATTACAAGTAAAAATTAATTTATAAACCGACTTACTGAGATAATAACTCATGTTCTACTAAACTTTCTATCTATTATTTATGCAAAATTAACAGAGGTAATTTAGTTGTCAGTCAAATCATCAAAAGTAAAATAGAATTTCATTTTAAATCCCGAATACTTTACAAAAAAAACAAATAATCTTTAAATTACAATTTATATTAAAAAAAGTCAAATTGAGTGATATCAAATAAGAAAGCTAGCCTGGTAAGTAATGAAATTAGATTTTCTAAATTAATAGTCAAAATTTCTAACATTTCACTGGCGCTCAACACAATATAATACATAGAAATGCACAAACATACATAAAAAACTAGTTATCTTAATTGCAGCATCACAATATATTACAAATCAATAAAAGTATGACGTGTGTTTTTTTAATATCAACTACTGCTGTACGGAAATTTAGTTAAATCATAATGTGTTGGTATCCCAAATTCATAGTCGTTGTCTCGGAAATGTTGACGAAATAAAAATATGTGGTCTTGTTTTACTTTTCACATAAACTCTTCTTGAAGAGTATCAGTTGGTGAGTCCACTTTTTACATATATTTCAAGGTTTGCGTGAATGTGGAAAATTCCTAGGCAGAATAGCCTGAGTGGGTCATGTTTTATTAGTGACCCTACTAATGAACGACCATCCCTTAAGAGGCAGCAGCACCCTTTCTAACTATGAACGATGTACCAGTTGAAAATCGTTATCTAATGTAAACGCTGACGACTATGTTTTCTTCATCAAATCGGGATACTTACATAAAGTAACTTCACCTGTTTTTCATATATCAAGACCGATAGTTTTAGACATAAGTTCATCAACTGTAAATATCTCTAAAATAGTTGAAATTACAAAAAACCATAAGTGGAAAAAGTCTTGCAACTAAAAGCTTCTTTCCAGCGACATCGAAAACGGGGTATGTTTCTGAGAAAAAGAATATACAGTAGCGCCACGAGACGGCATGAATATATAACTAAAAATTTTTATTCTTCATTTCAACATTTCATCTTGCACAGTTTTCAGATTTTAACTATGTGTTTTCAGTTGCTTCCAAAATATATGGGTCTGTACACCATAATCTTATTAAATGTAGCGTAAAGTGTAAAATTTGTATTTTACGTAGTTATAATATAATCATTAATTGTTAATTGATAAGTTTTATAAGACATATAAGACATAAAGGAACATTGTTTTATAGGTTGTTAGTAGTTTGGGGCTACAATTTAGGGGGTTTTAGTACAATTTAGTGGGTTTTAGTACAATTTTGGGTTTTTTCGTACATTTTAGAGGATTTTAATACAAATTAGGGGGTTTTTAGTACAATTGAGGATTTTTTAGTCCAATATAGAGGTTTTAGGCAAATTATAGGGGTTCTGGGCTGCAATGTCGTTGTTATGTAGTACAATTATAGGGGCTTGGAGTTATAAATTAGTGATTTTTTTCAGGTGTAAATTTTTAGGAGTTTGAGGGCATAATATAGGAAAGGTCATAGTAAACTCAACTAAATCATACTAAAAACTCCAAAATTATACTAAAACCCTATTACATTAAAAACCCCTAATAGAAACCTCCAAATTATACATAAAATATGTCTAAAAACCCTAAATTATATCCGAAACGCCTGAATTGTACTAAAACCTCAAAAAATTTATGAAAAAAACTCAAAATTGTACATAAAATATGTCCAAAACCCCTAAATTGTACTAAAACCCCAAAAAATTTATTAAAAACTCCAAATTGTATATAAAATATGTCCAAAACCCCTAAATTGTACTAAAACTCCAAAAAGTTTACTAAAATACTCCAAATTGTACATAAAATATGTCCAAAAGTCCTAAAATATGTCTAAAACTCCTAAATTGTACCTGAGCACGGTTAGATTGTTCTCAAAACCCCTAAATTGTCTTTAATATAAGAGAGGTCATAGTAAAATCATCTAAATCGTACTAAAAACTCCAATATACTAAAACCCCCTCTTTTATACTAAAAATGTCTTAATTATATTAAAAGTCCCTAATAGAAACCTCCAAATTATACATAAAATATGTCTAAAAACCCTAAATTATATACGAAACCCCTAAATTGTACTAAAACCCCAAAAAATATATTTAAAAGCTCCAAATTGTACACAAAATATGTCCAAAATCCCTAAATTGTACTAAAACCCCAAAAATGTATTAAAAAGCTCCAAATTATACATAAAATATGTCCAAAACCCCTAAATAATATTAAAACCCCAAAAAGTTTACTAAAATCCCAAATTGTACATAAAATATGTTCAAAATCCCTAAATTATGTCTAAAACTTCTAAATTGTACCTGAGAACTCCTAGATTGTTCCTAAAACCCCTAAATTGTCTTTAATATAGGAGAGGTAATAGTAAAATCAACTAAATCATACTAAAAACTTGAAAATTATACTAAAATCCGCTCAATTGTATTAAAAACTCCTAATAAAAACCTCCAAATTATACATAAAATATGTCTAAAACCTTTAAATTAAATCCGAAACTGCTAAATTGTACTAAAACCCCAAAAAATTCATTAAAAAACTCCAAATTGTACATAAAATATGTCCAAAACCTCCTAAGTTATCCCAAAAACCCCTATATTGTATTCGAGAACCCCTAAATTGTACCCCAAACCCTTAAATTGTAGCCAAAACCCCTAAAACGTTTTTTCTATCAGACAAAATTGAAACAGCAAAGATTTAAAGGCTTCCACACTTACAGACTTAAAAATACAGAAGAAACAAGAAACAGCAATTAATCTTCCCATATTAATAGAAGAAAACAGGGACGACGTAAATATATTGGGATATATATGTCTTTCAATTTCCCGCCTGGGGTTAGTACTTTATGAATAAAAGTCTTATTAGCCCCGTACTACGTCCAAAAGCAGTAAAATTACTGTTACTTACTATACGTTGTAGATAAATTATCATGTAATTCTTATTCATATTCAGGAACTTTAAACTATATTTATTTCTATAAAAATTTGTAAAAGTTGGTGGGTATCATTTTAAACACTGCCTTTATATGTATTTATTACATAGTGTGTAAGTACTTTAATGTGCACTGTTAGTCTGTTCGTATCTAACAAATTTTTTGATGCACCTATTTAGTATATCTTTTCCATTCCAAAAAAGTTTACGAACCACTCTATTATCGTCTCTTGAGATGTTGAAAAAGAAAACACAATTTGCATAATAATAATAGGTCAACCTTAACACACTAGTAAACAATATAACATTAAAATAAAATAAGTACTTAGTGAAGCGTTGCCGTTCCGGACGATAGTGATCACTGGCGCGTCATGTTATGCCCTTTGCACACAAGGTACGATATAAAAGGTGAACCGTTTGATACCTGGTCATATTGTCCTGTGACGCTGAAGAAAGATGTTCCAGTTGCTACCACTTGTCGAATCCGTCCTCCTACCATTTCTTCCTGTGGAAATGTGGTCGACCATATTAAGGTAACTATAATTTTTATTTTAATTATAATTTATTTTAACGTATATTTTTTGTTACAGACTATTGGACCCCAAATCGCTCCTAGCTGGTGCTCGATCTTACAAACTGTGGATGGCAGTTTGTCGTGGCGATCCGATTTTAAGGCAAATGATGCTTCTTGCTATTGATGAAGAGGCTCACCTTGCGAGACAGTTTATTATGGATCCCAGGATGTCAATTCGAGTTTTAAGAACGACCCCAGCTACGAACTTTGGGACCAACGTCAGTAAGGTTGTAACCACCATTTCTAAACCGGCAGATATGATCTTCCTGAGGCCTGATATTCAAGCTTCGAAGCAGAAGAAAACGAAGAAATCCTCTAAATGCAGAAATAATAAGAGGTTCTGCCCATATCGCCTGTAATTATTGAAAAAGATGTAATATAAATTGACTCATGCTAAATTATTAGTAAACGTAAAATGCTTTGAAAAAAATTGACGTGAAACATTGTCGAAATTGACTTTTGTGGATTAGTTGAAGTAACTTTCATACATGCATAGTACAAAAATTAAATTTTCGTATAGTGTGAGACAAAAGTAGTAAAAGGCTATTTGGCATACTATTTTCGTAATTTAATTTATAATTTAATAATCTCAGTAAAAACAAACCATAATAACTCAAGTAGTTGAGAGAATAGTAACACACATTGCATATGTAGATCAAAATGTGTTTGAATATCTTCTGTTTAGTTACAAATAAATATTGACTAGTTGCTCGAACAAGAAAAACTAGATGACATTGGTTTCTGCTTTTTAAACTAAAGTTAGATTTTGAAGTCTGGTATTTAGAGAATAGAACACGCTCTGTTGTGGTTACATGTAACTACTTGATACACTCTCAATTGCACTTTTCCATTAAGCTTCCGACTGAGCCCAAAAGACTGCTTTTCTTTTCAGCACTTTTTACTTTTTTGCTAGACACTTTTTTGTGTCATTGGTATTTTTGAGCTAATGAACACTTTTGTTTCAACCGCAGAACTGTAGGGAAATCTGAACGATTTAGGTGGTAGTTACAAGATCTTGGTTTGAATCTGTACTTGTAACATTTCGTAACAACGTATTTTAATGTAAATGTTGCCCTGGTAATTTAATTAACTGTAAAAAAATAGAGTCGACGTTCAATCAAACCTCTTGCTAGCTCCGTTAATTCTGGAAGAGGACCTGCACTGTTGTTTCATACTGTTGGTCTTTCGGCTATCTCTGATATTGTTGGATTTATGTCCATCACATCATTCGTTGGTTGTGGCTCAGTTTTTGGGAATTCGTGCGTTCTTTGATAAATTTGCAAACATCGGTGATTTTTTTTCTGGCATATGTTCTGCCAAAACAGCAAGCATTCTAAATTGTGGTTGGTCCAGGAACGGCTTTTGGCCGAGCAACTCCGGAGGTTGGATTCGAAACATTGGTAACAATTTAAAATGGTGGTAAAAATGGTAAAACTCTCTGGGTGGTTTTGATGACATTTACCACTCTAAGTACTAGAGTAGTTTTGAAGTTTTTTTGGCTCTACGTTCGATTTTTAGCTTTGGAATCAGAACATGGGTGAAATTGGTTTGCTGGGAGTATCATAACAATCCGCAAAGAAATTATACCACTTTATTATATTTTTATTAACACTACATTACTTACGTAAATGACTAAATGAAATTATCCTTCATTTGAGAGAAAATTTATGGCATCACAAGTAATAGTCAGTATAAAATTTGGATAAAAAAAACATCTCAATTAATTCTGGTTCTTGAGTCAAGCTTCGAGAGATCAACAAACTAGCCGGTAAAAAACTTGTCTTAACTAATCGAGCAAATTTAATAAGATCAGTGCTAGAAATGAATTCAACCGCCTCTTGTTTTCTATGGGCTATACAAATTAACTTAAACAGCTACGTTAAATAACAGCGAAAATTACGGTGTGTCCGCCTCGTGGGACATCGAGTTGGTAAACCGCATTTCAATTACACCCACAGTCGAACTACATTCAGTTTAGTGGCCCACACGTGTGTTGCAATTGTAAATACATCAAGAACCGAAATTCGGACGCCAGCAATTGGACGGTAATCGTATTTACATTTGAAATGGTCTTATGGGCAACACAAAGAGGAATGGAAATTCTTTAAATTTTACTTTTACGTCATTTAATAAGAATTCATAAACATTTTCGACTATTAGAGACCACAAATTACAAAACAAATACTTTTACAAATATTTTCTACTACATACGGAACATTCCATGCCAAATTACTTAGGTCATGACAGAACCATTTTCAATTTTCCTGGTTTTTTTGCTGTTAGGTATTTAGTACTCATTTAGAATAGCTTTCATGAATTTCTTCAATTTTTTATTCAACCGTTCAAAAAATTATGAGCATTGGAATATTTTAGGAAAGAAATTTGAAATACCTATAACTTGGCAAAAACTAAAGATATAAAACTCTTTATTTTTCATTCCGTTCGTTTTGAGACGTAGTTTTATAAAAGAAAATGTATAAGTACATTTTTAGTTTGTTGTGGCGTTTTTTTGATTTTTAAACTAAAACTCGTTTTCTATTCTTAGAAAAATTCTCAAATAATCGTCTTTCAATGTGCAAATTTATGAGGCAGGTACTAGATTGGAACCTTTTTTATTCTATTTTTTATGCATTAAAAATTTTTTTTAC
This sequence comes from Anoplophora glabripennis, assembly GCF_000390285.2. Classification (NCBI taxonomy): domain Eukaryota; kingdom Metazoa; phylum Arthropoda; class Insecta; order Coleoptera; family Cerambycidae; genus Anoplophora; species Anoplophora glabripennis. Next base: position 1,117,079 of record NW_019416267.1, on the reverse strand, counting down.
ATATAGTTTACGCTATTAAACCGCATTTTACTGTAGAAGCTCGTGTAGGAGCAAGTCGCGATGGCTAATTATTAAAAATACCATGTGTTCCCTTGATTTAAATAACGAAATAATATAATAAATAATTTTTAATGATAAAAACAATTCAAAGCACTTAAAGCACTTATTTAATTTATTTTTTGTATTTTGAATTAATAAATTTAATTTGATGAAATAAAAACAATGCAAGCAGTAGATATGTGAGGAATAACACCTCATTTTGTCCAACCACAAAGATGATACAACAAGCACCTCATTTCTTAACACAAAAAAGTAGAATTAGCAAACATAATGACAGAAAATAAAAAAAATTGTATTTATAACTGCGAGTATGTTTGAATATTAGTTCACTCTCATCTTCTAAAAGTGTCTACCATACCTACTTTGTGAAATTATCAACAAACTCTTAGCAACACATTAAAAATTTTATAATACTTCACCGATACCAATACCGATATAGTGAAACACATGAATAGATTTACTGAAGATTAAAGTTTAGGCGACGGTTCTGTAACTAAAAAGATCACTAGGCATTGTGAAACCGAGTGTGATTAGCTTACTTAGAACCAACTGAACAAATACCAATCAAAAGTACTCAAGACATATTTTTTACGTAGTTTCACGAATCCGTGTTTAAAATGAAACTAAAACACTTTTATTAAGGGCGCCGTATTCTTTAAATAGTGTTTTCCACAAATACAAATAATTTCAAACATTTAATAACCGAATAATCTAAAGCTTATAAAATAATAGGAATGTTATGTCATGACATCTGAGTATTTTCAAAGACGCCGCAGTAAAACGAATAAACAAATGCAAAAAAAACGATCAAATCATCAAGGTTTTAGTTAGTGAAATCTACGAAAATACTAACTTTTTTATATATAACTCCATATGTAAATATTCTTAAAACATTTACTTGCTTAGTCCTACATATAAAATAGTTTACTTTTATTTATAAGTACGTGAAAATAATTCTTAAAATGTGGGACTAGGATAATAGCAAACGCATGTTTTACTAACGCTTCTTTTTAATAAGTTATTATTTTATTTGAGTAAATTTAAATAGTAACGATGAATAAACAGAACATCAAGGATTTTATTTTTGCGCTTACTTTTGTCCTACACGTTTTAATTTTCAAGATTTCAGTAACTAAAAACGCCAGAAATTTGACTATTTCTCGGCCTGGGTCACCTTAATAATAAATTTTTATATTCGTGAACGTAATGACCACAAATCTCAAATTAATCGAGCTCACGCATGCATTAATATTTGATTTACAACAACAAAGAGAAATTAAACTTAAATTTTTCACCGACAAGAAAAAAAAATCAATTCCCTGTAACTAAGAAAACAACATTTTTGTATTTTTTTAATAAAATTTTAATCTCTAACTCCAGAGCAACGTGCTCTTGATGATACAATTTTTTTTATGACATTCTGTTTTAGTATATAATAATATTTATGTTGGCTAATGTAATAACTATACCAATATTTATAATATTTATTTAAAATATAATGTCTAGCAGCTGAAATGAAAATCGAAATGAATAATTTATGACACACCAAAATCGGAATGTTTCGTTTGCATCGAGGATTTGCCGGATGCGCCAGTGCGATCGAATAATTGGACTTAGTGTTGAATTAAAATTGACCATTTAAAAGTGATATCTGCAAACTTATTTTTTTCATACTTCACTAAAACACATTACACAATTAATTTCAAAAAACCTCTGTTTTCATTATCACAACCTAAAGCAAATACTTAATGATAGAATAAATACCTATATATTTTATTGTCCAATTAAATAGGTCTTTAAATCGCAATTTTAGTTAACTTGCCTGAATTTTTTATATAAGTTAGTTTGGGGTGCTAATAATAACAACAGTGACAGTCATTTTTTTTCAAGCCCCGGCCAGGAGTGCCATAAAATAAAGTGTTTTTTCAAAATAAATAGAGCTAGAAAATTTTTTATACCTAAAAATGATCTATTTTGTTTTTCTTCTACTATTAATATGAACAGAGTTAGGGAGGCTAAAATAAGCAAAAAAATGAATTAATTTCAAAAGTTTTTGTTTTCAAACTACATTTTACTTTAAGTCAATTTGATTTTGGCCAATTTGCAAATTTGTTACAATTACGTGACACAACGTGTTAATATGTCGATAAGGAAGTGCAATTGTTGCGACTTCAGCGTTTTCAGCTGTTTTCAAAGTTGTTTTGATGTTCCGGGGAATGTTGTGGAAATATATGACGGGTGGTAACTTCTATCATTTTGCCGTTTGTCAAGCTGCAAGGTGATTCTTCATTCAGGGCAACACTGATATAACCCTATACCTCTCTTTTTTCACTAGATATAGTAAAATGGTTTAAATATTCTACATGTACTATTTGAAATATACAGCGTGATTCACAACAGATCAAAAAAAAATTGGAAATTGATGCGTCAGGATAAATGCAGTCAATATCGTAAAAAAGATTTTTGTAAAATCCTTATATTTTCCGAGATACAAATTATTGAAGTTGTAGTATTCTCAACCTTTACATTGCTGGGCTACCGTAGTCTCTAGCGTCATTCGCGTTGTGCGCTGTGCGATTTCGAAATCTGAAATCCGATTTAAGTCTTAGCGTTGTTGCGATAGTGTTTACATTAATTTTTCGAGTGTCAAAATTGGCTTTCGTGTGTGTCCGTTCATTTACACTTTGCCGCCGTGCCGGTCGCCCACTGCATGCTTTGCCTTGCGTAAGGTAAAGTTTTACAGTGGACCAATTTCCAGTGCCGTGCAGAAGTGTATTTTTAAATCATTTTCGAACTGCCTTTTTTATTTTTTTACAAAACTGTATTTGTAAGAGTCCCTTGTATATTAATTTTTTTTTGATAAGTTCTGAATTACCCTGTATATGGCGACAAAAATAATTTTGAGCTTATTTTATTAAGTTGTTAGTTAAGTTGTCATTTGCCAGTATGTGCTCAAATACAAAAATAAATTGATTTCTGTGATGACGAGGTATTATCCATGAAAACTAGGTTAATTTCCAATAAATAAATAAATCTTTAAATAAATTCCTCACGTAAACTCGTATTTGGTGCACTTGTACCTAAATCAGAGTGAATGTCCTCACTACTGAGTGAGTTTAAATCTATATTAATTTCGAGTAATTTGAATGGCGCCGTGAAGATGGCACCACTTACATATTGCTTCTGTAATCTCGACCACAGTAGATAGGGGCCCGTTAGATGCTCCAGAAAAGCGTGATCGCCAGGAGAGCAGGCCTTAGCCGGCGGCGGCGGATCTCAGCTGGCGGGTCTCAGCCAGGACAGGAGGTGATTTGTTTTTGCACTCAATATTTAGTTAATGACAAACCAAGTCTGAGTAAAAATGACTCAATAATAGTTAAATTTAAATCATATTAGAGAAAAAGTCAACTCTAAATTGGTTTTATATACTCAGAATAAAGTCAAAAGTCGCTCAATTTATAATAATTAGCAGTAATTCGGATTTGAGTAAAACTCACTTATTTCTAATGCAATAGTTTTACTTTGTGTACTAATAGAGTGAAAATTTCAGTCGATTGAGTGTGGACAGAAATTGATACATTGAGTAAAATTGAGTGAAATTTGAGGCAAATTTTTTTACAGTGCACCTAATGCAATGCTGGATAGATACAACTGTCTTTATTTAATTGTTTGTTCAGTGTGGCATAAACTTCCAGTTATTAAATTGTATATTTTTTGCACAGTGAAAAGAAGAACTATTTGTTTATATTGATAGATTTTTTATGTATATAAAAAGTTTAAACATATTTGCTTTTTTTCTTAATAAATTACATACAGTTTCCTATTAACTATATAAAAATTTATTAAATAATCATATTAGAATTAAATTTTAATATGTATTATATAACACTTCCGACAGCAATTAAACCTGACAAATTATAATTTTATACACAGCCCGCAAACCTTAAAATTGGTAACGTCATTAGGAACTAATATCAGCGTGAATATATATAGGTATATAGCTGACTTGTCATTCAGAATTATTCCGAATTATTGTTTCGGCACAAATTTAAATTTGTCGGCTCCCCAAGTCCTCGTGATTTTAATAAATATTTATGACATAGAGCGGAATTAATGGAAAAATAACGCAGGTAGAAATTCCGCACAAGGAAAATATTTGAAGCAAAATATCGATAATGCAAATAATGCCCAAAACAAGGCCGGCGGCCGGAGTCTTGGATATATTCAAAAGTTGCTAGCATATTCTCGACCCCGAGAAAACACCCAGCAAGGCGCGCCTATATCAGTAATGTAAATTCTATTGATTTCATTCAATTTGGCAATCTCATTCATAATCCGCAATGTGTATGCAACAAATCTCAGTTTCCTGCTAGATCCCTCTTCTGGGCTCTTTGGAGTCCACTAATTGAATTATTGCTTCTGCTTGGAAGTAGAGAAGTCCTGATGAAATTATAATTGTTCACGGAACTTGTACCTAAACATATACGCGAAGATTGAATTCTATACTATATTTCCCTAGGTAGTGATAATTTCATTTCGTTATCTGGATTATAACAAATATGTGATTAATTGCTTACAAATTGCTCCTAGATTTACAAATATACATATATACAAGAAATACAGATACCTACATACTTGGTATGCAGAGGGAATATTTGAGAGAGTATCTTAATATTTTGAGAAATAATAAATAATAAACTCACATACACAAACATAAGTTATAAACTCACATTAACGCACATCAACTCACATTAGCTCACGTCATAAACTCACATAAACTCACATCATAAACTCACATTATAAACTAACGTTATAAGTTTGAGTATCTCGTACTATAGGTACATATTGAGATGAAATCAGATTCACGAGAGAAAATTAAAATTTAAATTAAATATTTATTTACCGCTTTGGTAAAGGCAATAGTTGGAATGATTATTACAAAATTGGGAAAATATTTGATTATAAAAAAAAAGTTGTTAGTATTGAATAAGTATGAGGAATCAGTAGAAGAAAGTCGGATTAGTAGATCAGGACAAATTTCAAAATTTAAGTATAAAATTTATTATCATTTTAGTCAATTGGAGCATATGCCAAGATGTTATAAGAAAAATATAGTTGAAATTAATTAAAATGCAGAATTGGTAGATATCAAACAAAAGTTAAAATGCCAGAGTTTGATTAAATAGTTAAAAAAAAAATAAGGTAGAATAAAAGTTAATAAAAGATATTAAGATATAAAGACAATTTTGTACATTAATTAAAAGGATATGTCAGAAAAATGTCAAATTTAAAGTGGGATCCACAAGGAATTCAGTAGTTACTAGAAATGTCAAATAATATTATAAAATAAGAAATATTTTGAAGTATAAGGCAAAATTGATTGTAAAGAAAGTAGAATAGGGTGTATAAGTGCAAAGGAGAAAGTGAAGTGAAGTGAATTACAAAAGGAAAATAGCATGTTAAAAGATACGTGGAAAGGCCTTTATAAGGGATAGATAAAAAAGAAAAGAGATTATTATTGATTAGTGACAGAAATATTTTGAAAAACGAAAGTTGTTGATGAAAGAAAAGAAAACCTATAGAAATATAAGTAGTTAATGAGCGAGAGAGTATAAAAAGATTCAAGTGGGAGAAATCAAGAATATAAAAGTACCAAGTGGTAAAATAAGTGACCCAAGAAATACGAGACAAGCGGAGCACCAACAAACAAGGTCCAGGAAGACAGAAAGAACAAGGAATAGCAGAAGCAGGATCCAGGAGAGCAGTAAGGAAGCCGAATATCAGTAGCAGGGACTAGGAGACCAGTAAGAAAGCAGCATAGTCGCCAGGTTCCTGAAAGTAAGCGAGATACGATAGACCAGAATTTAGGAAAACAATCAAGCAAAGTAAAGGAGAGAAATCAGTCGACAAGTCATTATCGATAATACGTATAAAAGGTACCTTTATAATAAAAGTAAAATTCGTATACGAAATAGATTGATACAGATTTTCAAAAGTAAGAAGTTAGTATATAAAATGTTTAGCAAGTCACTAATTTCATATTAAACAAATTTATTTAACTATATCAGACATAATCAAAATTGGTCAATCTTTGTTAAATTATCAATATTAATCTTAGAAATAAATAACCATTTGTTAAACAAGAAGTTATAAGATAAAATGTCAATGTCTTAAATATGCAACCAGTCATACATGAAATTTAATTATAACAGTCGTATCGATATAACATCTTGTTTAAGGTTTTGGAAATAGTGTGAAATACTTCAAAATATGACTATTGTGTCTAACAGTTCTTATTGACAAATTTTGACATATATATAACAAAACAATAATAAATTCATTTATTAATAAACCTTTTGTATTTATAGCTGTGATTGTGTGTGGTTTCTTGCTAAAGCATATAGTGAATAGAACCGACTACTGAGAGGAGTCTAGAGCTAGGTAGGGCAAAGGTATATAAACACCAATACACCAAAACCATATTGATATCACAACAATAATATTTTTCACCACACATTAGAATAAAAATATTTCTAAATGGCGAAAATTTTAAAATTACAATTAGGAAGTTATGGTACTATTAATACCTAATTGTATCATGAAACTGTTGGCTCTATGTTTCTTGCTAAAACAATATTGGAAAGCTAATTAAAAAAATGTGTTACTGGAATTTCATTGTTAATTCAAAGGTCGGGAAAAGTGCAATAAAAAAATGTAATTCATCATTTTTGTACTGAATTTATTAAATTATGAATTAAATAACAAAAATATTGTAGATCAAAAAACATTATTGGTTTAGCCTCACACCATAAGCGAATTTAATTTTACAAAATATTTTTCCAATAATAAATTAATTTTTCTAAAAACATTTTTATTTCCCTAGTAATTACGAATATTTACAAGTGATATGGACGAAGTCTTTTGTTATTTCTACATTTAGAGGATTTCCTTCTCATGGATATCAGATTTCAGGAAGACCATATGTGCGCGACTGGAACAGCCTTGCTACAGCCTGGTTACAGCCTTGCTGACATTGATCCTGAAATTCATAGCTAGGATACCTAGTCCTTAAAATTTCACCACAGCAAACTGCTATTCATTTTGTGAAATCGAACATCAAAAGTGGTTGGGTCCAATAGTAGCAAAACATTTATAAAAAAATTTAAATATAAATTAAATTTTATGATTGCTTTAATTTGATTGACTACTTTCCATTAATGGTAGCAACTTCAACATATTTCTTCAGTATCACTGGATAATATGCACAATAATAAATCTTCCGTACCTTACCTTATATGTAAAGGGCGTGGCACATTGTACCAGTAGTCACTATTAAAGGAAATGATTGTTTACTGAACAATAAGTAACAATTTTGGTGTCATCTGGCAATCCATGTAAAATTTAAGGAAAAACAAAATGAACAATATTTATTTAGCCTTTTTTACTATATATATATGTACATAGTAATATATATATAGTGTTAAAGTCACTTCACACAATTCACAAAAATTTACTTCAAGAATGTTTCACGTCAATTTTTTTTCAAAGCATTTTACGTTAGCTGGTAATTTAGCATGAGTCAATTTCTACTATACATTTTTCAATAATTACAGGCGATATGGGCAGAACCTCTTATTATTTCTGCATTTAGACGATTTCTTCGTTTTCTTCTGCTTCGGAACTAGGATATCAGGCCTCAGGAAGACCATATCCACCGGTTTAGAAATGGTGGTTACAACCTTACTGACGTTGGTCCCAAAGTTCGTAGCTGGGGTCGTTCTTAAAACTCGGATTGACATCCTAGGATCCATAATAAACTGTCTCGCAAGGTGAGTCTCTTCATCAATAGCAAGAAGCATCATTTGCCTTAAAATCGGGTCGCCACGACAAACTGCCATCCACAGTTTGTAAGATCGAGCACCAGCTAGGAGCGATTTGGGGTCCAATAGTCTGTAACAAAAAATACATGTTAAAAATAAATTCAAATTAAAATAAAGACTATAGTTACCTTAATATGCTCGACCACATTTCCACAGGAAGAAATGGTAGGAGGACGGTTTCGACAAGTGGTAGCAACTGGAACATCTTTCTTCAGCGTCACAGGACAATATGACCAGGTATCAAATGGTGTACCTTTTATACCCTACCTTGTGTGCAAAGGGCGTAACGCCCCAGTGGTCACTATCGACCGGAAGGGTAACTGTTCACTAAGCAATTATTTTATTTTATTGTCACATTGTTCAATAGTGCGATACAGTAAGCTTTTATTATGTCAACTAATACTGAATATATCTGCAAAGGTATTGAAATCTTACCTTTGTCTCAAAAGTTGAGGAGTAAAACGATTTAAAAAATCATATCTCTGTTGTCAACTAATCACCAACATTTGAGAAGTTGAACTGCTCGAAAGATTTTTCGATATATGGTAAAAATTGTACCCATTTTTTAAGATTTTGCGCTTATATTAAAATTTAAATAGTCGCTTCTCGGAAACGGCTTTGTATTTTTCTGTGAAATTTTGATGTGATGTGAAAATGTATGTTGTTTATACGTAGTAATTTTTTTACATTATTTTGAAGAGTGGGTTTTGTCTTTGTATTCACTTTTAATGCACTGTAATTAATTACCCGTTGAATTATTTTGAAATAATTTTTCGAATAGTTTTTTGTTTGGTTCGAAGTTTGGGTTTTTTGACATATCTTTAATAATAATAACGTACAACTTCAAATCATGTCAAAATTTCACAGAAAAATACCAAGAGGTTTCCGTTTACAAAGTTTTTATATAGAACGCTTCGTTAAAAAGATACAAGGTGTTAAACTTGTAACATTCGCTATCTGTTTAGTGTGAATATCACAATTTATTTTAATTAAAAGTCAACTATCAAACAACTTCTTGAGACCTTAGCATCAAATTCAACTTTGTGATTACTATTAATTAGTTTTGTTTGCACCTGTATACTGCTATATTGTTGTTACATCTATTAAATCTTTGTCAAACCCTGCAATTAGTTATAAAACACCAATGTATTAAACTGTATGCAATAATTGTTTACTATTTACCTGTATAAACATGGAGGAACTTTGTTGTACGAATTGTAATCGTTCTGTGAATATGTAATGTTAACTGTACTACCTTTTATGTGTATTATTTTCTTTTAATATTGTTATTTGGAAATCGAATCTGGAATTTCTACAATTAGGTTACTTGGTTGTCATACATCGGAGGTTAATATACAGGATGATTCAGAACTTATCCAAAAAAAAATTCTGGATGTACAGGGGACCCTTACAAATACAATTTTCTAAAAAAAATCAAAAAGGGCAGTTCGAAAATGATTTAAAAATACACTTCTGCACGGCATTGGAAACTGGTCCACTGTAAAACTTGACCGCGCACAATGCAACCGGCATGGCGGTGTGATAAAAACGTACAAAAACTTTCGCAAGGAAAGAAATATGTAAATAGAATTTTATCGCACCTATTTTATATCGGAAAATTAAACTGCTTTTGCCTTTATTAATTAATAAAATTAATTTGTGTTTTTAAATAATAAAATCGTTAGACATTCCCGATGTTACAACAATTGTTCAAAATTTTATCCACCAATGTGTAAACACATTTGGGTCCGTTGTACTCAGTACGAACTAACACAAATGTTGTCTTGTTTCATCATAACACAAATGTTTCACCATAAATTAAAACGATATCCATCAACTCCGAGTATACGCAAACCATTTTTGACACTAACTACCCACTTTTGACACTAACTACTAAAAACCTATGTAAATACCACACATAACAGGTAAATATCGCAACGACGATTGCAAAATCCGAATTCAATATTCGGAGTCGCTGAGGCCACGTGGCGAATGACAGCTAGAGACTACAGTTGTCCAGCTATGAAGTGGTTGAATGTACTATAACTATAACGATATTACAAAAAATTTTTTTACGATATTGATTCCATTTCTCATGCTGCTGTTTTTCTGTTACCATAGACCTAAGACATACAGAGTAAGGTTGATAATTTGTGGTGGATCATAGAACATAGAGTAGTAGAAGACGTTCGCGGTGATATAGCAGTTGCCAGTCTGAAATGTATTGTGCTATGTTTTGGTATGTAGATTGCGCCCCCTAACGGCCAAGCTACGAACTTGAAAACTATTTCCAACAATTTTTCTTGGTTGATTTATTAATAAATTTTTTTCCCGAAGTTCTAGGACCTATACTTTCCCTAATATCGTACCTCGCCGACCTTAGTGGGACACCCTGTAGAAATACATTTTAAATTTCTTTTAATTTTGATAAATAGTATTACGTAAATAGATAGCTACTTAATATTTGCGTTGTTGATTAGAAACTAAACTTCAGTCATTATTCTTTATTACTTTTGAAACTAATTAAAAAAGAAACCATTAAACAGGAAGTACACTTTTTAAAGTTTATCAAACAATTTTCTAAAATTTACAGCTCATAATCCCTCCTTAATCATTTCTTTTTGACTGAGTAATTTAAAATATATCCTAATAGGCATCTCACAAAAAATAATCTTATCAGGGGAAATGCTTTGTTGACGTAACTAAATTAAATTATGGCCCTCTGTGCATCGAGTACAACTTAAATTATTTAGCATGTTAAAAATGCTATAAAATATTTCAATTAATTGCTGGTAGATTAACTTACTAATTAACATTACTGCAAATATACCCGCTAAATTAAAAATGTACTCTTTTCCTCTGGTGCAAATATGGAAATTGTGAACTTAACACCTACCGAGATATAAGATAAAATCTTTTATCCCCCCACTGAACTGGTACGAGTACAAGAACGGAATAAGTTACATGCCAATTATCTCAATCCTGCACAGATGTGTTGGTATCTTGAACTTGGTATTTGTCCTAGCCTGTTTTTTCTGTATTTAATTTAATTTTGTATACGGGAAAACGTTTCGATTATCATCCGTCAACTTGCATTTGGTATAAATTTAGAAAAAATATAAATAACAAGGCTTACATATCAAAGCTTTTAAGAATAATAAGAATAAGAATATTTTATTTTTTTAGAATGTAAAAAAATATATTAAGTTCGAAATCTATATACATGGAAGTTCATTACTAGGTCTTCGAAAAGAAAATCTCAAATCCTTCACAATGCTTTTATTAAAGAAAAATTGAGTTAATAATCCTGAAACTAGTACTCAAATTTTGTTAATAAAAATGGATTGAAAGGGACTGGAGACGTTCTTTCTGAAAACCTAAGAAGTACAACGTAAAAAACTTCTTCTGCCTTTCCGATTTACATATTATCACTTATTCCTTTCTTGCGACAGTCTCTGCCTGCTTTGTAGAATACTAAACTGCCCAGTTACAAAAATAGAACATAGTACCCAGACAAATATGTTTCCTTCTTTAACTAAATTTGAATACAATGCTGGATAGTTACCTAAGATTAAATTAAAAAAAAGAAACTACTGTTGCTTCAAAAGTGGGATATGATACATATTTCTGAAGACGAAAACAAAAATAGATTTCTAAAATAGATTTCTAAAATTTTTAGATTTTAAGATGAGTTTATAATACTAATTATGTGACAGTTAATAGAAAAAATTAATGAATAGTTCTACACTAAATGCAATAATATTTTTAGTAAATATAATTCGTTTTCATATAATTCTATTTCTATTTTGATATTAAAATCGTCAGTAAGAATAAACTCTTGACAGAATACATCGCTGTTTTGTGATTTAAGATAAGAACAGGCTTCCACATCAATAATTCGGTTCTATTTTTCTTTGTTTTGATGCTCGCAAGCGCATTTCTGTAGAAAAGGACGCAGAAGTGTGGGAGCCATATAGGACCATTATTCGATAAAGTCAGTCGATAACGTCATGCCATTTTGTTCAAATTATGCTCTCAGGAACTACATTTTTATAATCGCATAAAGTATACCTCCATTTTATATAAAATTAGGTTTTTCCGTATCGAATTTACTAAATTACCGTTTGGCCACTAGAAGAATATTATACAGGACGTAAGTCGTTCAACCTTGCAGAGAAAAGCGTTGTATCGACCTAATAAACCTACCTCCTTAGATTAAAAAATTGAATATTTTCTGGAATATTAACAATAAAACAACTGAGGATAAATACGAGCTACTAAAGTTACTCTAGTAAGTCATACATATAATTTCGATTCAAATTTACTGTTTTTAATGACGAATTCTTCAATTGCAGCAAGAGTAGCAAATGATTTAAAACATTTTAGAACGATTTAAACCTGTCGTATTAAATTTTTCATTGTACTAGTTGTAATGAACCAGTATTGATGTTAAGTTTTGTGTAAGAGTTTCGCTATTTATTTATTTAATTAACTTAATTGGCAAGAGCAATTATCATCCGCGAGTCGAACTGAACCGTCCGTTTGCCCCACTCTGACGAGTGCCGCACGCATAATCCCACCAAGACTCCTAGTCAGTTAAAGGGGGATTGAGGAAATAAAACCACCGTGCCTTGACGAAAACGGGCAGTTCAGATCCTGAACTCGAAGAGCTCCAGCTCCAGCCCTGAGGACCACCCCGAGGACCTGACACCGACCCAGAGACCGCCATTCGAACCGAAGGAGTTAGCCACCAGGAGCAGCGACCCGGAATAAGTAAGCAAATTGTATTTCCTGATCTTTACTTGTCCTGATATTGGTATAAGTCCTGCCGAGTTTTGAACTCTATTTTGAACTAAGTGCTGTCCGGTGCGGCGGCGGCGTTATCAGGCGGAGGTTGACTGTGCATAACATCGCCTTCGTTTTGAGGAACGTAGCTAGGGCGCAGTAACTGAAACCGCTGGTTGACTGTGCATTACATCGCCAGTGGAAGACGTTGGGTGCTGGCCAAACCGTGACGGATAGACCCAGGAAGTTGGCTGTGCATAACACCGCTTTCAGGAGACATCTGTCGTATACAGTACATGGTGCGGCAGCGGCGTTGTCTGGCGGCGAGTTGACTGTGCATAACATCGCCCTCGTTTTGACGAACGTTGCGGGGTACCTTGACTGAAACTGCTGGTTGACTGTGCATAACATCGCCAGCGGAAGACGTTAATTGCCAGCCGTACCGACGGATAGACCCAGGGAGTTGGCTGTGCATAACACCGCTTCCAGGAGAAATCTGTCACCGACCGCGCGTCCGAACGTGCACTCGAATAGACTTTGCCTCCCGTCACCCAAACTCTTCCCGTTCCTGATTACCGTTTGCTTATTTATGCCATTGTGTATTGCTTGCTTCGCTTCTCCTTGGCTGGTATTAACTCCGCATAATTTCCGTTGCATTTGCTAGAAACCGCCGACGATATTTATTTGTAGAATTAGAGTGGCCCGTAATTTATTTTTCTTTGTTTCAGAGCCATTTGGAATCGGCATATTTGTTGATTATTTACTACTCTGATTTACTAACTCTCTTTTCCTTTCTACCATCGACCGCAACTAAAACCGATTATTTATTTATGGCGTACCGTTTTCTTAAAGTATTAGATTGTTTATTGTAAAAATAAAGTAACCGCCTAATACTGTATTTGCCTACCGTACCGATTTTTGTGTCCTGACCACCGATATTTTACTATGTTCTAATTTGGTATTTATTTACAGCTCCGGAAAATCGAATAAGCATTTTTAATCCCGTGATATATAATTGCTCTAACCAATTTTATTTTATTCACACCGTTTATAAATTATTTTTACATTTCTTATTTTAGTTGTTTATAAAAATTGTAATTAGCATCTGTTTTACTTTTGATTGTTTCAACTGCCGTAGGCCTTGTTAATATAGAATAAATCTAGTAAATATATTTCCAGTTGTCTTCATTCTTAACACCGATAAGATTGATAAATTCCGCTCAGTAAAAAGTCTTACTATCTTTTTGTGACCTACACTGATAAGTCCGTTTACTTTAAAAGGAAAATAACACTACACTCAGAGAACTACGTTGATTAAAAGTAAGAGAAATATAACCGACCCCTGGAATTAAACTTTCTTCACTGTAGCTATCCCGAGTACTTACTCTAAACCGAGGGTAGGTTTCACGTGGAGTTTCTCCCACGTAAAACATAGGGAAACTGGCGCCCGAGACAAAACCGAATAAAAATATTGTAATCCTGAGTACGTTCCTGTGACGTCACTCACCACCGCCGGCTGCCAACCACCGCTGCCGATAAACTAGTAGTCGAGGGTCGTCACAAAATTAGGCGTCCAAACAGGGACGTCAATAAATTATAATTCGAAATTGCGAATTAAGATTCAGTTTAGAGTTGATAGTATACCGGGGGCGGCCACAAGTAACGTCTGAACCGAACCGTCACCACCGCAAAATCAAAACCAAGTAAATAAAAGTACGTTACAAAAATTTGGCGACAGAGCAAAGGGACGTTACATAGTATTTTAAGAAAGCTATTTATTAATTAGTTTAAAGAATATTCCATATTATTTTTTTTATCTATATATAAAAAATGTATATTATATTCTAGAACATATTTTAAATTTAATTATAAATCACTTTTTTGTAGAGGACTACAAGCATCTTAAATCGAAATGTTTGTATTGTTCACGGCTTTGCAACGTCAACCCCAGTCTAAGTAAAGGCACTTATGACGAATACGAAGTTCTCACTTACATTATATAATTTTTCTACCTGGCATGTTATCATCACCTTTGAAACTTCCACCACCACACTGTTTGCAGCAGAACAGAACTTCATTATATCAAAGGAAATATAACTGACAACATTATTTGATCTATTAAATGGAATTTCAGTGGTTTCCTAGTTTCCTCCTCTTTATAATTATTCAGTATTCTATTTGCTTTCGGGAGAAATGTGCACTATTGCCGATCTGAATCACAACACTTGCTTATCGAAACATAATTCGATTTGGTTTGTTTGCATATGGAACCGGTACCAGAACAACATCCAATTACACATACCAAAGCTTCCAAAACAATTACTTTAACGTTTAGTTCTCTGTCTGCACTTGGATAATCTATGGCTGTTTGATTGCTAGTCGACGTGCTTAATAACGACGAGAGTTTTAACAGTCGGTGATGACTGTTCGTTATCATACTTTACTGTTGTACTCCGATGTAAATACCATAAACAGTTATTTATTTGCAGTGATTTTATTCCGAATTAAAAAAAAACATAATAATTTTTCTTGATTTTTCGACCTTGATTTCCACTATTGAATACAAATAAAATTAAGACATCAGTAACATTTTTTATAACATAAACATTAGAAAATCATAGTCTTCCTTGTAAATATAGACCAAAAAAAAGGGAATTGCCGTAAAAATTTATGACAATTTATCAATTCTTCATTAATTTATACCTATACCGATTGTGATTTTACAAATAAATTGTAAAACTTTTTCGATTTATAATACTGGTTTGTAATTATACAATACAAAAAATATTTTTAGAACATAATTCATATAATACACAGTGATCATAGGGTAGCTTTATATTTCAAGTAAAATTTAAAGGGGGTGAAAAAGGAGCAAAAACTGAGTTAACTCATATATATATATGCAATATAAGCTTTATATACATAATTGCAAAGTGTGCTTACAGATAAAACCAGGGTGTAGGTATTTTTAACTCTATAAAAATTACCACCACCGCCAACACTTATAATTAAACATTTAAAATAAAATATAAAAGCCCTAAATGGTAACAAGATATTAAATAATCATAGCTCTGAATTAAAAACCAGATTTTCTATTTAATTCTGCCGGATGTGTATTTCGTGATGGTTTGACTGAAATATTAGTCGTAATTTGCATTTCCAGTCCAGTCTTATTAAAATAATTGTAACAGCATTATTTTAATTGTTTAATCCTTTCAATTCATTTACTGTCCTTAATTATCACAAAATTAAAATAAAGTCCAACCATTTTGATTTCCATTGTTTCTGACGAGTGTTTAAATAAAATATTAACCAAAGACCTACATTACCAGTTGCACAAAAAGAACTTTATTATCGACGTGATTGAGCCATCCAATAACTCCATGAAAAGACACACCCCAAGTTCCCTTATCTTAGGTGAATCATTTTGGACTGTTAGCAAGAGTCGATCTGTTAACAGAAGATAAAAGAAAGAAAACATTTGAAATGAGACAGATAAAAAGTGTCATGGTTTTCTTGACTGGAGGAAGGACCGATAGCGTTCAAAGATATCAAACTTAAAACCTGCTGAAAACATAGTTACAAATTTGGAACGATAGCACTTAAAGGATGACAAAAAATAAAAATAACGAATTGAAGGGAACAGCTTGGAAGAATTTCACACAAACAGGAAAGTACTTAAAAATGAGAAGGGTAGATATAGAGGTACATCAAG
Source organism: Anoplophora glabripennis (assembly GCF_000390285.2). Taxonomy (NCBI): domain Eukaryota; kingdom Metazoa; phylum Arthropoda; class Insecta; order Coleoptera; family Cerambycidae; genus Anoplophora; species Anoplophora glabripennis. The sequence goes on along the minus strand of NW_019416267.1, from coordinate 1,100,639 downwards.
CAAAATCAATGGGTGCAAGAAATTTTGAAATTAAATTAGTTAAACACAAGATGCAATTAACAGCAAAATTCTGAAACATAATTAGGTTCCTAAAAGAAAGGAAAATGAAGTGTATAAGGGGAATAAAAGACAAAGATGGAATTAAAAAAACGGAGGTAAAGAAAATAGTGGAAGTGTGGACAAACTATTACGAGAACAGATTTACACAGAGGATAAAATACAGGAAATAAGGCTAGCAGGTAAAGAATCAGCCTGTGAAGAAATAATAATGGAAAGAATAGAAGAATCTTTACAAAAGCATATGGACCGAATGAGATAAGCACAGAAATAGTAAATTGATACAAAAGACAATCATTCAAAAATAAAAGGACTAGCAAGAACATTTACGAAGACGAGACAGAAAATTTAGAAATGAATAAGAAAAAAAGTAAAATAATAATGGTGGAGAGAAAAAGGTAGAATGAAGACAACAAAATAGATAGAAATAGATGGTAAAATACAGTAAAAACGGTACAACTACGAATATCATATCACACGATGAGAAAATAAACATAGACATAAACTACAGAATGCAGAAGTCAAATAAATTGTACTATACCTCTGAACAAACTCATATTTGGAAAGAAGGAAGTTAATAATAGCATCAAAAGTATACAATGCACGCCCTATAGAACATACGTAAGTTAATCATAGGTACTACAAGAAAAACATGAACTAACGTCAGTACAATTGAAATTCATGACGAAAATAACAGGAATAATTAAATGAGAGAGAAAAGAGAATACTGAAACGAGGCCAAACTAAAACAAGACCTAATTACTAACAAGGAAATAAAGCAACTGAATTAGTATGGAGTCAGTAACAACATAGTTGAGAGAATAACAGAAGCGAAAAAAAACAGCTAGAAGACAAATAGTTGAGCCAAGGAAAAACTGGGAGAAAAAAACAGAGGCAATAGGAGCAAAGAAAGAAAAATATTGCAATAAATGAGGAATCCGACACACTGAGAAGCGTATCAAGGATAGCAGAAGATAATCAAGAAACGTAGATAAAGTTATTAATTACTTAATTACTCATTAAGTGAACACACCTGAAGAGGACTAATCAACTCTCATAACTCAAAATTATAAACTATGTCGTTTATTGATATATTATTTCATACAACCTACATCGAAATAAACTCATGCACAATTCAGGTTTTCAATGGACGAATTGAAAGGGCTCTATGGGAAATAGGCAACCAGTAATATATTTTTATAGATTTGTCGCTTGTTCAAAAAACGGCATATTACACATTTCTTTACACCAAAAAGTAATTTGAGTTTCAAACTAACTCCATTTTATAGAAAATCTGCGTTAGAATGGAGGAAAGTCTGTTATTTGTGCATTAATCCATATTTAGACAAACTGTGTATTAAAATCTATACAAATGTATTGTTGGTTGCCTATTTGCTATAGAGCCCTCTTAACATGTGTCGTCTTGACGCAAAATAATATTTGTCAAGTTAAATCACTAGTAAATAAGTTATACTATATTAATGTATGTTGAGATACCTAATTAATAGATACTATAATTGAGTCCTCTAGTATCAAAATCCCTTAAATCCGTTTTTGATCAAAAATGTGATATACGCTTCAAAATATTCCTACTAAAATTCCCTATTCATGTGTTCATTCAAATGATTGCAAAAGTCACCTAATATAATAGTAGATGACTTTTGCAATCATTCGAATGAACACATCAATAGGGAATTTTAGTAGGAATATTTTGATGCGTATATCTCATTCTTCATCAAAAACGGATTTAAGGGGTTTTGATACTAGAGGACTCAATTAACATAATTCATAATACGATTCTCTAAAATCTCCAGCATTATCAAATATTGCAGTTCATGTTTTGCTGAGTAACCGATATCATTTTGGTACGCGATTTGATTAACCTTCTGACCNTCATAATACGATTATCTAAAATCTCCAGCATTATCAAATAAATAACAGTTCATGTTTTGCTGAGTAACCGATATCATTTTGGTACGCGATTTGATTAACCTTCTGACCTGAAAGCAATATTTTGGCGAGTCAGTCGAAAGCGATAAGAAGATTTATTACGATACCAATAACCCTAAATGATATTATTACTTTTAGCATATAGGTAAATTATTGTATGATTTAATAAAATATATCTAATGTCATAGCTTGTTCTGTATAAAATCTTGTGTATTTTGTATAACATTTAACAAAAGGATTGTACTTATGTAATTTACCGATCCTTATAAAAAGCAGTAGTTAGTTTACCATAGGTGTCAACCTCCATTTCTCTGTTGTTCAAAATTTTAAATTAACATATAAAAGTTGTATAAAACTTTTAAAATTGCATTAGTGCCTCTATTCCAGAAACTACTAAATATTGAATTTTCTAGATATAAGCCTAATATGGCTTTTTTTAATGTAACGTCCTGTTCATACTAATGTAACAAAAGCCGGGACGCATAGTAATTTATTTGTTAGTTCTCGGAAGTAAAATATTTCAGTCAACACTAATTTTATCGAAGTTTTCAAGTAGGTAGCGTCGCCACAGGCCGTCTTTCGGAGAAGGCCTTCTGAAATTTAGCAATATTTTTTTAACAAGTTCACTTAGACTCTCGGGGCCATGTGTTGAGCATCTGGTATGAAGAGAAAAATCGATATTTCAAATAACGCGCGAAATGCATTCCAAAGAACTTAGGAATTCAAAATATAAGTTGTTAGAAGTTGTTAGAAAAATAATAATAGATCAAATAGCTGGTTTTTAGGCGGATTTTCCAAACTATAAGAATATATTAAATGAGATTGACTAATCCGTCCCGTATTGCTACACGGAGTCACTAGAAGAAGGCTAGGGTTATTTGCGAGTTCAGTTAGTTACAGAATTATTTATATAAATGCAAGTCCAGTCAATTGGGTAATCAATTAGATAATTCATAGTATCATTCCAAATTGTATATGTATGTTTACAACATTTCTAAGTTCCCACGTATTAATTAAAGTGTAATGATAATTATAAACTCCTTTTCGAGAAGTTAATAGAAAACTCTTTTGTCAGTTAACACCGTTATGATACTGGTCATAGCGGTACATAGATAAGTCAAATAACAAATTATTTTAACAATACAATGTTTAATAGGGTAACGATCTATATTGACGCGTGAAATGATCCACAGAGCAACGATATGTGCCCCCACCTCTCCGCCTTCTTTGCACACCGAAATGTCGAGNACAGTTCATGTTTTGCTGAGTAACCGATATCATTTTGGTACGCGATTTGATTAACCTTCTGACCAGAAAGCAATATTTTGGCGAGTCAGTCGAAAGCGATAAGAAGATTTATTACGGTACCAATAACCCTAAATGATGTTATTACTTTTAGCATATAGGTAAATTATTGTCTGATTTAATAAAATATATATGTTGTCATAGCTTGTTCTGTATAAAATCTTGTGTATTTTAAACTACTAAATATCGAATTTTCTAGATATGACCCTAATATGGCTTTTTTTAATGTAACGTCCTGTTCATACTAATGTAACAAAAGCCGGGATGCGCAGTAATTTATTTATTAGTTCTCAAAACGGATGGACCAAAAAGTAAAATATTTTAGTCAACACTAATTTTATCGAAGTTTTCAAGTAGGCAGCGTCGCCACAGGCCGTCTTTCGGAGAAGACCTTATGAAATTTAGCAATATTTTTTTTAACAGGTTCACTTAGACTGTCGGGGCCATCTGTTGAGCATCTGGTATGAAGAGAAAAATCGATATTTCAAATTACGCGCGATATGCATTCCAAAGAACGTAAGAATTCTAAGAATAAGTTGTTAGAAGTTGTTAGAAAAATAATAATAGATCAAATAGCTGGTTTTTAGGCGGTTTTTTCAAACTATAGGAATATATTAAATGAGATTGACTAATCTGTCCCGTATTGCTACACGGAGTCACTAGAGAAAGGCTAGGGTTATTTGCGAGTTCAGTTAGTCACAGAATTATTAATATAAATGCAAGTCCAGTCAGTTAGGTAATTATTAACAGTATAGTAACTAGAACTGAAACTTCTGGACCCAAGAAATGGGCTTGTCGAAGCGAGGTGTCAAATTCAGGAGAGATCTCCGAAAAACAGGCAGTTTTTCCTTGGGTTCCACACATTGAGCAGTCTACTTAGTTTTTAGAGTCTCGGGTTAATTTAATAATGGATAAAGTCATTCCAAATTTTGCAATGGATCGCGCATTCCTTGAATCTCGGTACGCTGTCGCGTGTCAATAAATTAATTAATAATATTTTTTGAGCCCGTTGTGTCGTTATTTTGTTTGTTTTGTTTTTATTATTATTAAAACCCTTCCTGGAAAGTTTTGGTGTTTCTTTTTGTTTCTTTCAATCTTAGGTGTCACCCTATACAACCAACCAATGGATTACCTTGTACATGAGCGACGTACGGTAAGTGTATGGAATTCATTCTCTGAATGTACAACATTTCTAAGTTCCCACGTATTAATTAAAGTGTAATGATAATTATAAACTCCCTTTAGAGAAGTTAATAGTAAACTCTTTTGTCAGTTAACAGCGTTATGATACTGGTCATAGCGGTAGATAGAAGATAAGTAAAGAAATAACCCCTCAGGTTCTCAGGTTACACTAACAAGTAACAAATTATTGTAACGATACAAGGTTTGATAGGGTAATAATCTATATTGACGCGTGAAATACACTAACGAAGTGAGAAATGATCCACAGATCAACGATATGTGCCCCCACCTCTCCGCCTTCTTTGCACACCGAAATGTCGAGTTCTCCATTTTAGTGTAATCGTAAATGGGTGTTCAGTTTAAATGTTCAAAAGTATACACCTTGCTTTGTTAAAAAGTACCCGCTTGACGTTCACAAAAATCTCTGTAACCCTATGCTCAATAACAGTTGTCTCAATTTAGGCATTAGAAAATTGTAAACGTTTGTTAAAACTTTTACCTCAAACCTACGTACAGTATAAGTTTTATTATGGACTACCCTGGACGTATGCAAAATTTGTAAGTTAAAAACATTTCATTAAAAACAGCAAAATAAACTCTACTATTTCTGTCTTCTGCTTTATCGCCCTCTTTCTTATAAATACCGCGCCTTAATACTACGAATTCTGTAAATCGATTTGATGCGATTTTATTTAAAATCTATTTATATCTTCATATAACGGGTTAAGAAAATAAATTATACTTGAAATCCTCACAATGATAATTAACTAAGTTGTTAATTTTACCTTCGCAGAATTTATAGCCCATAAATTTTTATAATACTAAAGTAAATCATTCGTTGAGAAAAAAGCAATTTAAAAAAGGCACTATAAATTTCAGGATCTAAATATTTAACTTAAAATGTAGAGCCGCTCCTTAAGGAGGAGAAAAAGCACCATTTATTAAGTATTAAAAAATCGTCTACTATATGCGTCTACCTACTTTCATGTCGATATTTTATATAAAGCAATTATACATAAAAGAATTAATGTTAACTTGTGTAAAAATGATTTTAGGTGTCTATGTTTGTGTGGATATACGTAAGAATATGTAAGCACTTGTTTTATTTTTCAACAGAAAATTGCATTTAAATTAGAAAATTACGTCACATTAGAGAAATGTGGTACAGTACTTGTTAATGCATGTAATACAAAAATACGTTATTTTCTAATACAAATTGCAGTCAACTACTTGAGTCACCTCGTCAACAATAAACATTCATTAAGCTCAAAGTAAGGAAGTTTTCTCTGATGAAAAGAGTTTATTTTCGCTTCGTATACGTCAGATGTTTTGGGACATATAATCACATTACAACCAACGTATACATAAATTAATTTAAATGGTGGTAGAATAAAAAAATACAGCATAGAGCGCTGTATCCGCCTCTAAAGCATTTTTTTGTGATTTATGTGAGGTATTCAGAATTTTTTTTCAATTCGCAAAGTATACAGGGTGTGGCGTGCATAATCTATAAAAATTAAACTACAGCTTCCTGATGACATTTGTAATAGAAAACTCTTATACGAAAAAGTTCTATATTCGCGTTTTTTTTTGTAAATTAAAGTTCATTTATTCAACGAAAATGAAAGCCGACCCTGTTTATTAAAAACTTTAGAGATGTTTTTATGCGACCCGAGATGCAACCTTATAATTTAAGTCGATATAGTCTAATACTAGTAATACTAAAAGAAGGTTAGGTTACATTATCAAAAAAATTGTACAGTTAACTGATTTTGTATTTGTATTGAATTCATTATTCACTTAATTATTAAATATTAAGCATCACCAACGACCCATCAGTGTTAAAAAGTGAAAGATTCCAGAGAGTGTAATTTTTATAAAGAAGTAAAAATTAAGAATAGAGTGCCGATTACATTTAAAACGAGATTCTTATTTCTTACTTTGCTTAATTTTCTAGTTTGTGCAGAAACTATACTACAATGAACCGAGAAAACAATGCATTTACTATTTCCAAACGTGTTAGTGTATGGTGCAGCCGGAGAAAATGCGCTCACGGCGACTAGGTTGTACCGGGAACTATGGCCATACGGGAAGTGTTATTTCTCGAGGAGAAGGACGTGGTCAGCAAGTGAACCTTAATGTTGAAAATGCAGTGTTGGAATATCTTGACGAAGACCCCACAATTAGTACTCAACGACTCACATTGCATCTTAAGGCGCCAGCTGTTGCACCTCTATCATCTACAACCAATGCAACAGATTTTCTCCCCGGATTGTGATCAACGAATGCGTTTTTGCAGATGGTCCATGTCGCAATCAAGTAGACTTTCATGCTTACGTTTGTGTAACAGATGGGGCGACATTTACCCGTGATGAAGTGAATTTCCATAATATGCACATATGGGCCGATGAAAATCCTCAGATTAGGCGACATTTACCCGTGTTGAAGTGAATTTCCATAATATGCACATATGGGCCGATGAAAATCCTCACGCGATTAGGGAAACTCATTTTCAACATCGGTTCTCGGTAAATGTTTGCGCTGGCATAATAGGCGATGTACTTGTGGGTCCCTATTTCTTTGAAGGGCGACTAAATGGACCAACATATGCTGACTTTTTGGAGAATCGGTTGTCTGAATTATTGGACGATGTGGCATTACAAGTTCGGGCACGCATGTTTTATTTTCAAGATGGGGCTCCTCCACACAGTATTCGAGAAGTAACGACACTTTTGAATGAAATGTTTCCTCAGTGATGGACTCAATGCATTGGTCCTGTGCCGTGGGCACCTCGGTTACCCGATCTAACTCCAATGGACTTTTACCTTTGAAGTCACTCAAAGTCATTGATTTACAATACTCCAATTGCTACGGTGGTGGAAGAATTGCGAAACCGTATACTTGAAGCTGCTGACACAATTAGGGGAATATCTGGAATTTGGGAAAATATTCGCCAAAATTGGGTTCGTCGGTGCCATGCCTGTATCCGCGCTAATGGGATCAATTTCAGCATTTTCTCTAGAAATGGTAAGTTTTATTTCATTTTGTTCCATATTTTAATAGAGTTTGTTTAGTGCATGCAGTTGGCAACTACAGATGCTTACGAATGTGGTTTTGTTTGCGAACTCTTGCAGTAACAACAATGCATTTAAGATAGTAATAACTATTAATTATTATAATAAGAAAATATCAGTTTTTTTTTAATATCTATTCTTCTTAGTTTGTACTTTTGCATTGAAAAATTCCCCAAATATTGAGAAGTATCTTTCTATCTTTTAACGACGATTTGTTTACGCGGCTGGTCTACAGCAAGTAACTCATCGTACGGCACACGGACAGGACCGTTCCAGAGAAAATATTTTGATCCGTAATTGAATTTTAATTTACGAAAAAAAAATGCAAAAGTAGAACTTTTTCGTACAAAAAACTTTTCTATTACAAATATCGTTAAGAAGCTGTAGTTTAATTTTTATAGATTATACCGCCACACCCTGTATAGGTGCATACAATGCAAATATAATAAATAGTATGTTATTAAAGCAAAAAGAATGAAATACTGATAGTTCAGCAAGTACAGAGCGAGACGAAATCGATGATATTACAGAAATTTTAATGATATAAATAAATAAATTTTTTTATTATTTGTTCTTTTCGAATGGGTTCTCATAATGATAATGGAACGGTATCAATCAAACACTCTACAAATATATGACAGTATCGCCAGCGTTTGATTTACAATAGATTCTGTAATTACGAGTATATACGACTTTTATTCGATAAGCGGAAAATAAAGATAAATAAGGGAATTAAACAATGGGAATAAAGGGGTCCACATGGACGTCTGGCTTCGATAAAACAGACACACACTCTGATATAATCGGCTAATAAATTTCAATTTTCTCCAGATCAGAAACAGGTTCTAATGTACCTTTTCGGTAAGCAAACCGCCTGATATATTTGGTAGGGAACATGAGTTCTGTGATAAGCAGTAGCATTCCACATTTTTTATTTATTATTAGAGTTAGCGCCTACGGATGTATTTACCGTCGCACCGTAGCGGATTGTCTAGCCTAATAAATACTGGGCACACCTTCGCAAAGGCACTGGTTTTGTAGAAAAACTTTCAGCTGCTCCGTTTTCTACCGAAATATTTTAGATTTTAGGATTCATGAGCACTATTTGCACTTTGGTTAATTTTTTAATTGTTTATATCATTTTCTGTATTTGGGACTCTTTAGTAATGCCTGTTGGGCTTAGCTTTATCCCCTGGAATCTCCTCCACAAGCACCGAAAGTACTGCGCGGATTGGACGCCAGGTAGATGGTAGATCTTGAACTGTGTGCTTGTGAAAAATTTTTAACAATGTTTTCATTCGCAAACATATTTATTATTATATGTATATGATTACAATATGTAGGTATATCGCAAGTAAACGAGTACTATATAATGCAATTATGTATTTCAATTTCGAATTCACTCAAAAAATCCGGAAAAAACTGTATTTAATTTTTCAGTTTTTTTATGCCTGTCTGGCAAACCCTCTAAATAAGCAAGGACTATTTCAAGATCTGAAAAGACAACGAATTAACTATATTTTAGGTCGTGTAGGTACTCTGATCAGATACTTCCGCTGTGGTATTAGAATCGCGAGATACAGCAGTCGGCGTTCGATCACAGGTCTGGGTGGCTCCGCAAATTTTTGGGGATCGCTGTTCGGTTTGCATCCTGATATCCAGACTCTCCAGATTCAGATAACCTGTGACTGTTGACTTTGCGAAAAAATTCGGAACTGGGGTAAAATTTTAGGTATCTCCAGGAGTCGTTGGTGGTCGCTCTGCCAATGGCGACAGTTCAGCGGTTGAATTCGAAACATATGTAAAAATTTCCCACAGCATCTTCTGCTTCACATAAATGCGTTTAAACATTTGCAAACTTTTGGTTAAATTTTCCACGCGTACAGATTTTGCAAACGGCTCCGGTGGTGTCCGGAAAATTATTTATGTATATTCTTTTAAATATTTTCTCGGCACATAGATTTTTTGAATATAGTGAGAGAGAAATTCAAATCAAATTCAAAATTGCTACATCGAAACATAAAAACAAATTGCTCCATATTTTTCTCAAATTCTGATTCACTAATTCGATATGTTCGTTTTAATTTGTCAAAACTTAGAAACATTAAAACAAATTAAGTAATAGGAGCTAGCTTTTACAACCAATTGAATGGGTAAATGAAAAATTAAGTCATTAAGAAATCTCTAGTCACAAAACATATTTTAAACACGGAAAGCATGGCACATCCATCCACATAATGAATAAAAATGTCGATAGATTATTTTTATTGTATCTTATGCCTTTATAATCAAATCAATTGTGAATTTAACATTATTGTAATTTCTAGGAATTACCTTAAATCCATATAAGAACATTTCGGAAACATATTTATTTTTAATCAGTCACTGTACTCTATTTCGGTTCAGCAGATTTGAACTGGGACACGCTGTATATTCCAAGTGCTATTAACTGAAACAAAATCGGGGATGTGTTGAAACTGAAGAACTAATTCCAATACCATTATAATGGTTTCTTTCTGACTTGCCGTTGTTAGAATCCCGTCTAGTGGGAAGTAATCTTTTTCCGGTCTGACTGTTTTTCGTTTACACTTCCATTATCGCGATGTATATAGCACAATTTTCTAGAAGCATTTTGGCGAATTTCAGGACATTAATTGTAGTGTTTCTTTTTCGAATCGGTACACATCTCGCGATTTTCAATTTCAAAGCTGTTTATGTGTTAAATACAGTGATCCTATGTCCTTATTTATAACGCATTTTTCACAAATTTTGAATATACTCTGTAATATTTTATATTTTTATATTTAAGTTTATGTGCATATATTTATATGCCCATGCACAAATATACAGGGTGTCCCTGAAAAGGATAGACAACGCTTGACCACAGGTTCCTTGGATGAAAACAAGACTATTTAGCCTAACTTACCTATATACAAAAATGCACGCCTACTGAGATATAGCCTTCTAAATATAGAACAGATAACCTAATTTTTTATCAAATAATTTGAAAACTGTTTTTCTTAGAAACTTAAAATTTGGTACACATATTTTTTTGTATAAGGGCAATGTAAATATGGAATTTGGTGAGAATACGTATACATGATGTTCTCTTTCTAGTGCCTATGCGCCACTGACTATCCCGTAACTTTTTTGTATGTACGCCAATGACGACAGAATTTATGGTTTTAAAAATAAGCACTATTTCAGAAAATTTTTTGCCTAATACAAAATTTTGATATCGTTTATGGATTTCGAGTAAAATTGGCATTTTTTACGCATTTTAAAATATAAAATCAGTTGAAGATAAATAGAACATTCTAGTACGAGGTGCCATATAACAGAGAAACAAATTGATAACAATAATTAAAAGGTTCTGTGTCAAGCTAGATGTGATTTAATTTTAGATTACTTTGTTTTTTATTGCAATTTATACTTTTGCTGAACAAACTGATATGTTAGTAGTTTTGGGTTATTGTGAAGGAAATTGTTGTGCTACTGTTCGAACATATGCTGAAAGATTTCCTAATCGAAGAACTCCAAATCACAAAACATTTGCTAATGCGGAGAGACGCCTTCGGGAAACAGGACGTTTTTTACCTGTAACATTAAATCGTGGATAATGTACGGCCGGAATTATTCAGCTGGAGGAACAAATTTTGGAAAGGGTCGAAGAAATTCCTCAAGTAAATAAAAGGCGTTTAGCGGCAGAGGTTGGCTTTCAAAAAGTTCCTTTAATAGAGTATTAAAAGACCAGTTATTACAGGTTACAGGTATTACAGGGTACAGGTAGGTATTACAGGTTATTAAAGGTCTAACAGGTGGATAGGTAGAGGAAATAATGCCCCTTTAAAATGGCCACCTCGATCCCCGGACCTAAACCCATGTAATTATTTCATTTGGGGAGCGTTGAGGACCACAGTTTAAAATAACTTTTCAGTAAATACAGAAAACGAATATGGGAAAGAATACAACATGAAATTAATGTTATGAGAGGTAATGCACAATTATTGGATAATTTCTAATTTTCGAAGAACTAATGTTTGCGTTTAAGAACAAGAAAGTAACTTTGAGCATTTACTGTAATATTATTTTAATGTGATTACAAATATCAGTTTATTTAAAATGTTAATGTTGACTTTCTTACATTATTAGTTGATATTGTTTATTTAAAATATTAGTGTTGATTTTTATTTTATTGATTGATAATACTAATACCAAAAATGTGTAGTTATTTTTTTTAATGTGACGTTTTTTCATTATTATTCCCTGCTTTGAGGCTGCAGTTATAAATTATTTTTTATAAATCGGAATTTTTGCCTATATTTAATGTATAAAAAATGCGAATTTTACTCGAAATCCATAAACGATATCGAAATTTTGTAAGAGCAAAAAAATCTTCTAAAATAGTGCTTATTTTTAAAAATATAAATTCTGTCGTCATTGGCATACACACAAAAAAGTTACGGGATAGCCAGTGGCGCACAGGCACTAGAAATAGAACATCCTGTATATGTATTCTCTCCAAATTCTATATTTACCTTGCCGTTATATAAAAAAATAAGTGTACCAAATTTGAAGTTTCTAAGAAAAATAGTTTTCAAATTAATTGAAAAAAATAGGTTATCTATTCTATATCTAGAAGGCTATATCTCAGTAGGCGTGCAGTTTTGTATATAGGTATGTTAGGCTAAATAGTTTTATTTTCATCCAAGGAACCTGTGGTCAAGCGTTGTCCATCCTTTTCAGGGACACCCTGTATATAAAAACTAAAATAAAATACAATATTTATTATTATATAAATATTTCGTATACTGTAATTCAATGGGAACAGATCAGACTTTAATGTCATTTGGATACAACACTTTTCAAAATATACTTCGATTACAAACGTCTACGCAATTCCTTTACTTTGACGTTTTTAACTTTCATATTTGCCATAACGAAACATACAACCGAATTACAAAAATTGCTAAATTAGAAATCATTCAATAAGTCTCAAAATAGGTAAGCTTCCGTATTAGTTCTGGAAATTTCATTAAATTTTAGCGTTAAAATCATTTTTTATCTCCAAAAAACATTAATTAGAATTCGCAATAATCCCACGAGATCCATAAACAGGGTAAATGGTATTAAAACTTTTAAGCATACATAAAAATGGTAATGACAACACCTAGTATAGAACAGAAGTAATCACATAAGCTTTATTAAAGGACTGAACGATGTAGAATTATCCCTCACAAAAGCTCTGCAAAAGTAATAGAGGCTTCAAATATTCCCTAAAATAAACTTTTCATCTTAATACCGTACCGAGAAAGTAAAACTTATTCACATCCCAGGAACTTCATAAAAGACTTAGTGAGAGGCTTTAGGTGTTTCCAAACGGCAGTTTATGGATGATGAAAACACAGGAGATATTAATTTAAATGATGTACTTCATGAATAAAACATGAATTTAAAATTTTTCTAGATAAATGTTCCACTACGACGCTGAAAGTAAGAAAAAAATGTTGCCACCAAAATTACTCGGCAAATTGAAAATTAATTTTAATTTAAGACTGTCCTACTTGCCCATAAAAATACTGTTATATCATTCTATTGTTTGCAATATTGGGCATAATTTTGTTATAGCTGTTTTACATTGACAATTTATTCATCAATAAATTGACGAAGTTCTTCATCAATTAATTCACGAATTTATTGGTAACCAGTGTGGTTTTACACTGCTACAGACTTTGTCAAGTTTTTTGACGTATGAATCAGTTCTACCAATGAATCAAAGAAGCAAATAAATTTCAAAAAGTCACCTTTCCACTCATAATTGTCGTGATACAACAGCGGTACCGTTCTGACGCATAATATATAAATATTAGTTTTTGTAAATAACAAATCAGTAAAAACAATGCGAAACTAGCACGACGCCACACAATTATTTACATATTCCAATAACATAACCTCATTACTGATCTGAGGCTGGAAATCTGTTGGCTTGGTACTTCTGAACTTCACGAAGAAATTGACGAAAATTAGAACATGCTCTAATTCGTCAAGAAGTTGATGAATAAATTGATGAAGTTATTTTACAGCTGATTTGGTGCATTACACTTGTTCAATTTCTTGATGAAGCGACTTCATCAATTAATTGATCAATAAATTGTCAATGTAAAACAGCTTTTAGATCAACGAAAACAATGTCCCTTGTCAGTTTTAAAAAAGAATGTTTTAGAGAAAAGTTGTACCAATGTTGATTTGGTATCTACTAAGAATATTTTCAGGTGTGTGGAGAGTGCTTAATATGGAAGGAGCAATACCCATCTTTGACTTTTTCAAAGGAGTACTCGTATAATACTGCTGTTTCAAGTTCGTTTGTTTTAGTTTAATACGGCTTTTTATACAGGCTGTTAATGATAAGTTTTGCCAAACTTTAATGGCGTATTCTACCGAAGAAAATAATCAAGTTTTGTCCTATAAAAATTTTTGACATGACGCTTCCCTACGAAGATACAGGGTGTTAAAGGTTTCAAATATTTATATTATTTTTCCTGTAACTTCACTCGCAAAAAAGATGGAATGATAAAATCTGGGGGATGACATTTTTTAGTAGAGACTATTTTTTCATGCATAACTTATTCCAAAAAAATCGCACGCCACTGGTTTTTAAATAATTTTAAAATGTACAATCAAAGTATTCTTGAAAGGTATTCGTAAAGTTTAATGGTCTTTAGATAATTGGAAAATCAAATAAGAAGAAACTTAAGTACCTACGTTGCTATTTACCATTTTCTATTGATTGCTAAATGTGTAATAATAAATTGTGTAATAATAAAACCAGTGATTAGGATACTAATTATTCGGCAATTGTGAGGTGGTACCCCATCATGCATATACCACAATAATTGACGTAATCTCAATAGCACTTCTTCTATGTAGAAGAAACCTTTTATAAGTTCTACCATCGAGGGTTCTGCGTAAAAAGTAGGGCCAGTCGAGTAATCGCCCACAAAGCCTGCCCAAACATTCAGAGAAAACTGTTCTTGGAATCGACGTTGGGAATATGCGGATTGTCATCCGCCCATTGGTAGTTATTATGATGACAATTCAAAATGGTGTCTCTTGTGAATTTCGCTTCATCGGTAAATAATATTAATAACTGAAAATCAGGCTGTACGCATTGTTGTAAAAACCACTGACAAAATTCAATCCTCGGTTGATAGCCATTTTTATTTAATTAATGCATGAACTCGCTGGACATAATATGGGCGTAATTACTGCTCACATAAGACGTTCCAGATTGTTACATGTGATACACCCAAATCTGTTGATACCTGTCTGGTACTGGTAGATGGTTCTTCATCTACAGATTCCAAACTTCTATCTTCCAAATGAACTGTACGAACAGGTCTTTCTCTTGCTCGACGTTTTGGTAGCGACAAACATGCAGTTTTACTAGCTCGATGGTGAACGCTAGAAAAAGTATTCCTTGTTGGACAACGTCGATTTGGAAAAGTCTGTCTATAAAGTCATCAGCTTGTCTAGCATTGTCATTCGCTCTACCGTATGTAATTTTTTTTTTAGGACGATTAGAACGGGAAGTAATACAGTAAAATTTCTCTAAGAAAAGTTTATTTGAAAAAATAGAGCTTTTTAACATGAAAAAAAAATTGGGTATTTTTCTGCAAAAAATATAATTGATGACGTCATTAGTCGTTTCTGTCAAATCCCAAAGATAATAAATTGCCAGTGTTGCGAGAAACAACTACTCCGCGGGCTATATGCCCCGACCGGCATTGAATTACACTCGCAACAGCTAGGATAAGGGCCAAAGATAATATTTTCGATTGAAAATGGAAATTTTTTTATATCCTCACAGTAGGCCCATACTGTCGAGCTTGAGACATCCTATACAAACATTTAATGCTGATGACAATTTTTCATTTATTAAATATAGTTGTTGAATATTAATTAATCAATAGAACAATATGAAAAGTATACAACTTAGTTATTGAAAATGAAATTATTAATTTAGAGGACTTATTTTTGTTTCACTGAAATCAAACAAAATTTAAAATCCAACCATATATGTTTTACGTATCGAGACAATTCTTCCACAAAGATAACTGCTTGTCCACTCAACAAATTACGTTATAACTAAACCATTCGAAAAATAGCCGCAGCGATAAATTTACAACTTATTTTATTTGGCAAATTTTAGCCTTTCTGTAATGTATTCTTTCGATGTTCGACATTTATCCAAAGCTTTGTGCTTTGGCCCCGACTAGCCGCAAGCTTTCCTAGTAATTTAATGTTTACAGATCCGGAGCACCCGAATTGATACAGCCAAGTTTCGTCTATAAATTCATAAATAGGTATAAAAAATGGTTCACTGGACATGACATCATAATGATAAAAATAATATTCAAAAATGTAAAGATCCAGGAAAATTCAATGTTATTTTTCAGTCATTTGTAGCTTATCTAAGTGTAAAATAAAGTGTCCCGTTTAAATTTGGATTTTGGACATACAGAATACATCGCGTACGGTACTGTAAACATAATCATACTCCGGAGAATGCTTTTAGGAAACTATTAACACATGAATTAATCACAATTATTGAGTATCTTTACAAATTTGCTGGACAAAACAGGAAAGGTACATTTTCCGATGTTTACATGTTCTCAGTGATCTTTCAATGCGAAAAATTAAAGGAAATTGCTCTAGTTTTGCGTTACACTTCGTCACTTCCTGGTTGAATCTACTTGCCTTACTAAAAGTGTGATTTCTTGCCTATAAAACGGCAGTCATAAATTTTTGTTTTATTTAATATAGATGTTCTATAAATACTGGCTGTCAAACACAGGAATATGTATTTTTGAACATTAAACGGAAAAACAACAAAACACTATGTGCCTAAATATTACACGACGGACTGATTTGGTTTTAACAATATGCAATAAATAATACTGGTGTTATTATACATAAAACAAAATAATTTTGTTACAATAATAACCATAAATTGCATTTCAGCTGTTATGGGATCATGTTTAAAATAAATTACATATAATGTATGTGTATGTACTCAACTATTACTCTCCATAATAAATGGGAAGTATTAAATTGTTATAAATTTTCATTAAATGAGAAATTAGCTTTGTAAGTATTACAAAAAAATGTTTTAAAAATAATTTGTAATAATTTGCGCAGCTGTTACTTGATATAGGTACAAAACAACTAAAAATCATTGTAGAAACGACTCCTTACAAAAAAGAATAATATATTATATAGGTACATTAACATTTTCAAGAAAAAATAAAATACAATATAATTAGTTTCCATTAAAAAATCTTTTATAAGGATGTAGTAATGCTAGTTTATTTAATAATTTAATATCACAATATATAAGGTGTCTCGATTTGTATGTGCACATGTCATTAACATCGAGAAAGTACAAAACAAGTGAAGTGAAATTTAATAACACTGACTGGGCCTACTGCAATCTATTAATTTCAGTTATTAAAGATTAATTATTGTGCAAGAAAAAGCATACATTTTTGTGCAGTTCAAAAAAGAATAAATAAAACAAATTATAAAATAAATGGAAATATCCCTAGAACTGATACATTTTTAAATTTGTATATAAAATTTAAAAGTTGATCATGGAAATTGGCACGGCGATATTCTACAAGTGTAAAATAAGATTGTGGTTTAAAAAATTGCTAACACAATTTTTCCAAAATTTACTTCTACATAAATGGCCTGATATTCATTCAAATTTCAGTGTTCTTGATGGGGTCCTATAAAGGTCCTAAGGGTCCTGATTTTATATATTTATTTTTTAAATGTCAAATGATTATCATAGTAGCCCGTTTTAAAATTTGCAATTAAAAATGTCTAATTTTTGTTACTTCTTTACCTGGATAAAATTCATGATTTGATAAGTATGTAAATATCTGCCAGTAAGCCACTCAACCTGCACCAACTTTTTTTCGATACAATATAGAATAGCTTATAAAACGGAAGTATTTACTTATTATTAATAGTTCGACAACATTTTAAAGTAGCTATTTTAATGAATGAACATTGGCGGATATGATAGATCTATCAATTAAATTGAAACTTTTCCTCTTTGCCTTTATTTTCCTCGGAATAATATTAAATCTGTAAAAAGACGAGCCTTTACTGAAAAAATCAGAAATAAGTATATTCATTACATTTTTAATGCAAATCTGTCATGTCTTTTTTGTATAGGTTTTATAAACTACCCTTATTATGTTGCTCATTGGGCAATGCGAACAACGACCAGTAACGTGCCTAGTCACTTAAGTATAAAACTTAATCGCAACCCAACAACGCAAATAATGTCATTCTAGCTTATGTGAATATCAGTAATTAGAAATTTAACATTTCGGAAAAATAATAAAAAAACAGAAACAAATATTATTTATTCATTTTTTCCGAAGCAAAAAAATGGGAAGATTGGAGAACACTTGACATAATGCTTGTTAAAATATTTCCCTATTTAAAACAACACATAGAAACAAAATATTGATCTCTCTAACTAAAAGATACTACTTTTTAATCAAATTTCTGAATAAAAACAATCAAAAAAACTGAGCTCAGAAAAAACATTTACTCTGTAGAAGTATCTTCAGATTACATATCTGATATTTTTGGTTAAAGAGCAATACGCTCTTACTCATTCTCGACTTAGTCTGATAATTATTTTTATTAGAAGAATTTCTAAAGGTTATTATTTTTTTTAAATATGTATACCTAATAATATATTATTTATTTCTGCAAATATGACAGATAATATCTAGTATTATATCTATTATATTCTAGTAGTAGTATATTATATATTATATTCTACATATTATACAGTGTGTCCAAGATAAAGAATAATTAAAAAATAATAATACGAATTTATGAAATGTTTTATTATTTCTAATTCGTATTGCTAATAGTAGCAAAAAAATTATTGGATATTTTGTGCTTTATTGACTTTTATCCGCCAATAGATAATTTGAAAATGTTCAGAGCTGTATTCAGGAAAAATTTTAAATGATAGATAAAACAAGCTAAAAACCTTTTTTTAGCGATTATAATAGTAATATTATCTAATTCTGAATTAAAAATGACTAGAATTAGATGTCATAAAAATAGCAGCCACGTATTTAAAAAAAAAATAACCTGATGATGGCCCCTCGAAGACGAAACGTTGGATTGCAAAAAAGTTGACGCTATTGGATAGAGCGAAAAAAGTGGCAATGAATTTTAAAACTTTCTAAACGGCATATTATTAGGTATAAAAAAACACAACGTTTTTCTAATTTGAGCCACACCGTATCTCTTACCGTTTCCTAGATCCTAATGCTATCCCATCATTATCTTGGACACACTGTATTCTAGTAGTAGTAGTCTAATTATTATATCTTTTATTATACCAATTATATTACATATTATATCAATTATAGACATACAGGGTGTTTCAGAAAGACCTCCTGTAAATTCAGGGGGTGATAGTACGACAAAAAATAAGAAATTAGTGAAATTCTTAATTTTTGTCGTACTATCACCCCCTGAATTTACGGGAGGTTTTTCTGAAACACCCTATATATTACAATAGTCTAATTATTATATTTATTATATTCTATAACTTAACGAAGTATAGGTTTTAAAAATTTTCCCTTTCCTTTTTTTAAATTTTTCTAAAAAAAAACCTTTTTTTTTCTAACAGAATTTTTCCAGAAGTTTTCAATTTATTTTTATAGCTTTTAGAAAACTCATTCTATTGCAAATTATTTTGTCCTACGTGGAAATTCAAAATAAAATATTTTTACGAGACTATTCGTGCGGACTATTTTGCAGATCTTTGAAAAAAATATGATACAAAATAAATGGGGATGACCCTATATTACGAGCGACTTTCCGAAAGTCCGGCCCTAGCCGAAAGGGCTTATCCGACGTGTTTCTATCGGAAACGATGTTTACTTTCAATCTAAAGCCGGCAACATTACTTCAAACGAGTGTAATTTTCTACGGTCTGTCGGAGGAACGCACCCCATGATCGAAGTGACGCTGATAGATTGAAATTCGGTGGTCAGCCAGATAGAAAACCCAAAGAAAGAGTGTCAGGATTTTTACACTACAGCAATCTACCGACGATTCGAATTCCAGGAACGATTCCGCTGCCACGCCAGGTTAGGAAGATAAGAGAATAAAAAGTACTTAGACCATGACGGGAAAGTTTATTGAACCGGACATATAATATTTCTTATGAAATAATGTGCATTTTGTTTTGAATTTCTATCTTTAATTTTATTTTAAAACAAATATTATTTTGTTAAAAAAATTAAGCGTGATAAAATCAAAATATAACTTTTCGTTTGCATATACAGGGTGTCTCTGAAAAGGATGGACAACGCTTGACCACAGGTTCCTTGGATGAAAACAAGGCTATTTAGCCTAACTTACCTATATACAAAAGTGCACGCCTACTGAGATATAGCCTTCTAAATATAGAACAGATAACCTAGTTTTTTTCAAATAATTTGAAACTGTTTTTCTTAGAAACTTCAAATTTGGTACACATATTTTTTTATATAAGGGCAATGTAAATATAGAAAATGGTGAGAGTACATATACAGGATGTTCTCTTTCTAGTGCCTGTGAGCCACTGGCTATCCCGTAACTTTTTTGTATGTACGCCAATGACGACAGAATTTATTTTTTTAAAATAAGCACTATTTTAGAAGATTTTTTGCCTCTTACAAAATTTTGATATCGTTTATGGATTCCGAGTAAAATTAACATTTTTTGCACATTAAATAACATAAAATCAGTTTAAGATAAATAGAACATTCTAGTACGAGGTGCCATATAACAGAGAAACAAATTCATAACAATAATTAAAAGGTTCTGTGTCAAGCTAGCTGTGATTTAATTTTAGCTTACTTTGTTTTTTATTGCAATTTATACTTTTGCTGAACAAACTGATATGTTAGTAGTTTTGGGTTATTGTGAAGGAAATTGTTGTGCTACTGTTCGAACATATGCTGAAAGATTTCCTAATCGAAGAAATCCAAATCACAAAACATTTACTAATGCGGAGAGACGCCTTCGGGAAACTGGACGTTTTTTACCTGTAACATTAAATCCTCAAGTAAATAAAAGGGTTTAGTGGCAGATGTTGGCTTTCAAAAAGTTCCTTTAATAGAGTAGTAAAGGACCAGTTATTACAGGTTACAGGTATTACAGGGCACAGGTAGGTATTACAGGTTATGAAAGGACTAACATGTGGATAGGTAGAGGAAATGGCCACCTCGATCCCCGGACCTAAACGCATGTAATTATTTCATTTGGGGAGCGTTGACGACCACAGTTTAAAATAACTTTTTAGTAAATACAGAAAACGAATATGGAAAAGAATACAACATGAAATTAATGTTATGTGAGGTAATACACAATTATTGGATAATTTCTAATTTTCGAAGATCTAATGTTTGTGTTTAAGAACAAGAAAGTAACTTTGAGCATTTACTGTAATATTATTTTAAACGTGATTACAAATATCAGTTTATTTAAAATGTTAATGTTGACTTTCTTACATTATTAGTTGATATTGTTTATTTAAAATATTAGTGTTGATTTTTATTTTATTGATTGATATTACTAATACCAAAAATGTGTAGTTATTTTTTTTAATGTGACGTTTTTTCATTATTATTCCCTGCTTTGAGGTTATAAATTATTTTTTATAAATCGGACTTTTTGCCTATATTTAATGTATAAAAAATGCGAATTTTACTCGAAATCCATAAACGATATCGAAATTTTGTAAGAGCAAAAAAATCTTCTAAAATAGTGCTTATTTTTAAAAATATAAATTCTGTCGTCATTGGCATACACACAAAAAAGTTACGGGATAGCCAGTGGCTTACAGGCACTAGAAAGAGAACATCCTGTATATGTACTCTCACCATTCTCTATATTTACATTGCCCTTATATAAAAAAATATGTGTACCAAATTTGAAGTTTCTAAGAAAAATAGTTTTCAAATTATTTGAAAAAAATAGGTTATCTATTCTATATTTAGAAGACTATATCTCAGTAGGCGTGCACTTTTGTATATAGGTAAGTTAGGCTAAATAGTCTTATTTCCATCCAATGAACCTGTGGTCAAGCGTTGTCCATCCTTTTCAGGGACACCCTGTATGTAAGCAATACATTTTTAGTTGTGGTTTAATTTACCTTTATGAACTATAAAATAAAACCTTTAAATATTATATCGAAAATGGAACATTTTATCGAAAGAACTAAAGAGTACCTTTTTTGTAGAGGAAATGAGTGTCTATCATAATATGTTGGCATCTGAATTTGAAAATTTCGACAAGCAAAAAAATTGGGGCAAATTTTAGCCGACAACTCCCCTAATTGAGACGCCCCTGACTAACCTTTTTGAAAAATTTTATGATGATCTATTTCGACTTTTAATGAACGTTCACGACGTCAAAATTTATAATTTTCCTTCAACCCATTTCGGAAATATATTTAAAAAATGAAATTTTTGAGGTCTCATTTAGGGGGGCGTAGCTCCCTTAGGAAGCATTTCTCAACACATGTTTATATGGAAAAATGTTTATTTTCAAGTTGTAAATTATTGGACACTGATTATGAGACAGCCTGTCCTACTAACGTCGGCGAGGTACGATATTAGGGAAAGTATAGGAGCTAGAACTTCGGGAAAAAAAATTTGATGAATAATTTGACTAAGAGAAGTCGCTGGAAATAGTTTTCAAGTTCGTAGCTCGGCCGCTAGGGGGCACAATCTACATACCAAAATATAGAGTTGAATTTTTCTCAAAAATGTTTCCTATTCAGGCATATTAAATAGTACAAATATGGATAGCCGGATTTATTGCCCATAACTTTTGTTATTGAAATTTTGTTCTATGTCTCTACAGAAAGAGTGGGGGAAGCCCCTAATATCTGATAAGAAAAATGATCTTTTTAAGGATTGGTTCATCAAAAGTCCATGGTGTTATACCTCGTTGGAAAGGTCTTTTCATGCTTTATCTTGTGGCGTAATGTCATTTACCTCAATATGGAAACCTATAAATGGTGTTATTTCAGAAGAATGCCGATTTATGGGTTTTTCTCAAAAATTTCAAATGCAATGCTATAGTTTTCTTTACATAAATGAATTTGGCACAAAACATTGATGAATATAGTATAAGTTTGAAATTTCTAACGAAAGTGTTGTTTACTTATCGGCGACACTTATTCAAGTTTAGATTGTTTCACGTATAAGAGAAAACTTTTTAAAGGTTAGTTTGAACAGCATAAAAATGGCTACATTTTGACGCTAAAAAGGGTTCGATATCTTTTTTTTGTTATCAAGTTATTCGCAAATTAGTGAGCAATAAATAAATAATGATAATGAATTGAGGGACACGATGCTAGCGAAAAGACCTTTAATTACCGAAACAAAATGGTAATTAAATGTCCAATTCAATTAGCCTTTAAATCGAAATTTGGTCAACTTGCATTGAATTTTTGATATAAGTTAGTTTAGGGCATATAATAACAATAGGTGACAAATTTTTGGTGAAAAAATATAAAATAAAGGGGTTTTTCAATTTCAACTCAAAAGGGGTAAGAGCTAGAAAAAAAGTTTCTTATAAAAGTTGTAGGGCATAAAATTCTACATTCCAAAAAATTACTGTCACTCACTTATTGTTATTATATACCTCAAACTAACTTATATCAAAAGTTCGGGCAAGTTGCGATTGAAAGGCCTATTTAATTGAACTGTAGGTACAACAGAGTGGAATAAATCCATAATAGCTCTAAAACTGCTTTTTTCAACGAGAAGTTCGATTGGATTTTTTTTGTTATAAATACGATTTTAAATGAAATGTCATTAGAAGAAATTAAAAAAATCACTTTTGAATTTTCTAAAAGGTAGTACAGTACACCTAAGAAAAAAAGACTTGATTTATTGATTAAAAAAAAAATTGTAAATTGAAAACGATTTGCTTGCTAAATAAAATAGAACAGCTAATACTTTCTTTAATTGCGGACAAATGCGTAAAGAATGAACTTAGTGAAAATTGTATCGATTTTACTTTATTTTATATTCTAAGTAGGGCAATAGATATAACATTTCGCATTTCGCACACACCTTAAATTCTGTCAATACCTTTGATAATGCTAATAATAAAGGAAAACAGTTTGATATGACAAATAATAAAGGGAAAATATTTTTTAAGATATCCTTGATGCATATATGTACATATTTGAATTGTAGAGAGGACCTTAAAAAAATATATGGTTAGGACAGAAAGACAGTATTTAAAAAGAATATATGTAAAAATCTGGTGCCTGAACAACAACAATTTATTTATTGTGCGATCATTTCTGCTCAAAGCGGGATGAAGTAAAGGGAAGGTAGAGAAAGAAGTGCTCAACGCTCTAATATTATAAATGAGTCGTCGTTATCCGAAAGTAGGGCGGGTTGTGGCCTGAAATTTTCGACGGGTTTGAATTTATTAGGACGTATTTGTATGAAAACACAGCCATAAAACCAAACTGCTTGCGAGAAAAAACAATAAGAATATATGTACCTCAATGTGAAAAAATTATGCCCATAAATATAATTGAAAGAACGGAGGAGAGAGCTAAAAATCCTCTTATTTATATTACTGCCCTGGAGCCTTCAACAATGGACTTAATAAAGTTTAGGTCGATGAATATTCTGCAAAGTCTGATGAATTAAACAACAACGTGAAAGAAATATTTAATGTAAGGTCGCCGTTTTATACAATGCTTTCTGTGAAATATAAGCATCTGACTTACTTGTGGGGAAAAAATATTTAAATTGGCAAAAAATGGTTTTCGATTGATAAAATATAGACAGAATCTTCAATATTCAAGATGTTTCATTAATAATGGTGTCCAGTGAATTAGCAAATATGTTTACCAACTGACAAATTTTTCATGGAATTTGGTAAGATATGATTTATATTATTCTTATTAATTTAAAATAATTCTTCTAAATAACAGTTTTCAAATTATCCTTTGAAGGATATATGTATTTAGGGCGATTCACAAATGATGACCAAAAATGAAATCTCCGATTCGTTGGTGACTTTTAAGGGGAGTCTTCCCTATAAAGTTTTTATCTAGGACGCTTCGTTAAAAAGATACAGGGTGTTAAAATTAAAAAAATATTTTTATTTTTTTTAAATAATTTAAAATTTAAGTGAAATAATTTGAAATTGGCCAACTGTATTTATGTAAACATTGTGCAAAATCTGAGGGCTTTTCCTCAAATTTACATGCTTCAGTGGCGGAGATACAGGGCATCGGTGGAATATTCTTCTAAATAAAATAGTACGCCACTGCTTCATGGTAACAACCATGATATTTTCGGATTCGTCTTTCATTTTCTGCAAATTACTACTCTCTTTTGTTTTTCGAGTAAAACTTAAAAAACGAACTGAGAACACACTTCGATATTCGAATATAATGCTTTTTAAAATTACATAGTGAGCTGCGATAGCAACTTTGCATTCTGAGCATTTACAAGAAGGAATAAATAATGCTTTCCATCAGATTCAAGCAACAATAAATTGGGAACAAATTACATTTTCGTTACTAAAAAGATGTCGAGCCTGTGTTCGTGCAAATACAGGTATTTTTGAGCATTTACTCAAATGAAATTATTAAAATGATGACTAATGTTATTAATTTGTTTATTCGAATAAATAACCGAATGATTAGTGCTTGTCATGTCATTTAGGTAAAAGTGTTTTCAGTTGGTTTTTTAAGTTTTACACGAAAATCAGGTTTTTTTTCGAAAAACATAGGAGAGTAGCAATTTGTAGAGAATTGAAAGACGAATCCGAAAATATCATGGTTGTTACCGTAAAGCAGTGGCGTACTATTTTATTCGGAGAAATATGCCACCGATACCCTGTTTCACCGCCACTGGAGCATGTAAATTTTAGGAAAAGCCCTCAGATTTTGGACAATGTTTACTAAAAGCATGTGCCCAATTTCAAATTATTTCCCTCACTAGTTTTTATATTAATTAAAAAAAGTAAATTTTTTGAAGTTTAACACTATCTTTTTAACAAAGCGTCCTAGATAAAAACTTTATAGGAAAGACTCCCCTTAAAATTCACCAAATAATAGGAGGTTTCATTTGTGGTTACCATTTGTGACCTTGCCTGATAGTAACTCACCTATACTGAATATACGAGTATAAACAAAATGAAGCAGCGTTTACACTTTGAATTTGATGAAGTTGGGAAGTAACGGATATCATTTTTAATCTAAAAAATAAGAAGTGCATGGATGTATATAGTTTTAATACACATGTATTGAAAAGTATATGCAACGCGATATTAATTCCAATGACTAGTTTATTTAATAGTAGTATCATTAGTAATACCTTCCCTGACTCCTTAAAAATATCAAGAGTGGTACCTATTTACAAAAAAAAGAACGTACACGATCCTTCTAATTATATACCAATTTCAGTTACCCCTTACTTTGGAAAAATCTTTGCTGAAAAGACAAATCAGTAATTACTTTGAATGTAATAAAATCCTAAACCCTCACAAGTATGGTTTCCGTAATAAGTGTTCAACTACACTAGTAATCGAGAAACTAACAGCATTTATAAATGAAGGTTTCGAAAAAGGTGAATATATAGGCTCTTAGTTTTTAGATCTTATTAAGGGCGCCATATTCTTGAAATAGTGTTTTCCACAAAGACAAATAATTTAAGTAATTTAATAACTGAATAATTTGAAGCTTATCAAATAAAGGGAATGTTATGTCATGACATCTGTGTATTTTCAAAGACGTCGCAGTAACACGAATAAACAGTTGCAAAAAACGATCAAACCATCAAGGTTTTAGGTACTGAAATTTACGAAAATACTAACTTTTTTATTTATAACTCCACATGTAAATATTCTTATAACATATACTTGCTTAGTCCTACATATGAAAATGTTTACTTTTGTTTATAAGTATGTGAAAATAATTCTTAAAATGTGGGAGGATAACAGCAAACGCATGTTTTAGAAACGCTTTTTTTAAGCTATTATTTTATTTGAGTATGTCAAACATGGAGTACCACAAGGCTCTGTCCTTGGACCATTACATTTTTTAACATATACAAATCATTTCATGAATTCGTTAAATGATGACGTCTTAAATATTTTATTTGCTGATGATACTAGCATATCAATAAGAAATAAAAACTTATTATACTTACTAGAAGATATTCCTAATTTACAGTCTAATGTCCAGAAATGATTTACTAGTAACAAACTTTCTTTAAATATAGCTAAGATTGAGACCATGATATTTACCTTAAGAGAAATTGATAGCGATATAAACACACATTTTGTTAAATTCCTGGGGGTATATTTAGATTCTAAATTGTTGTGGGAACAACACACGATATGTATTTGCAAAAAAATCTCTAAATATACATATTTATTACGGAATCTGGTGGGCAAAGTATCATTAAATACTTTAAAAGTTAATTATTACAGTTTTATTCATTCTAGTATATCTTACGCTCATATCATATCTCATCTGGGGTCATGCAACTTCTTGTAAGAATGTATTTGCCTACCAGAGAAAAGCTGTTAGAATTATGACTGGATTGGGATATAGAGAAAACTGTAAGGAGCAATTTATTAAATTAAATATACTTACCGTTCCATGCATATACATATTAGTCTCTCATGTACGAAAAAGAAAATCTGAGCTCATTTCAGACTAGAAGTATAATATTAGATCCGAAACAATCTGGCCACAAATTTCTTGAGATTGAATAGGACGAGAAATGGTACAGCATATTTGGGTATACGTCTCTATAATGCTTTACCAATGTAGGTATGTATATAAAAAATGTGAATAGACAGTTTCTATTGAATAATGCTTTTTATGATATTGAACAGTTTTTTGTGAGTAATCTAATTTAATGTATTGTATTACCCTGTATATATTTGTAATTATATTCTATTTACGATTTTAATTATGCACATTTTTTTACTATTGTTCAGTCTATGACCTATTTTACTTTGTTTTAATGTGTTTCTTTCTTTCTTTTTCTGTTTTGACGTGTGTAAACACTTTGTGTAATAACATGAAATTAAATAAATAAAAATAAATAAAATCACCCTATATAACGATAAAATTATGAAAAAATAATTGTTTGCATCTAATAATATTTTTCGCATAAATTTTCGATGGGAAAACTCGTTACGTACTTTCAGTTAATTTTCCACCGTGTTGCAAACTTTCAGACGTAATATTTAAAAAATATTAAAATATAATAGCCGCAAGATTTAATATTACAATCACGTTTTATGGTGCGTCTGGAAAGTTCTCAGCCGCAGTGTGCAAAGTTCCCAGCCAACTCGTTCCTTGATACAAGAAAGTTATAATATAAAAACTACAGAAACGTGTACATCTTTTGTCTGACTCTCCTAAAATTAGCCAACAATTCAGCTCAAGAGCTATTACCGCCAGTTTTTCAATTAATTACAAACGCTTTTTAATGAAAAGGAAGGCTTTTAAGAAGCTTTAGTACTTATCTCAGTTTAAACTGCAGTTGTTAGTTGTTATAATTTCCTATTAAGTAAATAAACTTCATGGTAGTATACAACCTCGTCACTAAATAGATACATAGTCCTGCAAAATTTCACATGACTTTTTTTCAAAAATAAGCAAAACATTCATTTCAACGTAAGTCTGCAAATGATTTGTTTTTGAAACGTAGTGTAATAAAATTGTATTATTTTGTTTTTGTATATTACTCTGCTGTATCTGTTTTCTAGGATCATTTATTCAAACTCAGTACATTTTGCCAATTGTGAAAAAAATTAAAAATTAGTGACAATTCCTTGCGTCGAAAGAATCGTTTCGCCTAATCAAAAAATCTCAAAAAATCAGACAAATACAAAATATGGAACAAAAAACATCACAAAACTTCAGAATGGCAATGGGGTCTTCATTAGCACCAATTTTAAGTAATATTTTTGGTAATTTTCTTGAAGAAAACTATTTAAATCAAAAGCCCTCTGTTTGGTGGAAATATACAGGGTGTTAATTAAGTATGTACAATAGATTCAAAGGACGATTATTTGAGTGATTTTACGACAAAAAGTTCATATAAACATTGGTCCGCAGTTGCTTCGTTTTCAAGATACAGGACAGGGTGTTAACTTTTGTAAAAAAATTGCTATTTCGTAAATATCTTAAATACCCTTTACCCAATTCAGTTGTAATTTTGTAGTGTTATTTGTAGTGTTAAGGGGCTAATTTAAGCCTAATTTGATTAGATTCATTAAGTCCAGTGGCGTTCCGAGCGGTACCTTAACGAATATTTTCGACAAAAAGAATTTACGCCACTTACTTTTTTGTAATTTGTATATATTTTTTTAATTAAGCAGCTAAAAATACAACTTTTTTGTCTCTTGAATGTTTTTCGTATCTTGATTAATTTTTGTAGAAAAAAATAAAACCTACTTTATTGCATATTCCTGGACCACATGTAATATTTAAATAACATAAAGTATAAATTACAACATAATTAGGTAAAGGGTATTTACGAAATGGCAATTTTTTTACAAAAGTTTAACATCCTGTATCTTGAAAACGAAGCATCTGCTGACCAACGTTTATATGAACTTTTTGTCTCAAAATTCACTCAAATAGTGATATGTTCAATTTATTGTACATACTTAATTAACATCCTGTATATTTAAATAATATTAATAACAAGGAACCAACAATTACATTAAATTTACTTTGAAAATAGAAAGCAATAGACATTTAAATTTAAAAAAATAACAATTATTTAGGAACAAATGTCCACAGAAAAGCAACTTACATTAATAAATATCTAATTGAAAGTTTTAATTCAAATCATCATACTGATTTCGTCAAAAGATAACATTTTTAATAATGAATTGATATTCATAAAAAATGTACTAATAAATAATCAATACCCTGAGAATTTTGAAAGGAAAACAAATTATGTTAGACAACAAAGAGAAATTACATCCACAATAAAGGTACCGTATCTTCTTGTACTATCGGAAAAAATTAAGGAAAATAGTAACAAATTTAACATTATAACAGTTTTTCAGACAGCAAAATACTTTATTGTCAAAGACTCGCCGAAATAATGATTTTCAAAATTCAAAAAAATGCATTTATAGCATACCTTGTGAATGCAATAAACAGTACGTTGGAGAGACTTCTCTACCTGTGAATATCAATAGATGAGCCCGAAATTGGTATTAGAAAACGAGAATTTGACGAATTTGAAATTTGCGAACACGCTTGGGAAAACGGTCATAATATTCAATGGGGTTCGGCTAAAATTGTGGAAAAAAACTAATACTGTTATAAGAAAATGAAAAGGGACCGTGATTATTTTGTTTCCAACAACTTTTTAAAATACGCGATACAAAGTGATGTGTTTTTTGTACTACATTTTGTATTTGTCTACTTTTTTTAATGTGAAATTTTTTGGTTAGGCAAAACTATTTTCATAAACATAACCCTTGACTGGTCCTTCCGAATTTTTTTCAGTAACTTTTAAATTTTTTCACAGGTGGCAAAGTACACAAAAAATAAAAGAAAATGAAACGAAAACTATGCCACAAACAAATAACTTCAGACAACTTATTAAGTACCTTTTTGAGGACGACAGAATGTACAAACTGTTATCCGAAGTAATACTTTTTTAAAATACAAACTCTAGTTCTCCGAATATTTTTGTTGAGGCAACACTGTCAATTCTTTTATCCCATATATCTTTTTTATATTGTCATTTTTTGTATCTTTAACAGTTTACCTAGTATTGGTCAAAATGTGACATAAAAAATGTTCGCATTTTTTGTATGGTAATTTTTTTGTTAAACAATTGGTGCAATTCTGTTATACATTAAATTAACCGAAGTTACTAAATTTAACAAAATTATCTGAAATGTATAAGTTTCAATGAAGTTTAAATACAAATCTTCTGAATTCTAATTTAATTGCATTGCAGAACATTAATTGAAAATACCAATACTAATTTTTTTAATTTTGACCACTACTTTCATATTTAATGAAAATAAGTGTTATTCTATATGAAAAATATTTATTATTACAATTTATTGGAATTTTTTTATTTTTAACTATTATAATCTCTAGCCAGCTGGCAATATTTATTTGAATTATATGCCTTAATACATATGTACCGTATTTCCATTATAGATATCATTTATCATAATTTGAAAAGAAGCTTACAACAATACAAATAATATATAATAATATATACGATTATGTGTTTGTTTTACATGTTATTTTGTATTATTTCGATTTACTTTATTTGTTTTACTTTTTATGAAATGAGACCTTTGTTGAATAAGAATTAACGTAGTATTTACCTACACATTTGTTTCACCTGTATCAAAACAAAGAAAAAAACATCTGCTATTGAACATTTTTACATTGCGGCTTTCTCTATTTTTATTACTACCAATATGAAATACATGAAAAATATTAAATAATTTTTCTTCTAGGATATTTTTTTATATAAAAGAAAAATACAAAAATTTCGCTTTGTAAAGGAAGTTTGTCAGTTAAATTAAAATCAGTCGTAATATTCATCAAATGTTTCAAAAAAAGTATCTTTTATTACGATATTATGGTAAATTAGATGTTACATAAATTTAAAAAATGTTAACGGATAAGTGTCTAGAAATAGACTTCAAAATCATATTAATGACCATGCAAATATGGAAATATGCATTCGTAGTATTATAATTTTTAAATATTACATAGTCCTTCGAGCGCTCATTTCTTATTAACTTCATGTATTTATTGATACATATAAATATGATTTTAGAGTGATGTTAACATTCAGAAATTATTACTATTTTCCCATTCCTGCGAATTGAAAATTTCCTAATAGCACTGACACCACAGTTCCCTAAAACTTACCACTACACATTTTGGATAATTGAAACATATTTGATGAACTGTTAGTATGTTTTGACAGAAACTTTGAATCACGTACACATTTGCGTATTACTTACGAAGACACGACTTATTCACTTCGATACAAAAAGTACATCCACGGGTTTATGCGTAAAAACAAAAAGCGGAGCAGTGTCTTATGTTTTTTGGCGATAAAAATGCTGAGCTGCTACCTAAGCCTGCTGCTCTTTCGATGGTAGCGTTGGGTCACGGTCGTTAAGAGGGATACGAAACTAGGCATTCGATGACGCCCTTCAAGTTTTTTAAATAAAATATAAAACTTTTCCTTAAATTTGAAAGCATAGGGTGAATTGTTTAGTCAACTAAAGCAGACCTATGTATTTTAGAAATACATTGGTCTGCTTTAGCCTCTGCAAAATACTTACATAGTTTTTGTATACATAAACTGATTGTTCATTCATACATAGAGAGTGTTCTATTTAAAATAGATTCTTCTTAGCTCTAGTTAAAAATACAAAATTTTTTCGATTGGAAGTTACACCAAATGTATTTCTTCACATTTTTGAGTTATTTTCAATCATACAGGATGTTCCTTGCCTTTTGGGCGCTACCTAACTTCATATTTTGATATAGACTATTACTCTGATAAACATATACTGGGTCTAAAATATACTATTTCGGTTTTGTTTAATGTTATTTGTATTGGCAACATTCTGGAAAATATCAAATGTGTATCAAATTAAACATAATGAGGAGTTGCAGTTTTCACCATTCAAGATGAGAAAACTTAAAATCTTAAAAATAATAATTAAAGACATTAGCATCATTATCAAAGTTTTCAATTAGGTACAGATTTTTTATTTTATTGTTCCTAATATTAAACTAGATACAGACAGGTGCTAAATTCAATTTTCCGTCTATTTTATGGTTTGTTGTGATCTATTTCTTATAGTTTGTGAAAAATTTGCGATTTGGCCACGTTAAACCATTGTTTCCAATCCAAAATAGTTAAAAAATCAAGGTCACAGGTCAGTGGATACTACTATGCACTGGGTCGGTGGTACTGCAAATATAATAAATATAAACAACAGGCAAGAGTTTTAATCCCTAGTCTCAGATTTTTTTCTGAAGAAGAAAGCGATATGCATCTCGAAACGTCAAGAAGTTTTAATAACGACGTTGTAACCTTGGAAGTTGTTCAACTGTCTTAACTTAAAAAAAATGAACATATAATTTACCAAGAAGATCACAAGAAATGAAAATCGATAAATCAGTGTATCAGNAATATACTATTTCGGTTTTGTTTAATGTTATTTGTATTGGCAACATTCTGGAAAATATCAAATGTGTATCAAATTAAACATAATGAGGAGTTGCAGTTTTCACCATTCAAGATGAGAAAACTTAAAATCTTAAAAATAATAATTAAAGACATTAGCATCATTATCAAAGTTTTCAATTAGGTACAGATTTTTTATTTTATTGTTCCTAATATTAAACTAGATACAGACAGGTGCTAAATTCAATTTTCCGTCTATTTTATGGTTTGTTGTGATCTATTTCTTATAGTTTGTGAAAAATTTGCGATTTGGCCACGTTAAACCATTGTTTCCAATCCAAAATAGTTAAAAAATCAAGGTCACAGGTCAGTGGATACTACTATGCACTGGGTCGGTGGTACTGCAAATATAATAAATATAAACAACAGGCAAGAGTCTTAATCCCTAGTCTCAGATTTTTTTCTGAAGAAGAAAGCGATATGCCTCTCGAAACGTCAAGAAGTTTTAATAACGACGTTGTAACCACCTTGGAAGTTGTTCAACTGTCTTAACTTAAATAAAAATGAACATATAATTTACCAAGAAGATCACAAGAAATGAAAATCGATAAATCAGTGTATCAGCACAGACAAAATAGCTATTAGCGATACGCTATATTGTCTGTGGTATCAGTGTAATAAAATATGGATATGTGTTAATAAATATTTTCTATAATATCTTCATAACCGAAGATAATTTCGACTTTTGATGGGTATACATTTTTTGTGTAGAATAAAATTCTCTACCTATTTCTGATAGTTACGCGTAAAGATTTAAACGTGAAAAAAAAAATTATAGAAGAATATTCTATGGTTGTAGTAAAATGAACGTCCTGTTTGATTTAACCTAATAGGAAGCCAATCACTGCATATCTCATGAAGAGAAACTCAGACTTAAGGAGAAAACAGAAATAAAAAAGAAGCTTTAACACCCTTTAACTTTTTTTGCGACATTTATCGTTTAAGCAAGTTTGGTTAAATCGACACCATTTGGGTTCTAGATTATACCCTTGACGTATGTACCATTCGTTAGGTGACACCCTGTATATTTATAAATATTCTGTCAGTTATCAATGTCACATACAGGATGATTCACAATTGACGACCAAAAATAGAACCTCGTATTCTTTGGTGAATTTTAAGGAAAATTCTATAAAGTTTTTAATCTTCATTAAAAAGATACAGATTGTTGGCTTTTTGGCTTTAAAATATCACTAAAAATGCGAAAATTTTTCTATGCGCATAAAAAAAATATTGGCTTAACTTTTGGCGGCACAATATGTTAAAAAAAATCGAAAAATGTCATATTTTTCTTTCTATTTAATTATGTATCTTTTCAAGAGTTGATTTAAGGCGACAATGGAAGAGGAAAAAAATGTTTGTAATTAAATTTTACAAAATATGACTAGTTACAAATCGAATGAATCATGATTATTATTGTAAAAATCGAAAAAATCGCCAAAAGTGGGGTTAAAAAACATTATTTTTTAGGGAATTTCTTTTGGGGTTTTTAAGTTTTGTATAGGACCTTCATACTTGGCTCAAGAAAAGTTCATGTTATGTAGAATCATCACAACAAATTT
>NW_019416267.1:1063426-1065073 GCF_000390285.2 Anoplophora glabripennis | reverse complement strand
TATTGAAATTGGGTATTGGACCTTTATACTTTTCTTGAGCCAAGTATAAAGGTCCTATACCCAATTTAAATACCCCAAAAAAATTCCCTAAAAAGTATTGTTTTTTAACCCCATTTTTGCGATTTTTTCGATTTTTACAATAATAATCATGATTCATTTGATTTGTAACTAGTCATGTTTTGTAAAATTTAATTACAAATATTTTTTTCCTGTTCCACTTTCGCCTAAAATCAGCTCTTGAAAAGATACATAATTAAATAGGAAGAAAAATATGACATTTTTCGAATTTTTTTAACATATTGTGTCGCCAAAAGTTAAGCCCACGTTTTTTATGCGCATAGAAAAATTTTCTAGTGATATTAGAAAGCCAAAAAGCCAAAAATCTCCGTGGATATACGATTCACCCAAACCAAAAGAGATACCGCCTAGTCTGCATGTAAATTTTAGGAAAAGGCCTCAGATTTTGGACAAACTTTACATAAATACATGTGCCATTTTCAAATTATTTCACTTACTAGTTTTTAAAGTATTTAAAAAAATTAAAAATATTTTTTGAAATTTAACACCCTGTATCTTTTTAACGAAGCGCCCTAGATAAAAACTTTATAGGACAGACGGGAGTCTTTCTAAAATTCACAAAGGTTTCATTTTCGCGTCACCATTTGTGAATCATCCTGTATATTGAAATTTTGCTAATTGTTAAAGCCTAGATGGGAGATCTATAACAGCACTACGCTTCACAGTATACCCAATTTAATTTATGTATCACTATTTGCTGCAGACCCTATACTTTTAACCACGCTTTACTACCTTCAAATTAAGCAAGAATTGAAACGGAATCCCGGCAGGGATATATTTACCGTTGCAATCCGAAACATAAAGAAAGGACGTTAAACTTTAAACAATGATTGAGTAACCTCACGGGGTATCCGATACAACTGAATTCCATTTCCGTTTGCAGGCTACGGCGGGTTTGTGTAAACTTTCAATTAAAGTAGCTGCAAAAACTTTAAATTTATAGCAGAGTGTTCTGATCTATCCGTTCGGCGCGAGTATGTGTGTGTTTCTAACCGCCAGGAAACTATCTCTGCCTTTAACGTCCGAGTACAAAAGCGGGTGCACAAAGCGGACACGTCCAGACAATCGAAAATTTAAAATGTGACAGATGGAATCCGGTATTCCACGATTAGTTAGGTACACTGCGTCTGTTTGTACACCAAATTAAGTCTCTTTGTTGTGATACGTCAATTTGAAATCGTTTTTGTTTGGGGTTTTGCAGATTCCTACAAAATGGAGCCTTATTGTAAATATACTTTTGGTAGCCATGACTATTCAAGGGAAAATGGTACGTTAACCGCCTATTGTGAATTCATTGGCCCGTGACTTTTTCGAAACATGTATACTTTGTTAAAATAATAATTAAATTTTAGTACAAAAATTTAAATATACAGAGTGTCTCATAATTAGCTGCCAACCCTGAACAGGCCGATTCTATGATCAAAAATAAGTAAAAAAGTTCATATGAACATGGGTCCGGAAATGCTTCCTAAGGGCACAGGGACCCATTGAAGAGGGAGGAATGGAAATCATTTTTTTGCAATATCTCTCAATCGCGGTGTGATAAATGAATGAAATTTGGTATACACA
>NW_019416267.1:975738-1062052 GCF_000390285.2 Anoplophora glabripennis | reverse complement strand
CAATGTTATAAATAGAAACCTTATTCTGACCCTTATGGTTTCCGATCATTGAAAAATGGTCGGCATTGTTGCTAAAACATTATTTAAGATGTAAAATAATTTTTAAGTAATATGCCGTTAAAAACTATAGGTCTATATAAAAATTATTAATTTAATCTTAAAGTTGTTTTTGTAACAAATGCACTTTTAAATTATTTTTACTAATTTTAAACATATGTTGTATGCCAACGGGTTCATCACAATTTTTGCATAAATAAATTGTTCAAACAATTGTAGTAACAGAAGTTATGAGAAGCAAATATGCAAATGCGAGGGTACTGTTACTTCAAAACATCTTATATTATTATTATATCACTGTTTTAAATGTATTTATATAAGAATTCTCATGAATTTTGGTTAAAGTTAATTGTTTATTATTATATTATTTATTTAAAAATAATACTTTCTTGCAAATCATTAAATTTCTAAATTTCTCAAAATATTTTCTCAATTCTCTATACACAATTTTTTTTAATCTTAAAGACAAAGCCATCATAGTTTCTACGGTATAAATTAAATTTCTCTTGAAATTAGGATAAAACTCATTTTGGACTTATACAGTTTCGGAGAATTGTTGCAACGAATAATTACGGCATTACAATTTTCATTCTTTATGTTATATTTCTGATGAAAATTTGTAAATGCCGTATTAATGACCTAAAAATGTAGTAAAAACTTAATGAAAAATATTATCAGCTAGCTATGTAAAATCAACTAGTTAAAAATGTACGGCATTGATTTTTTTTTACTTATGAAAAGTCAATAACAGCTATAATATTTTGAATTTTCAAAATATTGTAAATTTTCCAAATTTATTTATTTGTTTTTTTAATTTGTACCATTAATTATAACCGGCCATGATTTAGTACGATAGTTTTTGGTTATATTTTATCAAAAAATTGGTTGCCGTGCAGGAATTAATGATCTTATCGAAAAAAATAAAACTCAGTTCCAAAATACAGGTAATTGTTTATAAACTTTCGCATTAACCAGAATTTTCAGACGGCAAGAATTATTTGTTGAGTTAAATAATCATGTGGAATCGATGCCGTACATTTTTCAATGACTTGAAACAATGGGGCCTAAAATAGAGGGTTGCGCCCTGCATTTCTAACCCCTGTATCAGCAGACACGTACGGCGTCACTAAAAAAGTTATTTACATATCAATTCGCAACTTGCAGTATAAATGCGTACTGTAATAAATCACCAAAAATCGGGCCAAAATTTTCAGAAAATCCTGGCTTCCGGAATTACTATTTTTGTACGGCATTAAATCGAGGTTCATTTTTTTGTGTAACCTATATACTTAAGAAATTCCGTACACAGATGTATGCTGGGTCAAATGACCCCTTGAAAATTTCCCTTCAAAACATACTTTTTAGAACATTAATGCCAAATAGGAGGAAGCAAAATGTTTAAAAAATAATAAAGTAATAACAGTATTAAAGAGAACATGTAGAACTGGAAAATAAAATCGTATATCTTAAATAAACATTATTGATTAATTTAATATTTTCTAACTTTTAACCTAAAAAAACAATATTTTTTCACAATATACCACATTTCACGCCTTACTACGGCATACTACATATTAATAATAAAAACCTTCACACTATCTCGAGATCTATTAAAGATAAGTATAATAAATAAATGTATAAATATTGAAAAGTCTTTCCAATGATCTAAAGATATGTAGCGAATTTCATTAAAAATGTTAGGGCATATATAATTTCCACAACATTTACTATAACACTCGAAAAATATCTTTAAAAGTAACACAGAAAACCGAGGGGCAATTTTCGCTTGACCACCATGTACAACTATATTTACATATTATTTTAATGTATGTCTATACTATCAATTTTGCTCTAAAATAATTATTTGTTTATTTTAAGCTGCAATTAAAACAAATTGTAGTTTCTTGAGCAAAACAAGATGGTGCAAGTGCAATATTGTTTATGCAATTTATTCCAAATATGATAATTATACAAGAATATTTTCCCGTAAATGTTTTGTGTACTATATATAAATATTATACAAAAGTCACGGACGTAAAAGTTAAACTTTGAGATAGTCCATATCCATATCCATATCTACGACACTGGCAATTGAAATGCATAAATATCTTAGCTCAATAAGTTCCAAACATGGGAGCTACTGAATCAAATTTTGTAAGTTATCATAACCAGCTTGTGATATGTCGGAAAAAATGCAAATATCTTGGAAGCATACACGGTGTCCCAATAACGTGTACTACATGTTATACATGTCAAAGTAGGATGATTTAATTAAACTTACCTTAATCTAAAGCTGCTACGTATAACCGCTAAAAGGGGTCAAATTTAGCAAATTAATTTTTATCCAAATAACTCTAATTTATCTGTTGCAAATTTTTATCTTGTATTCATCATTTCAATACAAATTATGATCCATTTTATAATAAAAATAAAATAATGCTTTATGAAGCTCAAATACTTAGTTGTAATCGAAAATTGTTAGAAGGTAAGCATTTCCAGTAACTCATAATTTAGTTAAAAATTAATCAAATCCGTTACGTATTTACCTAATTCTACAAATTATGAACAGTAATTTCTCGTCGAATTCGTGTAATTACATGAGTTTTAAATGTAATACAACATTACACGTGTGTTAAATTACATTTCAAATTAGAATAATTCAGAGAGATTCAAATGTGATCGTAACAATTTACAAAAGGGAAAAATATATGTGCAATTGTTATTCTATTTACTCTATTATATGTTATTAAAAGTAAATAATTACAATTTTTTTCAGTAATTTTCGTGAAATAATATTCAATAGCTACAAAGCAATATTTCTTTTTATTATCAAATGGAACATATTTTGGATGACAATAATTAGATTGTATTTGTATTAACAATGGAATACAAAAAAATTGCAGTAGAATCTTAATGAGATAATAAGAACTAAAGTTAGTTAATAACAACGAACAATCATGAATTCCAATGCTGGGGATTTTGTATTAGACTTTTCTCTTTATTTTGTCAAACCAACTGGCAAAGACCTTCTAGTCGCTTGGAAGCACGTACACCCAAAATTTTTCTTCAGCAGTTTCGTTTTCAACTAAAATTTGGTTATGTTTAAATAATAGTAACAATAACACTTGCATTGGGTATCTATTTATCATGAGAGAATTCTTTAGTCTTAAGTTACTTTAAATTGATTTGAAAAGTGCATTTTTAAATTTCGAGATCGGAAACTTATCCCGGCAAACTCGTCAACAACATTTTTTAATGATAAATCCCAGGACTGTATCCCGATTCTGAAAAGTGGACTCTAAAGGCACAATATTTTCCACGAAAGATTCAATTATTATTACATAAAAACCAATACAGCGGCCCTTTTCCGAGTTTATACAGTGGAAATTCTCGTGTTTGACGAGATCGTTGCGCGAATTCGTTTTTCAACAGTTAATGGACTCGATTGTGATGTCCACTTTTATTTACCTATCTGCTATCGACACCTATAAACAGAACATTTTTTGAGAGAAATGTGTAGCTCCATACAGTTATTTTCAACGCCCACGTATTCAATTTCTACAAAATTATTCGACAATTTTGTTGCAGCCATTACCCTCTATTTATGTCGGCTTCCATGTTACCGGTGTTTTTAAGCATGGCTCCCAAATATTAAGTTTGTAACTTACTAGCGCTTCTACTTGTTCATTTGTTACTATCATATATCTCTGTTTTAATAAAAGTTATTTTCATTCCAAAATATTGCAACGTTTTGTGTTAGATTTCTATTGTCCTTCAAAGAACATTTAAGAAGTCTGGTTATCAGATAATCATCAAAAAGGAATTCTTAAACTCCTACGTCAAGTGTTTGAGAATTGAAGTGACTAAAATTTCTTCCTGTCATTTTAAAGACTTCATTCATAACCGCAATACATAATATAGAACTCAATATCCCTTTTTGTCGCCTTTGTACGTGGTAAAATGTTTTGTTAAAAATTAAAATATATAAATCCTATACAAAAGATTAAAATAATTATTACAATATTACTACATTATTATTACAATAAAGTATGAGAATACAATGATAGAATAGTAACATGAAAACAGTTCATGATGGTTCATAGTAGGAATTAATTTATTAAATGTCAGATAATATTGGTATCTTCAAAATATTTCTTATGCTTTATTTGTAATATAACTTTTTATTTTATTTTTAAATGCTATAGATTCTAATGATCTAGTTATTGGGCCTAGTTTATTGTACGCATTTAAGATTAATGATTTCTTTATGAATTTAAATTTAGGAGGTCTCAAATAACTTGCTTTCGTTGTATTGTAATAATAATAAAGGCCACTTTGAACACTAAAATCTTTCTTATTACTAAGCTTAGTGCTGCGCAGAGTTCAACAGGACCGTAGTCAGATTACGAATGAAAATATTAATATGTTTACAGAAAGCATGTCGCAACATATTACTATTACCAATTATTATGTAATTAAAAATATTATATTTGATAACACAGATATTATTTATTTAACCTTTCTACCTACGTCAATATCCACTTCCAAAACATGTAACGAACCCTTCTTACTATTTCTGACCATTTTATTAGACAAAAACGATCACTGAGTTTTATCTGGATTAAGAGTTACATTATTATCTGAAAATTAACTGAAATAGAGTCCATCAAGAATTCCTCACTGACACTTGTATTAAACAAAGTGGTGTCATCAGCAAAGATAACGCATTTACATAAATTAAAAATAAAAGTGGTCCTAGTACAGGGCCTTGTGGTACACCGTACCGAATCAATTGAATGTCAGAGTTAATATCATTAATTGAAACAAATTGTTTACGATTTAAATACCATTGCAGCAATAAAGCTGGTAGTTCTCTTACCCTATAATCCAATTTTTTAATTAGTTATTCATGTGAAACAGTATTGGATCACAAGCTATAGTAACAGAATGTGAACCTTCATCAAGTTCTTCAACAATAAAATTTGTTATTTTCGAGAGAATTTTTAATTCTTTTTTCTCTTAGAAAAGAAATTTTGGATTTTATTAAAAAATATATTTAGCATTTTCTAAATAACACAAAATAATAGGTAAGTATACATATTGTTGAATATTAACGATATTGCATAAGACTACATGTAATATATTCAGCAACCCAAAGAGTAATAAAGTAATAAACAACCGAAGGGATAGTTTCTTGACCTGCAAGTACGGAGGGCACCGAGGACCGACCGACCACCCAGTTAGTTAGTTCTTTCCGAGCATTCAAACACACCGCGTCTACTTTCGATATATTGTATTTCTGTATTAGTCATTTATAACAATTCTTGTTTTATCAATAAACAATTGCAGTTATGTGTTCCAAATAAAACGATTCATTCCACTGAACCACTCCGACAGGTTATGGGCCCAGGATATTTGGAATTCAAAGCAAGTATTAAATATTGATTATAAAAAGAAATCAGTGACAGTTAAAAATGGTTCAAGGCACAAGTGTGTGGTATACAGTTGAAAAACTAAACAACGAAAACTACGCAGTATGGTGCTACAAGATGGAAATGCTACTCAAGAAAGAAAAAGTGTGGGAAGTGATTAAATCGAATGCACCGAATCCAGTGAACCAACAATGGAAAGACAACGACGAACAAGCTCTCTCATCTATAGCATTAAACATAGAAGACAATCAGATTTGTCACATTCGTGGCGCTGAAAGTGCAAAGGATGCTTGGACACGTCTAAAGGATTATCATCAAAAGGCATCGCTGAGTAGTGTAGTGTTCTTGTTGAAAAATTTATGCACGCTGCGATTAGCTGAAGGTGGAGATATGGAAAATCACGTAACAACGTTCACTGACATTGTGGATAAATTAGCGGCGTTAGGAGAACCACTAAAAGACAAATTGCAGGCTGCAATGTTGCTTGTAAGTTTGCCTAACTCATACGACCCTTTAATATCTGCAATTGAAAGCAGACCAGACAAAGACTTTACATTTGAATTTGTCAAAAGCAGGTTAAGGGATGAGTACAAGCGACGGAAAAATCAAGCAAATAGCGGCGACAATGAAACTGCGATGAAAGCAAATTTTCAGTCACATAAGTCTTCAAAAAAGTCGAATAAATCGACGTGTTTCTTCTGCAAGAAAATAGGCCACTTGAAGCCGGAATGTCGAAAATTTGGCAAGTGGAAAGCCAAGCAACAGAGCAAACAAGATTCTGCAAAAACAGTGAATAAAAGCATCGACTTGTGTAAAGTGGTTACATATGTAGACACGGAATTATGTCTAAAAAGTGTCGAAGAACAATCAAATCCATGGATCGTCGATTCAGGTGCCACGTCGCATACGGCAAATTCAAAGGAATTGTTCACGACGCTCGACGAAACCATAAAAGGAATAGTTCGCTTCGCGGATAAAGAAGGATCGGCAAAGGTATTGGGTTCTGGGTTAGTGTCATTGAACTGTGCAGTGAACAATAAAGTAGTAAAACTGCAGGCCCAGAACGTGCTCTACGTACCGAAGGTGGCGTCTAACCTTTTGTCAATAAAACAGTTGGTCAAAGACGGTTATGATGTGAAGTTTTGTTCAGAAAAGGGACAGTGCGAGATAATTAAGGAAGGGCATATTCACGCTACAGCACGTTTATCACCCGAATTGTACGAACTAAGAACGCATGAAGCTTTTACAACGGTACAGCTTAAACACAAAGCATTTTGCGAGCACTGGTGGCACGAAAGATTTGGCCATCGAGACATTACCGCCATAAAACTATTAGCGAAGAAGAACATGGTCACCGACATGAAGATAGAAGAGTGCGAAAT
This sequence comes from Anoplophora glabripennis, assembly GCF_000390285.2. Lineage (NCBI taxonomy): Eukaryota > Metazoa > Arthropoda > Insecta > Coleoptera > Cerambycidae > Anoplophora > Anoplophora glabripennis. Next base: position 1,055,181 of record NW_019416267.1, on the reverse strand, counting down.
AAGCAATAATTTTTGTGAGTGCTGCGTAAAGGGGAAGCAGACGAGGAAACCTTTTCCAAAGCATGCAGGTAAAAACTCGACCGAGATTTTACAACTAGTGCACACAGATGTCTGCGGGCCAATAAACCCGCCCACTCCTCGGAATAAGAAGTACGCCCTAACTATAATCGACGATTATAGCAGGTATACGCACGTATATCTTTTGGAGAGGAAATCCGAAGCCGCTGTAAAAATCAAGGAATTTGTCCAGATGACAAAAACAGCCTTTGGAAAGAAGCCAAAAATCATTCGATCAGATAGAGGACTTGAATATGTTAACGCGGAATTAACGTCATTCATGAAAAAGGAGGGAATTCAAGCTCAGCATACAGCTCCATATACACCCGAGCAAAATGGCATTGCAGAACGGAAAAATCGCTCTCTCATCGAGATGGTCAGGTGCATGCTTATTAGTGCAAATTTAGATCGCAAGTATTGGGGAGAAGCGATTCACACCGCAAATTACTTGCAAAATAGATTGCCATCGAGAGTCATCGATAAGACGCCGTTCGAGCAGTGGCACAGTAAAAAGCCAAGTGTCAAAGATTTGCAAGTTTTTGGAGCACGAGCATTTATGCACATCCCGAAAGAAAAAAGATTAAAATTAGACAACAAATCGGAAGAATTAATCTTCGTGGGATACTCAGAAGAATCAAAGGCTTACCGACTACTCGACACTAAGACGTCGAAAATAAGAATCAGCCGAGATGTTATATTCGCCGAAATTGCAAAAGACTCGAAAGACTGCAGCATTAGTGAGAGTGAAGTGATTATTACTCAGGATAATTCCAACGGAAGCGAAAATATTAATGCCGAATGTCAAGATCAAGAGTCAATTAATAACGATCATCAAGAACGAGCGCCAGAGAATGAAGTTCGAAGATCGGAAAGAGTGAACAAAGGAGTGCCACCAGATTACTATATGGGAAAAGTTAACCTAGCAATTCACGAAGACCCGACAACAAGACAGGAAGCTCTTTCAAGACCAGACAAGGACAGCTGGATTAGTGCAATGAACGATGAAATTGCTTCTTTAGAAAGTAATAAAACGTGGACATTAGTTGACCGGCCAAAGGACCGAAATGTCATAAAATCAAAGTGGGTGTTCAAATCCAAGCACATATAAATACCTGAATCCATAAAAACGTAAAGAATAAATTATCTCCGAGATTATATTCAACTGTGAGTTCTACCTATTTAAAAAACTCTTGTTAACCAGAAAATGTATTGTATTCTACCTAAAATTATTAATAAATTCAACTTGTTTATGTTACAGGTTTCGGAACTAACATTAATAATTATTTTTTTTAGATTCAAAAACGCGGAGATACACTTCAATTTTCATATCTTGCATCTTTAAAGACTGTCCATTTAACAGAAAGCAGAATGGGCACATGTGTATGGAGTTACCCAATTTTTTTGGCACATAAAAATTGTTTTGTTAAAATTTCTCTCCAGCCTTTTTCCCTAAAAAATAAAATGTTAATTTTCCGTACCACATTTGGATGTAAAATAAACCCAAGAAATAATAACGCTGGTGCTTTGTTTTGTTAATTTGTGTAACGTGCTAATTAATCGCATCTCTTCATCCGTTCCATACACTGGAAACATGTGTAAGGCCTAATGATGGAAATCAAGAGAGCTAATTAACAGCGCCGTTGAAAATATTTTGCAATTAAAATTACTGTTCCATTCATATTCACAAATTAAGCGAGTAGCTAATTTATATAAACGACTGTTAGCATATCTAAATATTCAAACACGAATGTTACTGCCGTGTTCACCGCGATAGTGTCACAGAATGTAATACTTCTCTTTCATTAAAGATAATGCTGGAAATTGTAAAACCGCAAAGTGTTAAATTTATAGAGAATGTCGAGCAATTTTTTTTAATTAGAAAGCACGAGAATACATTTCGCTGTTATCAGGACAAAGGGGTAAAGAGGGATGAGTAAGGTGGAAATCGGTTGTCGATTGATACGTTGATAACTTGCGAATATCTGTCTTTCTGTCTTGCGGGTGTAAATATACGCGTAATCGAAGAAAAATGTAAAATACCTAAAACAAATATTCTATATTGCCTCCCGTCGGGACAGATCAGGTTTTGAGTATTGTGATGATGCAGCAGCCCGCATTCCTACGCGTATCCTAGCAACATATAAACAACACTTTGGCAATGTTGCCAGGCGTACTTACGGATTTATTTTGTACACTTTTTTATCAATATCTGTTTTTTGCGTTTACTGTATTTACTTCAATGTATGATGTAGGTATTGATAAAAATGTTTTAAAGAATAAACGAATATATATGTAGTTTCATATGATATTCTACAGCTGTGTCATAATTAGGTTATTTAATGATAATTTCGTTAATTAGTGACTATTTTCATTTTTTGGTATTGAAATACTGCAGAAAATATATTTCCAAATAAACAAAATTCGTAATCATATTTTAAACAGCTTGTAATATAATTTTTTGTAAATATAATATTTGATGATGATAAATTTATTTAATATACAAGGTGGGTTATTGTTAGTTCGTCGCGGAATGTAGGTACAGGTTTTTTTTTTTGTATTTTGACATCCACTTATAGGTTTAATAATTAAAGATAAAAACTTTAAATACAAATGTACGACTTTTCCTTTATTTCTTTTGACATCAAAATTTGCTGGCATAAAATATATCTATAGCTTGCGCGCAAAACTTAACAAGTCCATTCTTACCATAAGTTCACATGTCCAATTCATGTTCTTTTAGATTATAATGTTGATAATTTTGGTGATAAGTTGATTTCATTCCCATATGCTTACTATGGAAAATGTATCGCTCCTACATAATTTCTTGACTTTAATATGGACTTGTTAAGTTTTCCGCGCAAGCTACAGATATGTTTAAAGTAAAAAAAAAACATAAAAAAAATTAAAATTCATCCATATTGAAATAACAAACAACGATTTTTACAACTAACCTTTACAACAACATACGGGGCATACCTAAAAACGAAATAACATTAAAATACTTACAAGTAATTGTGATGATATAGTTGAAAATATGCTTTAATTTACTATTTATTGCTTTAAAAACAAATTCAGAATTATCAAACATTTCGTCCTGTATTTTTTGTTGCAATACTTGTAAATTTTGAGGACATTAGTAATATATAGGGTTATAGGAACTTTCTTTCTTATGGAAGGAAACTCCCCCTGAATTTTTTCGCGATATTAATGGGACATCCTGTATAAGCATATATCTACATGCTGTCTCTTATTTGATGGTACAATCCGTTTGCTACTATGTAGTATTTTTTGTCATAAAATCACTGACTTAATGCTCCATTGATTGGTCTAAAAGAGGACAACTTTTCCTAGTAACATTTTTTCGAAAAAGTAAAAATAAATGTAGGTAGTTTGTCCTATTGTAATAGTAGTGTAGTGTAGTGTTAGTGTAGTATCCACATTTTTACCGTACATGCAATGTTATAGCTTTTTCCAAGGCAACTTCATTTTAAATACAAGCAAAACTTTTTATCAAGTGTGCTTTTTCCGTATAATGTAAAATAAAAAAGATTTTTTCCTTTTATGCGTTCTAACCGTAGACATACTGTAAATAAAAATAAATTGTGGTTAAAAGTTAAATAAAACATTTCAAGTACATTTTTTTTGGTGCTGTGTAACACAAATTGTAGTTAGTCGTATTTTCTATATAAATTATAGTCGACCGTTCTACAATTATGTAAATTTTTAATATATGTTTTTCCATGTACGCAATTAAGGAAAATAGGTACACATTTTTTATATCAACTCAGTATTAAAGCACTTGAGCAATCAAATAAACTGAAATGAGTAGTAAAAGTATCTACGTACCCAGGGCTTTAAAGTTTAGTCCGAATATGAGATTGCTGGCTCCTTTGACCGCTGCAGCTTTGAAGTAATCCGAAACGGAAAATAAAAAACCCCTAATTAATTAACATGATCCATTAAATTAAATTTATATCGACTTTTTTCGTTAATATGCCGTACAGGCTTGAGAGTGCAATAACGAAAAGGAATATTTCATCGGTTATGACAAATTTAGCAATTTATTTGACCTTTTAAACATATCCACAGGGAATAATATTTTACCGCGCCAGATTTGATTTAGAGAACATGATACAGGAAAATGGAAGATTTATGCCGTTTCCCTTTACTGTCACGTATACCGGCTCAAATTATCACCATGTATGGCCTAGCCTCTTTTTGCCTTCCTTTTATCTATTCGTTTTACATTTATATTCAACGTGTGCATGGGCTCCGCTGCATGCAGTTAATTCAACTATCAACTGAATTTCGAACTTTTTAAAAAATGTATATGTAAGAATAATTAAATTTGTTTCCGTTGTATGGAAAATATGTACATACACACGTTATGAATATTGAAAAATGTAAACTCTGTTTGTGGTTTTGAAAAATAACATAGAATATATGAATACTTCCGACTATACGGGTGGCCAAATGAAAACGAAACTTTGTAAATTTGTGCCATTAAATATTCGGCAAAATATGTGGTTACTGCATGACGGAGCCCCCGCCCACTTTTTTCGGAGATTACGCGACTTTCTAAACATTACTTTCCCCGATCGCTGGATAGGCCGCGGCAGCCTAGTTCATTAACACCCTGTATACTTACATTGGATTAAATTTTGCCTCTGTTGTTTTAAAAAGCTTTTTCACGCTTTGGATATTTCAGGATTAATCTCAGAACAATCTTGATTAAAACTAGTTTTTTGAAAGGTTTGTTCAATGGCAACATTTTTAAATCTGCTGTTTCAGAAACAAATAGAAAAAACGTTTCTATTTTTTCTACTATGACCCATAGAACAGATGGTATATAATACTACGCATTCCAAGAAAATGTACCACTCATTAAAAAAGGATGGAAAAAAGAAAACAATACAAAAAAAGGAAAAAAAATAATGTCACGACTGATTAAATTTATTTATTTATTTTTTGGGTATTTCATAGAATCACATTTTTTATTCTATTATAGGGGTATTAAACTAATTCAATTATACTTTTAAAAAATTTGCTCTAAAAACATCCTATCGAATGAAGTGAAACAGTGTTTTGATACCAAAAATCTAGATATGCAATAGATATTTAACGTCATAAATATGATTCCTGTTGATATTGCAGAAAACTACTACTCTGTGCCCTAGCTAGTGTGGAATTAACATCAGCAATATCTAATAAATAGCTAGTACCCAAAAAAAAACAAATTATGTATAAAACTGTGTATTTTTTAGAGCAGATGTAGACTTGCTTTGCATTTAAAAATAATGACTTATAAAAAGTCGTTCTTTTTGTTAAAAATACCAGCTAGAATGAAATAAAATCAACCAATGTTCAAAATCAAAATATTTACGCATTGGCCTAGGGATTTTAGCGACAGTGTTTCCTACTATCCCCCATCACTGGTTGACAAATTTATGTACCACTTCATGAATTTTTGCCAATAATTAGTTAAGTCAAGAGATATTTGTATAAATGTAATTTTCTTTAAATTCACATCTCAAAATCGAAGCATTCTACAACCTATGAATATTTTTCCTTTATGCAGTTCTTTGAACTGTCAAATAAATTAAAAGTAATGTTTTTTAAGACAGACAAATTTAATTGACAAATAAATTTAATATCAGATGAAAATAATTAGCCTTTGAACAATATTTTCTATCGATTCCTCAAGTTTGACTAAAATAACTTGACTCACCCTGTACATATTCTTTACATATTCAATCAATATATTAGACTCAAATCAATGAAGACGTGTACCAAGCATCTAACTAAAATAGTTTATAAGTGATAATTAAAAATATTGGTTTGTGATACTATATCTCCATATACTTAAGTCCCCATCTTTATCGGACATCCCGTATTATAATAAACTAATGATTTTAAATTCATTTTTACTTATTCTTTATTAAACCCACAAAATCAACATTTATAATTAGAAGAACTTCAAAGAAAAGTTCATTATTACTGATTTTTTTTCACAGACTAATGTCTATAGAACTTTTGTATTTTGCTCAGCGATTTACATCAATTTATAAAGTAAACATTTAAAAAGTGATCAAAATATATCCAGAAACTAGGTACACGTCATTACAAAGAGCAAATCTCTATTCTGTCAATCCTGTTTACGACTGATAGGAGTTATATTTAAGGAAAATTCAACGATAAACCAAACAATAGCATATATTGATTGGAAGTTACACGAGAGATTTTATGATTTTTTTTTACTAAATCGGATATTTCTATTCATTATTTCCTTTAGAAATGGTCATACTATAAAAATTATAGCTTGTATTTTCAGAATGGAATGTTATTTGTCGGTTTTACGATCAAGAACGTCGATAAAATCAGTGAGGGGAAGTAAAGATGAGTTTGTAATACCTCTGTGTCACGAATTAGTTTTTTAAGTCTATAAAAGTACAAACTTTAATATAAGTGTTCCAGAAGCGACCTCTTGTAAGTATATTACAAAGAAAGTTTTCCAATATTTCTATTAATTTGTCTTTATTAAGTATTTCTTTGTTTATCCAGTGAAGAAATGGACTGATACAAAATTAAGAATAGTACATTGTGACCTGCTTTTTGGTAAACAATATCTAACAATTATGTTAAGTTTTTATCATCGAGATATAGTAATGTTCAGGAAAACTCATTTGACGTGCTTTTTAAAATGTGAATTAAAGTGAAAAACAAACTGTAGCTGAAACTTTGCTAAGTTGTCTAGTAGCGAAACTTTCCACAAGTTATTGGCGAATGACTCTTAGTTAAATACGAATCAAAAGTTTCTAAAAATGGCATATGACCACCAATTTCTGATATTTTTTTAGTTTAAATAACAAAAACTAAATAACTGCAGAAGAAAGTGGAGTGGGAGCCACCATTTGTTTACAAATGGGTCAAATCCAACCTTAAAAAGAAGAAAACTCTGCACAAAGGCATGCCGAGAAGTTCTTTAGAAGATCATCGGAAGAGTTGACAGTGGATCTTCTGAACTACTAAAGTCATAGATTAAGAAGACGGCTCTTATAGGTTATGTCAATAATAAATCTCAGCCATGTGCATCCAGCAAGGGCGCACTATACAGGGTGTTTTTAAATGAAGTAGCAAAAATGGTACCAGTGAATGTAGAGCCAAAAATAAGAAGATTTAATTAAAAATGCCTTATATGAAAGTTGCACCCATGAGGCGATATACTTACCCTCTTAAAGGAGGGGATTTTTTTCTTTAACATGGGGAATGCTAGAGACACAAAACTTAGTATGAGTATCCTACTAATAAAGACAAAACTTTTCAATATTTGTTCTATCATTGGCGTATTTTATAAAGGAGTGAAACAGTCTACCCCATTGCAATATTTTACTAGAAATTTTTTATATGAAGCAAATTATTTATTTAACATTTTATTTATTGGGGAGATGATTTATAGCGCAACTTTTTTTACCTCTTGTAATTTCAGTTTAAACGTTTGGATGAGAGTTGTAGGAAATACTCTAGTAGTTCCTTTTATTCCACACAGGCTTGGAGCGGCCGAGTATCTTAGATTTTTGAACAAATATCTTCCAACATTACTTGAGAATGTACCCCTCGCTACGCGTCAGGTGATGTGGTAAATGCACGATGGGGCGTCTGCACATAGTACACTTGTCGTTGGAGAATGGTTACATTTAAATTACCCGAATCACTGGGTTGGTCGTGGTCGTGATGCCCCTGTTTGTTGGCCTGCACGTTCACCTGACCTAACGCCTATGGAGTTCTTTTTGTGGGAACACATAAAAAGTATTGTTTATGCCACTCCTGTTGCCTCCTTAGAAAAACTACGCTTAAGAATATTCCAGGCAACAGATGACCTTCGCAATAACCAAGAACTGTTTGTGCGAGTGCGTTATAACTCGAACAGACGTATTAAGTTATGCTTGCTGCAAAATGGAAATTATTTCGAGAATATTCTTTAAATTTAATTTTGGATTTCTTGTTTTTCGTTTGTATTCAATTTTATTTCAGATAAAGAACTTCACCTAATAAATGTCCCATAGTCATAAGTTATCAAACATGTTTCATTAATTAATAGCAATTATTCTTATTATTAAATTACCAGCTTATTGACAGAAAGTGTCAATTTATTAATATGATAAATAACAATTTATTTGTTATGACATTCGCTTACTTTATTTTATAAATTTTCGCAATTACCCCTTTGGTGAACGATGACGCATCTAATTTTTTTACTTGAAACCTATCGGCTTTATCGAAAAATTACAAGAGGTAAAAAAGTTGCGCAATAAATCAGTCTTCTTAACAAATATTTTTAAATAAATAATTTGCTTCATATAAAAATTTTCTAATAAAATATTGTAATGGGGTTGACTGCTTCACTCCTTTATAAAATACGCCAATGATCGAAAAACATTTGAAAAGTTGTCTCTTTATTAGTAGGATGCTCATAACAAGTTTCGTGTCTTTAGCATTCCCCATGTTAAATAAAAAAATTTTAATGTGAATTTCAATCCCCTACTTTAAGAGGGTATATCGCCTCAGGCGTGCAACTTTCATATAAGGTATTTTTACTTCAGTCCTCTTATTTTTGGCTCTACGTTCACTGGTACCATTTTTGCTACTTTATTTAAAAACACCCTGTATACTGCAGGAAAAAGGAAACCAGACACTGTCAAAGCTTTGGAGTTTAAGTGGAAGGTAGTTAGAAGATCATTCATCAACCCTTAACTTAGAAACAGTGGCAAGATCAATCCAAAAAACGTTATATCTAGAACGTACTTAACTACAAAAAAATAATTTCCCATATTTGGTTTATGGCTCCTGCTGATCATTGGTGGTCAAATACTTTATCGTCGCTTTGATAGTTGTGATTACGGTGATGATAAATGCTATTTAGCTTTGCTATTAGGTTCTTCATTTGTCAAATTTTTTAAAGGTGTTACGTTAATGAAAATAATTAAAACATACACAATGAATAAAGGTTTATTTGATTAAATACTGTTTTACATTTTATATGAGTATACCTATTCATGAGAATATATTTTATTTGTCTTACAGTTACAATAGAATTTTTTCTAACGAAGATAAAACGGTTTGTACATCCAGTGAATCCGTACTGTTCAATGTTTATTGCCGATTCATAAACAACTTTCCACGGCAACTTCCAGCTTAGGATTGTACATACAATAATTTCCGGTAGGGCCGCTTAACATGCTGTGTTTTACTAAAGGATTATACGTAACTTATATTTCCTTCCCCATTGTCCCCTATCCTTTATCCTATCACCATTACTCAACCAGCCGGTGCCATTCTCTCTATGCAACTTGCGTATACGTTTCAATTCCATTATCCACTTATCTTTCTCGGTATATGTTGCCATTCTCTCATCCATTTACTTAAATGCTCCTCTCCTGAATACAGCCATGCAGATAAATTTTCTATACAGTGAGCTTAATGATGTTGAAAATATAAATAAGTTGGAAGCGCTTTATACGGTTAATTAAATGAGTTCGAGTTGAGATTTTTTTTCAGTAAAAGCGCTTTTGTAATAAAGTTTGTAAATTAATATTTACAAAAAATTCAATTTAGTGGTATAATACAAACTCGCATTTAAGCTACAATCAACAGAAATGTTATTTAGAAAAGAGACCTTTGACAATTGGATACATCTCCAAGATTTTTTTCTGTAACGTTAAAATATTTAATGAAACTTTCTTCGCTTATGATTAATAACTGCTAAATAATAAAGGAATCTAATTTCAAAAAGTTCGATTATTTTCTAAACAGTCCTCGTATCTATATAATAGTTCTAACGAAAACTTAATATGCCTGTACTGTAATTTTTTTATGAAATGTTATTCTAAATAATTAACAAGACGGATCAGTTTTGATTTCCACTTTATAAGGAAACTTGTTAGTGTGAGTAAATAAATGAATCTAGTAGGCACTCGCGGCTGGTTGATTTTTAAGGTAATAAAGACTACTTTCGTGATGAGAAAATTTCAGAAAAAATTGAGAAATAAAAAAATCAAACTACGTATTACCGAGTCTGGGATCTGAGAAGTATTGAGCATATTATCATATGATAGATACAAATATTATCCACCGACAAATATTTATATTTTTCCACTTTTTTCATCAAAAATTGTATGATTTGTGCATAAGAAAGGTCCTGTTATGCACTTGTCTATTCCGATAAGTCTTCAACTTTCGAGGATATTGCACAAAAAACTTTCCCAAGGTTGTATCTACCACAGGAAACATTTTCGGACCTATGTATATTTTAACTTTTTTTATTTTCGAATTCAATATCTACTTACAAAGTTTGGCTGGCTAATTATTTATTATGTAAATGAATCCAATTGAATGTGAATTTTGATGGAATTGACAGAAAATAATGAATTGGGCAAAAATAGAGCACAACATATCAAAAATGAGGAAGCCTATGAATAATTAAAAATTAAATTCAACGTGAAAAAATTAATTCTCAGCTCAAAACAGGGACGTAGGTATGAGGTATCTATTCTGTTTTGCATATTTCTCAAAAATTATGGCAAGTCATTTTTTCCATTTTTTAAGTACCTACATACATAATTTTGCTCCAATAATAACATTTCAGAAAGCATTTCATTTTTTTTTTTTTGGAAAGTACGACACCCTATATCTCAAAAATGATAACACTTACCAAATATCTTTAGATTTGGGCGAATAGTGCGTACGATCCTTCAATTTTGAACCCTGTATAAATTAATTAAAAGGTGATCAATAATCTGTTGTTATCAATTAATATGTTAAAAATTCAATTAAAAAAAAATCCCTTAAACTGAATTTAATCCAAATATCTACCGTGTGTTAAAAAACATTGAGGCAACACGACATTTTAATTTTCATATGTGACCCCCCTGTGTGTTTGTTATTAGTAACTTTTGTATTAAGTTAGGATAGCTCTGCCTATTCCAGGATCCTCCCATTACACTATGGCCCATTAGCTACAAAACACCCTATATATTTTTTATTTTCAACTAAATCGAAAGGTACTCAGGGTTATTTAGAAGAACCAAATACTTTTTGCCGATTTAACGCTCTTGAATTACATGGTAACTTTTGATGGAGGTAAACATAATTAAATTATCTTATTTCGACCCCATGATGGCTTCATGTTTTCTCATTCAGAAAAAGTTGATATGTAGCAAATTTACGGCGAGTCTCAAAAAAATTCAAGAAGAGCTGTAGAGTTATAGAGGTATTTAGAGCGCCTCATTCCTGTTCCTAAAACCTTTACAAGATTGGAGGCGACTTTGCGACGAAATGAAGATGCATTTTCTGTTTGGAAAAATCAAATAATTGACCGAAGGGTAAGAAAAAATATTAATACAGCTAGACTGTTACAGTATTTCGAATAAAATCCACGAAATCTATACGGCAGGCTAGCCGAGAACTGAATTTGGATAAATCAGCCGTTCAACGAATTTTAAAAACCAATGACTACTATTTGGAGTATTTGTCTGTAGTAGACTTAATTTTATAGCTCAAATTGTAGTAAATGTAGAAACTGTTAATCAGAGCCTTTTTCGACACGATCTTGAGATGGACGAAAGTCGGTTTGTCAGTAATAGTTTGCCAAACAGGTGCAACCAACATTACTGGTCCATTGAAAATCCCCACATTGTAAATCCAGTCCAAAACCAAAACCATTTTGGAGTAAATATATAATCATCGGTATGCATTTAATTGGGCCTTATTTTTATGAATATACATTGAACAGTGTGAGTTACCTAAATTTCCTACAAGAAGAACTTCCGGCACTTCTGGAGAATGTGCCTTTGCAGCTAAGGAGAAACTTATGGTTTCAGCACGACGGACGGGGCTTCACCGCACAAGGCCGGGATTGTGCAGCAATATTTAGGTAACACTTTCCCAGAAAAATGGATTGGGCTTAATGGTCCTATTCAATGGCCCGGAAAGTCACCAGATCTAACACCCCTCGACTTTTTTATAGGGGGTTTTAAAAAATAAGGTTTACAAAACACCTTCGCGAGATATTAATCATTTGAAAGAAAAAATCACAAACGCTGGTAATGAGTTAAACGGTGAAATATTAATAAACGCAGCCCACAAAGAAGTAAGGCGAAGATTGGATATGTGTCTTGAAATGAGAGGAGGTCATATAGAGAATAGATTGTAATATGTATGTAGTATGAAAGCGTTTGCCGCATTTTTTAAGTTTAGTTATTGTTATCGTCACCTTTTGTTTTAACTGTATTAAAGAATTATCGAGTTTAATCATTTTATCTACTCCTATTAATTTATATATTAATTATTCAACTGCTTTTGAGCAATTAATAGTATCAATAAACAAGTAGCGTGAGTTTTTATAGTGAGTTATTATAACTCACGCTGGGCTTCTACAATGATAATTCCGTATGTAAATAGTGTACGCAGTAAATTCTTGGAAATTTTTAAGCCGATAAATACGTTCCATTGGTGTAAAATGGAAAGAATTTTTAACAAGTGGAAAGGAATGAATAATTAAAAGATTTTAAAATTATTAAATTGCCAATGCCTCTCAGTAGGCGGAACTGTCAATTATTATCATTGAGGGGACTAATGTCATTTGATATTTTAACAAAATAATTTTGACGTTTTCAAATCAATTTCTAATAATAGTCCTAAAAAAGATGAATTTAGCTAGCGAAGATGAGTTATTATGTACACTTCCAGAAATAAGAGAAGTAGCTAATAATGCAATACAGAATTTATTACCAGAAAAATCAAAAAACAAGTATAAAGGTGTATATAAAATTTTCAAGATTGGCGTAGCAATAAAAACGTTAACTCGTTTACAGAAAATGTGCTTTTGGCATATTTTAATGAACTTAGCAATAAATATAAAGCATCGTCTCTATGGACTTTCTACTCCATGCTAAGAAGCACACTCAACATAAATAATGGAATTAATATAGAGAATTATTCAAAATTACGTGCGTTTCTTAAACGTCAATCAGAGAAACATATAGCTAAAAATGCAAAAATATTTACGCCAGAACAACTTAATAATTTCATAAATGAAGCTCCTGATGAGAAATATCTGGCGACAAAGGTAATAGCTTTTACACAAATTCAAACGTTTTTATCATCTAGTCAATAATATAATTTATTTTAGGTTGCTTTAATAATGGGCATTATGGGTGCTTGTCGCGCAGCAGAACTGCACTCTATGCAATTTACAGATTTAGAAGATCATGGATCTATTTTTATGGTCAGTGTACCAAATACAAAAACAAAAATTGCCAGAAAATTCACTGTTATGGGAAATTTTTATACTATAATTAAGAAATATTTAAATCTTCGTCCTACCGACATATCGCAAACAATATTATTCTTTAAATTTCAAAATGGAAAATATCACAAACAAAGAATTGGCATTAATAAATTTGGAGCAATGGGGAAAGACGTTGCTACATTTTTAAAATTACCAGATGGTAATTTATATACCGGACATTGTTTTCGCCGCTCGTCAGCAACTTTATTAGTAGGTGCTGGAGGGGATATAACGGCATTGAAACGCCATGGCGGTTGGCGATCAACTACTGTTGCTGAGGGGTACATTGATGATTCAGAAAACAATAAGAAATATACTGCAAATAAAATATACATTTCTATAACGCCTCAACCAGTTAGTACATCTACAACATATATACAACAAACACAAAAAGAAACAATAAACTTGCATAATACAGTCCCACATATTCAGTTTACTGGTTGTTCAATATCATTAATAAACAAAATCAGTAATTACACCTAAAACTTTAATTTAATTGTTATAACTATTAAGATTTGTGAATAAAGTTCTTTCTCGATACTTGTATCTTAGTATTTATTGTTACAGTCGTAGATAAAGTATAGTATTCAACTTGCGGTAATGGTAATAACTCACTTGATGAATTACAGCACTCGCCTGCGGCTCGTGCTGCAAACTTCATCTGCGTGAGTTATGACCTGCATTACCGCTCGTTAAGTAATATACTATTATTTATTCTTAATGCACTTTAAACAACGAACATATAATTATTTTCCAATGACTACTTGATCCTTTCACCGTTAATGTAATTTTTAGGTGGTATTTCTTTTGAGACTCTTTAGGGCAATATTGCCTATAACTTTTAAACGGGAAGTAATACAGAAAAATTTCTCTAATAAAAGTTGATTAGAAAAAAATAGAGCTTTTTAACAGGAAAACAAATTTGGGTATGTTTCTGGAATAAATAGAATTGATGACGTCATTAGTCGTTTCTCTCAAATCCCAAAGATAATACTTTCGTTTGAAAATGGAGCTTGCCTCATCCCATTTAACACCACGTGTCCCAAATTTTATTTAAATTTTTTGTATCCTCACAGTAGACCCATACTATCGAGTTTGAGACATGCTATACACGGAAAATTGGACCTCTATATAATATTATATTGAAACAAAATTACTGTAAGTCTAGAAAATATGGATCTCTTTTATGTAAAAATACCGGAAAGACATATATTGAAGCAACATCTATACGGAAAGATATTTGTATCAAGAAAAAAAAATCCTTTATATTTTAAATTATGGTGTGCTCTGGTGTATACATACAGCTAGTACGCAAATAAACGTATTCTAGATACAAGCTATGTTTTATGTACCATATAAGGGTACGCGATCTTTAGAAATGTTATTTCTCCGTTCGTATAGTGCACGAAGTTTGTAATTTATTTTAAAAAACCTTCAGATTTTATAGAGGAGAGGAAAAACTGTTAAAAGGCGGTGTGTCTCATTAGGGGCCATCCATTCCACGTATCTGGAGAACCGTTTAAGATAATCACCTGCAGCAAACGGCTGGGTAATCTGCAGGAATGAACATGTATGGTAAAACTGAGTCTCATCAACTCAAAACATCTCATCTTATCTTTTCTGTCGTTTCGAGAAGGGTCGATTCCATAAGGGAAATTATATATGAAATAGTAAACATAAAATGTTTATAAAAATGAAGTCGTGAGAAAAATATTTTTTTTCTGTTTTTCAAGCTTCGTTCAAAACAAAATAAAACTTTGTTCCAACGTTCCTCTTTACAAAGATACATAAATTTATTTTTCCAGAACGACAACAGATTGTTCTGATGTAGAATTTGATGTAGAAAATATTACTGTCAATTGCGGCTGTCAATCAGTAAAATATAATCGTCATTATGGTGAACATCAAAAAAATTGTTGCGCAACTGAATAATATTGGAAATATTTTTTTTAGATTTATCTTTCATTTTACTACAAAAAAGCGTCCTCAAATATTTTCAGTAAAATGCTCCAGTAATCTTAAAACATAGGCTGATAAAATCGTTTATATTAAATTATTGGAAAATACATCATAATTAAAAAAAAGTACAGAAAATAAAATTAGAATTAAGAAACTGTAGTAAATATTCTAAGTGTCCACCTCCAGCCGCAATATAGGCATAACACCGTATTAACGATGCATACATATGGCATATATATTAAAGTTCCCAGGAATGTCATTTACAGCCACTATACCTATTCGTTCTGTTGTAATACAGCGGATTTCAAAAATTCAGACAAATCAGACAATTTTGTCAATGACGACATAAAAACGACTAGTATTTTATTCCAGAATTCAGATTTATTATTTCAATGACGTGATATACAAAAACTGATTTTTTTCGAAAACGGCAAATTTTATCGAAACAAATGTAGAGTATCTTTTTTAAAGAGGAATGACCAAAGTATTTAAAATTTCAGTTTTCAGCTCTATAAAATGACACCTGTCAAAATTTTCATTAAATTATACAAGTCGGTTCAAAAGTTAGAACCAAAAAGGTAAATCGCTGTGTGGCCCTTTGGTGCTCTGTATCTCCGTTAGGGGGCACTTTAGGATTTTTTTTATGATAAACTAGGGTTTTTTTGACCCCCCCTATATACTCCCGAGGGTATGCCAGACACACTGTATATTTCATTCCAATCGAACTTCACCTGTTTGCTAAATTTGTGCTTATATTTATTTAATTTGAATCAATGATCTCTAAAATTTATTCTTACTCTGTATTTTGAAATTACGTAAACAATTTTGATAACTTACATCTTTTTAAATAACCATTTTGGTAGCTACTGAGGTAGAGTGTGGTCACAAACTTCGGGAGTATATGGAACTCACAAAAATAATAGAAGTTTTTTTTTAATGTTTTGTAGGGATCGCTGAATGTTACGAAAATTTAAAGTATTAACGTGAGGGGAGAGGAATCTATTTTGAACACCTTTTGTAGCTAAAAATTAATATTTTTCTTTATGTACCACAGTATAGTTGTGTGTTGTATTTTTTTCTGTTCTTATAAAAACAAAACGGTAACATAACTGGAACATTTTTTTTTCTCCAAATAAAACGTAATAAAAAGACTATTAGATTTCTTTTACAATCAGGGGCCTATAAATTCTAAAAAAAAGAGGATTGTTACCTTAAATATCTGCAGTGGACTACATAACTTATCACTGAATACTGCGAATTTTGAAATCGTACCTGGTATAAATATTATAACAAATAGGTATCAAAATGTTTTTCGAAAAAATTTTTCTGGATATATGTATTTGGTAAAATATTTAGATTTTTGTGAAACTTTAACAAATTATCTCCACAAGCAAGGATCTTGGAAAAAACTGCTTAACTTCCATTATTTTAATGAGTTCTTTACTCCATCGAAGTTTTCTCATTCATTTCCTTTCTCTTTTCATTATTATTACACTTTACATTACATTTTCCACGTGTTAAGTAATTTAAGTAAATGTTTCTCTAAAAAAATAAATAAAAATGGAAAAGACATTTTTTCGACAGCGTCGCATGTGTTATTCTTGTATTTATTTTAAACAAAAAAAATATATCATGAACTTTATCACTGAAAATATTAACTTTATAATTGATAAATTAATTAATTACATAGTAGATTAATGATATAACTTTAGTTCCTATTTTATTTGAAACTAATTAAATATTGAAAACTTTGCGATATTCTATTTCTTTAAAATATTTGTTATAATAATTAATTGCAATTGTCCTAAGAAAACGGAAAGTAAAAAATAAACAGTCTTACATTTACTTACAATACTCTTGTAGGTCAAGCTTGCCGTTGTTGCTTAAATTTAAAGAAAATGGACGCTATTAAATAAACGTGTATAGTCAATATTCATCAAATAATAACACATTTTCCTGGAAATTTATGATCGACTTCGTTATATCTACTAATTTCATACATTTACCTATTATTGATCACATAATTAATCGTTTCCAAGAATTTCGTGGAAATTTAAAACAACAGCGACATGTTTTCTCAATTGATACCGAGAAATATAGATTTATATATTTTACGAGTACTTATAAATAATTATTAGGTATAAATAATCAATTCGAATGTAAAAATAAATAATAAAAATTTCAGGCTTGCTGTTTTTAATTTGTGAGTAAAAAATAATAAAATGAAAACAAAAATTATGTACTTTTTGCTTATTGCTCTGAATTACAACAAAGTAAATAATATTTTTACTAATTCATAAAGTTTCTGCTCTGTTAAGGTAATTGAAATCTAAGCCTTATAAAGTGCAATCTATTAGTTTTGATAGAAATTGCAGAAATTTTAGTTTAATTTTTGTGCTTAATATAGTGTGTTTCTGAAATAAGTGCTTCCTTGAGAAGGTGATAAAGAGCACGAAAATGAGCAACTTTTATTAAGCAACTGATAGTCTAATTGCTTCTGTTTTCGAGAAAATTAATTAAGAAAATTAACCATAAATGTAAGCCGACACTGTGCAGCTTGTGCACGTGCGTTGTGTGTTGCAATATTTCTTAGGCGGGGTATAAAATGTTTTCTGATTAAGAACTAGCAGATATGGTGTTAATATACGGAGAATGTCAGTAAAATTTAAATGAGACTTGTCGCATTGCATATTTGCACGTATGCGGACTAATTTTGACATGGAAACAACCTTGAACAATTTTTGTAGAGCATATCGTCTATTGGTGCGTTTTGTGTTACTTTTAAACGAGATTTGAATACATTTCAGCTCTTTCGAACACAAAATTTATACCGTCAAAACCGCCATTAGTACTTTCGCGCTGAGGCGCGCGGCGACTTCGACATCAAAGGTACAGCTGGCTGTCGCACCTTTGTT
This sequence comes from Anoplophora glabripennis, assembly GCF_000390285.2. Lineage (NCBI taxonomy): Eukaryota > Metazoa > Arthropoda > Insecta > Coleoptera > Cerambycidae > Anoplophora > Anoplophora glabripennis. The sequence continues at coordinate 1,036,905 of NW_019416267.1, read as the reverse complement.
TTAAATTTGTTTAATCCTTCATGTGATTTTTTTCCAAGTGACCTCTATCAGCCTTTTCACGACACGCATTTATTTCAGAAACACCCTGTATAGGTAGTACAGTATTTATTACTGTACTACATGTAAGACATTATGAAAATTATTTAAAAAGTTTTTATTTCGTACATTTTGTAGTAATAATAATAATATAAAAAAGAACTACAATACAACACAGTACATGTCATTTTATTGAAAAGTTAGTGTTTACTAAGTCTAATTGCAGATATTTTGTCAAGTTGTGTACAATAAAGTAACGTAATATCGATTATTTTTATAGTTGAATCGACAAATCGTGCTTGGCCGTTGTGATTGTCATTTAATGATAATTTGTATACATTTTTGTCGATATCTTTGGACAACATCATTAATCAAGTGGTGTAATAATCTATACAAGTACTATCATTTTAACTACCTACTAGAAATAATGTGTAGCCAAATATTAAGTAAGTAACTGTTGTTATTTATTTTTTCCAATTCCCCACATTTATTTTTTTATGTCATATGATAGGCATGCCAGAAGATATGATTTTTCTCAAAAATTTCTCGATATACCTTTCCTTTCAAAAGTTATAATACGTTCTATTTAGAGAAATTAACCACTAGCAAATCAAGTGAAAATTTATTTTGTCAGCGTTGACATTGCCCTTGAGATTGTTTCAATAGGCAGAATAGCCTTCTTTCTCGTATGAAATTAATAAATATTAACAGAAAAAAGTGCGTACCGCTCTGTCAAAAAAATTTCAGGAATTTGTCAATAAATTCAATTAATCATCAAAATTTATTTTGCCTTCTTCGAGATTGAAGCAATACAGTTTTACTAATGAAGAACCCAGTCATGAAAACCACTTTTTATTTATTTATTTATTTATTTTTTTATTTATTTAAAATACACATCCAACAGGCGAAAAAAAGTTAAAAGAGAGAAAAATTTACTATGAAAAAATAGAGAAAAAAAATAAAAATAGTACAAACTTACAAATAACACAAATATAAAGAACAAAATAAGAAAGCAACAAATTATAAAAGACAGATATGCCTACACATATCATATATAAGTACATAAATAAAGTAATTATTTTCTATCTCACTGTATTTGGAAACAATTTGATACAATGATGCTACTAGGATGTTACTACGTGCTGCGGATAGACTAAAATCATTATTACTTCTAGCTGATAGTCGTAGTACTTTGATATTAATATTACTTAAAACACCTAGACAGTTCAAAGTGTTATGTAGAACATTATACAAAAACATTATTTGAAAAACATATATTCTTTTAGCAAGGACATGAATACTGAAACGCTCAAGTAATAGATCGGAAAACCCTGAGGGGAGTATGAACCATCCAATAGGTACACAGCTGATTTCATAAACCTACGCTGTACTCTTTCCAAAGTTGCAATTTGATTAGCATAAATTGGGTTGCAGACTATTGATGCATATTCTAATTTAGAACGAATAAAGGTAGTGTAGAGCAATCGTAGTATAGAAATACTGATAAAGTCTTTGGAACTCCTTATTGAGAACCCTATATTCTTGAAAACAGATGGTGTTTATTTCGCAAAATAGCTTAAGGTCATCTGCATACATTAAATGGTGTACTTGTAGATCAACCATGATGTCGTTTATAAAAAGGACAAAGAGTAAGGGTCCCAGTATAGATCCTTGAGGCACACCAGATATGTGATGAAACTTGTGCGATTTAAAACCACGATGTTGAACAAACTGATAACAACAAACACAAACAAACATACAACACAATAACAACACATAATAACACATAACAAACTGTAAATACGATTCAAAACGTTGCAAAAGTGATTCGAACACACCAAACCCATCTAGTTTGTAGAGGAAGAGGTTGTGGTCGAGTCTGTCAAAAGCTTTAGTGAAGTCGGTATAGATAACATCGACTTGTTTCATTTTGTCAAGTTTTTCGCTAATAAACTGAGTTTTTTGGACAAGGTTAGTAACAGTGGATCTGCCCTTAATAAAACCGTGTAGCTCCCACGACAACAGCCCGGACAAGGATCTGTATAAAAAGCCATATAATAATCTACATATTTTAGAGTAATTAATTGCAAATAATAGAAATTGGCCTGCATGTAATTAACCAATTCATTCTTACTGCCCTTTTTGTGCACTGGACACACTCTAGATAATTTCCAACATTCAGGATAACAAGAAGTTTTTATTAATAAATTAAAGATAGTTATTAATGGGGCAGCAAACGCAGAGGTACATTCCCTTATAAAAAATGCCGGTATTAAATCAGGCCCGGTTGTCATATTTGGCTCAATTTATTTTATCGCAGCATAGACTTCGTCTTGTGAAAAGTTTAATATATTTAGCACATTAATGTTTGATGTAGATGTTCGACAATGATTATACCCAGTTTTATATACGACTGTGACAATAAGTCAGCAAAACTATTAACTAAAGTATGTGGGATTAATTTGTATATTGCTTTCTACATGTTGTACGTATAACTTATAGGAGATGCTTATTTCATGTTTTATTTGGGACCGCAGATATTTATACTTGTTTAAGAAAGAATTATTTCCAATATTCCTATATTTTTTGGGTGTATTGCTTTTTTATTTAATATTTTTAATAATTTTTCCATTGAACCACTGTGGGTAGACCTTTAAACATTTTTTTCCCTTGGAATACAGTCCCCAAAAATGTTATTTAAACGCATAGTCCGGTGTGGAATTCTTTCAACGATTTTTATTTTATGGCTTCTATCGACCCGAAACGTATTCAACGAAGTGGTAATTTGAGTTTGACGAAGACAAAACATCAGCAGGGGCCATATGCGGCGAATACGGTAGCTGCTCGAAGACATTCGTTGAGTTTTTGGTCAAAAATTCATTCACAATTATCGCTTTGTGTGCTGGTGCATTGTCATGGTGTAGAATCCAAGAATTGTCCTTCCATGTATCTGGTCTTTTGTGGCGGATACTCTCTCTTAAACGCCTCATAGCACCCAGATAATATCCTCTGTGTGGACATCACCACGAAGAAAACAATCAACATGACTTTGATTTTTGCTAGACCTTGACGTGTTTTTTTTGTTTCTGCTCATTCAGAAGCTTGTTGGATCGTCGTCAAACTAGTAAGGCCATGTCTCGTAACCCGTTATGATGCTTTGCGTGAATTCTGAATTAGCTCTTTCAAGCATGTCTTCAGCAACATGTTTCCCAATGTTCTTTTTGAAGAAAAGTGTCTGAGTAGAGTACAATGCTATCAACTTTCCATATAAAAAGAAATTTAAATGTACTTTACGCGGAATTTTTAAATGACAAATTCCGGATACTTCTTTGGCAGAAATGGTGTCATGTAGATTTTTTATCCATTTCTGTAAATCAGATTTTTTAATTATTATCTTCATCTAAAATAATATCTGTAATATTACTTTTTCCAGCTTTTAATAAAAATAAAGACTTTCCAGGCGTCACTAGTAACATATTAGAAGTAAAATACTGTATTATAAGCATTACAAACACATTCCTATTTCATATATCCCAGCTGCGCTCGGTAGAGCAATTCCTTACGCGTCGATGCAACGGTAATTAAATATTTGAGGCAAAACTTTTCAATTGACGCAGAAGACTTGGTGAGTGGTAATTATCCTGGAGACCGTAAACGTTTTGGTAGGTGTGCGGAAGTTCCCCAGTGTATGACAATGGAAGAACGACGCTTCCGCAATTCCCATACGTCCAGTCTGACAATGGGTTGTTTCCTCTTTTCCCATTTCTATTTACGCGCCTCCCGCCGAACTGAAGAGTCTATCTCGGAGGATATAGTGGCCTGCTTTTCTCAGGGCTTAAAGCTCTAGTCCGGTGATTGCCCAACGCAATTTTCCAAGTTATTTTCACAGGGTCGCAAACGTGAAATTCGATAGCGTGCCTTATTTAAGTTTTTAAATTGAATGGCATATCTGTTGTTCCTTGCTCACCAAAATATATTTGCTTATTTACACAGGAAAAACGGTTATATTGTAAAGCTTTATAATTCGCTAACGTTACCTATAGATTTGCATCGTTTCCCAGCGCTTTACCGACAGTAAACACAAGCGAAGTAACTTTTTAAAAAATAAAAAATACCTTAAAGAATATCTCAAGAATGGCAGAAAAATTAAATAAATAATAAACTAATTAGTAAAACAAGTGAAAAATTGTAATCGGTTAAATTTACTTTTGTACTCGTAAGTCATCATAGGAAAAGGTTATTAAACTTTTAGACCAATTCACACTAATTACTAATCTGATAACACAATTTTTTTTAATTTTTAACACAAATTTGTTAAGCTTTGAATCTCTCTAATAGTAAAGGAAATATACAGGGCAGTTCCTATGTTGAATCACAGTCAGAAGAAAGAGTAGCGGTCCCAAAATCGAACCCTGAGGAACCCCCGATGTAGCTACACATGTCTTGGATTTGAAATTTTTAATTGTAACATATTGAGTTCTATTATAAGGCTATGAAGGAACAAACCTTAATAATTCGTTGCTAAAACTAAATGTCTTAAATTTTTATAGCAAAATTGATTGAAGTTTCTTTACGAAAGCCTTTAGAGAAGTCAGTGTAAACCACATCTACTTGGCCATAATATCCGACACAAACTATGTAAAACATACAAGATTAGAAATAGTGGATCTGTGGCATATAAAGCCATTTTAATTTATTGAAAACATGTTCTTTACAAGAAAGTATATGCGGTTGTACAGTGGTAGTAAATTCTGCAGAAGATCTAAAAAGTATAAACACAACAATGTAGCATAAATAACATACAATTCCACTGTGGATTTATTTCCTACCTTCTCTACAAGTCATTTTTTACGTAACTTTTTTCCGATTGCAAATATGGTAATTTAAAGTTGATTTATATTTGTAAATTTATAGTTTTTGGGCACATAGGTAAACAACGGTAATTTTGACGTTAATGTAATTTTTTATATTAGGTAGTTAAATCGGATTAAGCATTATTAATAATCGTTAACTAACTTGAAATAAAAGCGGAAGATCAAGATCCAGTAAATAGGCTATTGATTATATCCAAAAAACAGGATCCATGTCGTTCAAGCAATTTTATTGCATGAGTTGTTCAAAGGGTCATTTTAGATGAAAGAACCGAGGAAGAGGGTGGAAATTGGAGATAGGGGTGAAAATGTACCCGTTTCAGTTTTTTAATTGTAACTCGAAAACCAAGCAAAATTTCGCTATAGTTCATAGGCAAAATTATTTACAGAATTGAATTTCCCATCGAAATGACTTATTTAAAAAATTTAAAAGGAAAATTTTATGCAAAAAATCGTTAATAGACAATTTGAAAAAAAAACAAAAAATTTGATTTTTTTATTTTTTACCTTTTTGCCTTTAGTTTTTTGTGTAAAAATAGGTATAAAAAAAGTAGAACAAATTTCGCTCAAAATAAGAGATTGTAAAGTATTTTTGGATGAAAATTGACTGAAATATGACCGCTCAAACTTACAAGTAGCAAATTTTTCGTCGTGTTTACCCTTATAGGTTTTAATTCTCATGTTTTGCAAAAAAAGGAAGGAAATAAAACGTTCAAAGATTTTCATTAGATGACTTGTTCGAAGGGTCACTAAAAATGGAAAACCCGCGGAGTGCTATTAAATTAGAGGGTTGAAATTAAAGATAGGAGTGAAAACGCACTTTTGTAGTTTTTTAAATGTATCACGAAAACGAAGCAAAATTTCGATATTGTTCATAGGAAAAATTTTGTAGAGAATTGAATTTCCCATCGAAGCGGCTTATTTAAAAAATTTAATTTTATGCAAAAAATCGTTAATAAACAGTTTTAAAAAAAGCAGAATATAATATTTTTGATTTTTTAACTTTTTTGACTCTATTTTTTTTATTTTTTGTAGAAGTAGGCAAAAAAAATTGCTGTACAAAAAACACTAGATGAGATTCAAAATGATGCGTTTTAAAAAGTTTTTGGACTAATATTGACTGAGTTATAACCGGTCAAACTTAAATATTTTTTAGATTTTCGTCGTTTGTAACATAATAATTCAATTCTCTAAATAATTGAAGGGGGTGCATTTTCACCCATATCTCCAATATCTCACACTCTAATTTAATAGCACTCTGCTGTTTTTTCATCTAAAATGATCATTTGAAAGATCCATGCAATAAAATATTTTGAACGTCATAGTTCCTGTTAAAATCCTATAATCAAAAGCCTAAAATGCCTTTTCAGTAGTAAGTAACGTATACACTGTTTCATTTTCGTAACATTCTCTATGTTTAAACAAAAAAAATTAAAAGTTAATATTTCTCTCCTCATTTGAAAAGTTTTCAAATCCGCTTGTATAGAGCGGAGAATTTTTTTATATGAAAGTCTATCCATAATAAACACAGAAGAAATATACTTACACGTTTGACAATTTTTATGTTTTTTTAGTGGTGACTTTTGGCTGAAATTTGGATTTATTATGTTGTGAGTGAAGTTGTGTAGGTACTGTCAAATTGAACTTACTATCTCGTAAAACGTAATCATGTTTGCACTGATGAGAACGGAAATGGAAATTGAAAATTCAGCCATCTATGAACTCTCTTTAAAATTTTTAATGGTTGTCGTCCACAGTCAAAAGGTAATTAAAATGGCTGATAGAGTTAAAACTATTTTACAAATTCCGTCAAATATGGAAATGAAGCATTTGCAGAATTACCATTTCATATATTTAAATACAAAATTGATTGTAATGCATTTTATTAAGTAAAAACGATTAAAAATAGACTGAAAATTAGTCATACGTAATTATTAAAAATAAGTCTGAAATCTAAATGAAAGATACAAACCATTTTTAAATTGCCCAAAAATAAACCCTCAATTTTAATTTTAGAAGGAATCTATAAATGTTTTTCTCTAATATCTAAGTCATGTCATGTGTAGACCAGGAAATCTAGCCAGAAAATAACCATTTCATGCATAATCCTTCGGTCAGGCTGATTTTTTATGAGCATATAGTAAAAATAGTGTACAATAATAATATTAAAATACTTTTTTATTCTACAAAACGATGTCTCGAGCGTCAAAAACTATCAATCTGATCAAAAGTTACTTGCAAAAAACCGCCAATTATGCCATTTTAAATAAACAATAATAAATCGCGATGTTATCACAGAGGCTTCTTCGGATAACACACAATCATTCTTCACTGCAAACAAATAATTTATGCGAAAGCCGGAATCCGTAAGTGGATTATTTCGCGAGTTTTGGCCTATAAACAAATTAACTAATTAACGATCTGTACAAATCTGAACGCTACCTGCGCCAATTTTTTTATTAGTAGATTTAACAAAAAGCTATAGCGTTCCATTGTTCTTTCTATATTTCCTGGTCTATGGGTTCTTTTATCTGCAATTACTGAAGATTAGTTATAATTTCTTTAATTACGAATCTATAATATTATTATGATCTTAAACTGTTTTCTTTTTAAATTAAAGAAACAATAATTGAATTTTTGGTAACAAAACAATCTACTTACCAAAATTTTATCAGTTCGCATCGTCGTCATGCATTAAACTACACGTACCTGAAAATAAAATTATAAAAATTACTAAAACCCTATTCTACATGAAGACTTAAATTATTTACATTTACAAAAACTTATCATGTTAACTAATCGACAATTCAAAACCAATAATACTGAGAAACTTCGATCGCGATCACTGGGCGCTGGTATGGTCCGATCGGAGTAATTGTGGTATCGATGTGTAGGTTGGACCTTTCTGTGTTGAATTTGTCTATAGAGCGGCAAATCAATATACGTGTTTTCAAAGATTAAAAATGGGAGAATTTGTAGCAATGACCTGGTAGAGTGCTGCTGATATATTTGCGGGGGTTTTGTTGGAGTCGTTGTGTAAATAATGCTGAAAATATATTTAGGATGGTATGTTTTATCATTTTCGAGCTATAAGGTAATTCTTATTACTTTCGACAAAGAATAACTGTTTAATGACAGCGAAAATTCATTGAAACCCTCTGCTAAATAAACTATCTAAGTAATTATTCAATTGAGATATTAAAACAAACTGCCTCCCAACACCTCATAATTATGATTCTTTGTGCGGAAATGTTGCCCACTTTTTTGCTCTACAATTAAAACCACGGGTGTGCATGAATAAATTATATGTTTAATGGAAACTGAATGTTCTTTAAACCCATTAGACTTTAAAAAGGTTTCCGGGGAATTTCAACATTACCAATTTAAGCAAACAATTAAATTATGTACTTTGTTGTTATCTTTGGGTAATTGCTATTAACATCATTCCAGAATGTAATTTACACATTTTAGATTTCCATATTTTCAGAGAAAAATGTATGTCCGTATGACGTAAATATTAACGATGATTTACATAAAATTTCCTTGACCTAAAAACGTTGTATAATTTTCATTACTTCCTACACAAAATAAATGTTTAGCACTTGCGATAAAAACAGATATCAGTTTTTTTTGTACTGTTTTATTTGATTAATTTATTTTGTCATACATATTAAATTTAAACAATATTTTTTAGATTTTTCCCTTTTTTAATTAAATTAGTAACATATAACCGAGCGTTATTATAAATTTATAACAGCCTTATACAGGGTGATTCACAAATGGTGACCAAAAATGAAACCTCGTATTCTTTGGTGAATTTTAAGGGGAATCTTTCCTGTAAAGCTTTTATCTAGGACGCTTCGTTAAAAAGATACAAGGTGTTAAACAAAGAATATTTTTTTTTTAATAATTTAAAAACTGGTAAGTGAAATAATCTGAAATTGGGCACATGTATTTATGTAAACATTGTCCAAAATCTGAGGGCTTTTTCTAAAATTTACATGAATCACCCTGTATAAGGTGTCCCATTTTAATGTACCACGCCACATAATTTTTTTAGTTCGACTTTTATACAAAAAATATTTCGAACAAAAGTTATTACTTAAGTTTCGAGGGGATCAAATTATGGTCACCTTGAATTTGACCTTGAAGTAAATTGTCAAGGCCAATTTAAAGTCAACCTTGGTTTTTAAATGGAAACTCATATTTTTTATTGCAGATTCGTATTCTGTGGGAAAAAATACGTAACTGTTGGATGAAATTTTTTTTTAAATGCTTCGTTCTCTCGCCAGAGTGCGCTATATTTTTAATGTTCCATTTTAATTCTCAAGAAATAAGCAAATAACTGCCCATAGGATCTAAGAACGGTGTTATTTTATGCCTCTTTTTTGTCATTTTAACAACTTAATTGAAAAATTAAAAAGGAAAAGTTAAATTGTAGCGCCCTATAGCGATAGAATTAAGCCTTTTCAAGAGGACGAAACTAATAAAAATATGCGTTTCCATTTAAAAAATCAAGTTTGACATTGAAATGATCTTGATAATTGACTTTAAGGTTAATTTCAAGGTCAGGGTAATTTGATCCCCCCGAAACCTGACAACTTTCGTTGGAAATATTTTTCACCATCCTGCTTATTTCTTGATATATTAGCCTGAGAATTAAAATAGAACAGTAAAAGTAAAGCGCACTCTGGCGAGAGAACGAAGCATTTTTAAGAATTAAAAATACACAGCTTGCAATAAAATATGTTTTTAGTTTTTCCTCAAAAACCGTGCATCCTACAAAAAAATTAAAGAGAACAATTTCATTTAGAATTGACGGCGAATTTCAAAAAAAAATATATCAAAACGGGAAAAAGTCAGTGGCGTACCGTTTTTTTTTTATTAAAAAAGGTTGTGGCATTCTCGCACGAACGCCACTGATGCAAGTAGAAATATTCAGATCACCCAAAAAATGCACATTTATCCCTCTAAAGTGTTTTTCAACTTTCGAGTCAATATCTTTAAAACTCTGAAATAATTAGTAAAAATAAGTAAAAAATTAAAATTTAAACACACTGTCTCTTGGAAATGAAGGCTATTTCGACGTACGTATATATGAAAATTTTTCACAAAATAACTTTAACAACCACCCCCTAAAATATTTCGCACTTATTTACAAACACCCTGTATATTGCAAACCAAACTACGTTCAGTTGTTCTTTCTAATATTTACACATTAGCAAACATTATTATTCGTGCGGTGCCCCAAACAATCGCTGGAAAAAGCTCTCGGGACGGAATAATCAGAACATACAGATGAAAAAACAAAAACAGGACAATTAATGCAAAGTGTAGATTGCACAGCACACTAACCGTTACCCTTATCTAGAACTAGGTTTTCGCAAATAATTTACTTTGCTTCTGGGATTGTGAGAGGTATTCATTTTCAGCAATAATGTAGTTTCTTCTTTAACAGTCGGGCGTTAGTTCACTGTGAAGCTTAGCTCGAACTATCCTGAAGGTTTTCCTGCATCAACAATGCGCGCTTCGTGCCAAACTTATTAGGTAAATACACTTAGGCAAGTTTTGCGGGATGTGATTTATAATCATCTGATTAGAGGTAATGTGTCGTTTGAGAAATAAAAGCCAAACACTGTGGTACGACTAATTTAGGGTGCAAAACGTATGACGCGTATAAATGATATATGGAATGTGCACTAGTTGTTGGGATTTCCGACTGCTTTTCGATTTATATTCACAAATTAAGACCATCAACCAAATAGCTGTCTCAGTACAAGCTATTTGTAACGTTGCATTTTTTTTGCTATTAACTGTTGTGTAAGATTTATATAATTTAGGACTTAAATTACAGTACTTCGTAAACTAAAAAATACCTACTATTTACTATTCAATAAATCTATTAAATTATTTGGCTCTGAATGCCCTTTTACTAGAAATTAGATACAAATTACCACAGACTATTTTTTTTAAAGTCTACACTCGTCTGACGAAAAACCTATTAGATATTGGATACCTCTACAGGCTGTCCCGATACTTGATACAAAAGTGCAAATAGGTCATAATAATATAAATTCTTCATATAAATTCTTTTCATAAGGGCCTTCGTTAACAAGTTACGGGCCCTCAAAGGTGAAAATTAAAAAGTTATTATAGTCCAGTTACTCAGGGTTTTTACCTCCGAATTCTTTATAACTGAACCGATTCACGTGAAATTTTGACTGAATGTGAGGAATGCCTCAAGGAACAAAACTTATACAGTGCCGAAGTGTGCTTTTACCCTCGGGGTGGTTGCCACCCCTTCTTGGGGGTGGAAATTTTTACACCCAAAATAACTACAGCAATCGATAGAGGAGTAATTTTAAGTAACAAATGTTATATAAAGTTTTTTGGATAATCCAATACTTTCCGAGTAATTCGTCATTGAAAATGTTGATTTTTTACTGAAAAATTGCTTGTTTTCGGACAGTTTTTTGCAAATAACTCTGAAACCATTGGATATAACGAAAAAGTTGTAATAAACAAAAAGAAAGGTAATAAAAAACAAATCTAATGGCATTATTTTGTATTTCTCTAATTGCAATATAAACCGATTTATGGATTTTTAAACATTTTTATATGTTAGCTAAAAACTAAATTGGAACCAGTTAACGTTAAATAACGCCAAAACCATAAATATTAGGAAAAAAACTATTTGAACCTTCTTTGAAGTACTTTGAAAAACCTTTAAAATGAGCTGTTTTAAAAGTCTTTAGAATCAAAATTAACGGAAATATGATTGAAATAACATGATGGTCTCATTTTTTTTAAGAAAAAATTAATAAACAAATCAGTGCCTTTGGCGACAGAATTAAAATTAAATGCAATCCATTTACAAATTTCTTCATTTATGTTCTAAGAATATGTTCTGGGTCTTTGGCTCACTTACAAAGCATGATTTCGAAAAAAAACTGAATTTTTGAAAATGTTAATTTTTCAAATTTTTTAAAAAATTCGATTGTAAGCTCTAACTTAAAAATTAAAGGGTGTACGAAAAAAATACAAGAGTAAAAAATGTAGCTTTATTTTTGCTGAAGATTTTGCTTTATTATTATTCCTCTAAAATTAATATTAATCGCCATTTCAAGTTATCATATGAATGAGAGAACCACCCTTTTCGAGCCCTTTAAACCCTTCAAACTTAAAAATGATCAACTCAACAGTTCACGTAGCCCATACAATTCGCTGCAAAAGGAGCCTTTGTGCGATTAAATATCTTAAGAAGTAAGAAAGTTATCGTCAAAAAAATAAATACGTGTATAGGTGATAATTTTAGGAAAATATATAAATAAAAGTAAGGGGTAATTTTTAAGGGTTGAAAAGTTGCAATCAATTCATAATTATTTTATAAGAAAGGATTAAATGTTTATTTAATACGAATGCACATTTAAAATGTTTCTACTCTTTCAATAATATTTTTTCATTTTATTTTCGAAAGAAGGGGTATTTTTCAAGGATTGAAAAGTTACAATCGATAAAAAAGATTTTTTAATCAAGAAATCAATTTTAATTAGATAATAATGCACGATTAAAACGTTTCAAGTTGAAAAAAAAATTTTATATTATTTTTATCCAAACGGGTGGTTTTTAAAAGCTTTTCCGGGTTGAAAATTTGGGATACATTAAGTTTCATGTTAGATAGTACATGAAATTACTCATACTGCATAAATAAAAAATATTTGATTACATAAAATGCTTAAATTTGTATTTTTTCTTTTTTTTTCCAATAAGGGGTGATTTTCACCCCTCAAGAACAAAAAGCACACCTAGCGTATATATAAGTTTTGATGTTGGGGGTAAGATGAGCCTAATTCTAAATTTTGAGAAAAATCGATAGTTATAAAAAATTCAGAGGTATTACTATATTTTTAGCTACAGTAACTGGGTTATTAACTTCGGCATGATGTAAATTTGGAGAGCGATAACACTTACGTACAGCTTGTTTTTAATGTTCTAACTGAAACTTCATTATGCCCAGAACGCCAGAGACGGACTATGCCCAATGGTTAATAATGTAGAATTTTTGCATAGATGACGATCGCAATCTGCCTGCATCAAAAATAAGTTCCCTGAAGAATTTGCCAACGATAATACCCTCTTGGTTCAACTCGGTAAAATTAACAGTTTAGGCAATATTTGTTTTTTTATGTCACAGTGCACATCGAGCGGCGCCTCCACCATTTTTTAAATATAAACTATATATCTACTATTTGGAACAATGCTCACCTGAAAAATGCAACCATATATCAACCAGGAGACAATGATTGGGTACAGGAAAATAACAAGTACCATTTTAAATGGTTTGAAGGGGATCAGCTGCTAAATTATGTCAGTGATTTACTAAAAACTCTATCAGATATTTAATTATTATTACAAATTATTGTACATAAATTTGTAGCTATTCACAATTATTGTATTAACTTGGTTAAATTTTTACAGAAACTGACGGAGAAGGCGATATTGAAAACGACCAAGCCACGGACTAGAGTAGTAGTGACGAAGATACTGAAGATATCGACTACATCGATGAAAATTATTAAAATCATTAAACGTTTCTTTAAATCCAGTAATATATTTATAAAACCATATTTTTTTTTATTTTGTGTACGATGGCTATGAATATAAATAATTAAACTATTTTTTCATTGTCTGTCTTAGTACTGATACAGTTCTTTCTCCTATAGTCATAATAAAGAATGATTAAACCTGAATTACTGAAAATTACTGAGAAAGAAAAAGGCCAATACATTAAGTATGTAGTGGATACCACTGTGAACTAAATCCCATTAAGTTAATCCAGACCCAGATAAAAAATGAAGTAGCACGAAAGAATACGTCATTTAAATTGCAGGTTGGAAAGTTACTCTTGCACGAAGAGATTAATCCGGTTACAGCAGAAACATGGAGTAAATGCATTATGCATGTCCACAAAGAGGAACAACGCATGTGGGATCTTGACACGACAGTTGATGTAAAGGTTGATCCATTGATAATACCCCTTGGAGATGACAGCAGCTCTAGTGATGAAGACGACAGTTCTGGTGATGACAGTAATGGTAATAGAGCTATAGCTGTGTATATATATTCAGTGTATTATTATAATCTATAAGCTTTTTAAAGTAAATATTCACCGTAAATTTATTTTTTATAATTTTCAGTTATTTGACCCCTTCTAAAGTAGTACGCCTATGGAATCTTGTCCCTGCACCCCTCACCTCCTTACTCGTCTAAGTGCTGTATATGAATCACTCCCATTTTTATGGTACTCGGTTATACTTTATCTATTACTGGCGCATTCGCCATTTTATAGAATCGCACATGGCATTTAAATTACAACAATTATTTTAATTTTACAATGGATGTGTACATAATTCAATTTCAGTAGAAGTCTGTTAATAAACAGATATATAACCATGCATTCAAAGTGTAATGCAGTTTAAGGATTTAAAACTCTCCCCGTTACTATGAATAAAAATGCTAAACATACAGCGAGACTACTCAGTCGCTAAAGGATTTCGGATTTTCGCCTGGATGTTCATGCAAAATTTATTCCATCATGAGCTCAGTCTGAGTAACATATTTTAACGGTAAATGGAGTTTTGCAATTCCGTTACACTTGTGATTTATTTATATATAAGGAAATAATCTGAACAATTATAATCAATCAATAGAACATGACTGGGATGGGACTGGGTTCTAGAATTATGTATTTCTAAGTAAAATAATGATTTATTAAGCCACTTTAAGTAGAAAACTTAAGCCCTAGACAAAGGACGTGCAAAATTGTAAAGTTATTCGGTGTCTACAACAAAGCAGTTGGTTTGGTTAATACTGTGAATTTTACACAAATATCTCACCTTTGACAATAAACAGAGGCGTCTTTCATTCAGCATTATACATTTGCAAAAATAGAAGCAAAACCAGTGACGTAATTATATGCCTATACAAATACCTACATATACTTACATGACATATATACGTACATATCTATAAAATTTGAAAGAAAAGGTATTAAAACTGTTATTTAACAATATAAAGTCTGTTTTTTATTTTAAGTTGTTCAATATTTTATATAAAAAGACAATTTGATGTGTAATTCTAAGTGTTTTCAACTCACAAATAGAATATTATAGGGATCACCTATTTCAAGATATATTCCGTCAAGCTTCAATGACACAAATTTTAAAAATTTTCTTTGAACTTTTTCCAAAGAATCAATGTGCGCAATATAAAAAGGACTCCCGACAATCGATGCATATTCCAACTTCGACCTAACAAAAGATTCATAAAGTAATTTCATATAATGAACGCCGTGGAGTCCTTTAGAAGAACGTATAATAATACCTAAAGACTTACAAACAGATGATGCAACTACTTCAATGATTTTTTTAAAATTTAATTTAAGATCGAAAACAACACCAAGATCTCTCATGTACTGAGGCCTTCGCAACATAGAACTGTCACACTTATAATCATATCTAATATAGTTTACGTGTAAAAAATATTATATTACATTTATCAGCATTTAGAGGTAATTTATATTGGTTGCACCAAACAGCTATTATATTTATTGCATTTTGAGTAGAGCACAATCTGATTCAGTTCATCAGCTTACATAAACAATATACCCAGTTAACATCGCAGTTATGTCATTAATAAACATTACGAATATTAGAGGACCTAAAATGGATCCTTGTGGTACACCTGATCTCTGCAGGAACCTTTCAGCTTTACACCCTCGGAATTTAACAAATTGGTATTTATTCTGTAGATTTGACAACAAATTAAAATTTTCTGTACTCAGTTCAAACGCTATTAATTTGTCTAATAAAGTTCGGTTTTTCAGTTAACATTTTTTGACCAGGTTAGTAACCGTTGATCTGTTCTTCACGAAGTCATAATATCTGTAAATGAGATTACGGTAAATTCTAAAATTTTCGGAAAGTTACAGATAATAGTAATAGACCTAATTAGCCAGTTCAAACATGTTCTGAGCAATTTCCAAATATCAGAAAAATAACAGTATTTGAGGACTATGTTAAAAATAAACGCAAGTGGTTCCGTCAGAGCAGTAGCACAGTCTTTAACTAAAAATGAAGGGGCTAAGTCTGGGTCCATAATCATAATAGGTTTAATTTTTTTTAATGGCATTAATAACATCAATTTGACTAATAGAAATATTTGATAAAGATTTGAAAATATGATGTTATTTATAATGACTGGTAGTGTAAATTATTTAGAAAAATTGCCAGCAAAACTGTTAGCTATCAAGATCATTGATTATTATCATCACTATATTTCAGTATGCAAGGAACAAGTGCTAAATTAAATTGAGAAATTAAATTGAGAATTAGAATAAATCCAGAATTTCCTAAGGAAATTGATTCTATATTATATATTGAATGATGTGGCTTCATATGCTAATTTGATATTTCATCTATGATCTAAGATCTAAGACTTTTAAATTTTTAACGTTGTTTAAATATTATAAATAATATAACAATTAAACCAATATTTAGAAGTAGATTTTTCATGGGAATATTATCATAAAATATGTCCTTTAATTTACTGATAAATGATTGGACTGCGCCATTTAGATCTCCATGCTCTTATGAATTATACATACTCTTTCAATTCTTTAAAATAAAAAACTGCTAGTAAAATAAGCCTTATGCAAAGGAATTTTTTAATTAAAAAAATAGGAGACAACAAATATAAATTCTATTATTTTTAATTAACTGATTTTGGGAATAATAACAGTTTTTGTAAAGCTTAGGTATGGTGAATTTTCTAGAAAGGAAAATTGTAACACGACTCTC
Source organism: Anoplophora glabripennis (assembly GCF_000390285.2). Lineage (NCBI taxonomy): Eukaryota > Metazoa > Arthropoda > Insecta > Coleoptera > Cerambycidae > Anoplophora > Anoplophora glabripennis. The sequence goes on along the minus strand of NW_019416267.1, from coordinate 1,020,140 downwards.
GAGTCCAATTACAACAGGACTAAAATTTTTAGAACGTATCTTGAGTTTTCTTAAAATAAACTAAAAATAGTTTACTGCCTAATTAATAGTTTTATGTTTTAACTATTAATAAAATCTTACACCGAAACAACGTAATCTTATAATAATTAGCATGAGAGAGTTAGAAAAGTTTAACTAAACAGACAGTGCATATTAAATTTAATTATTTAGTTTTCCTCACGGTATGTGAGGCAAATTTACACTGCTCAAGTAAAACAAACTTTAGTGACATTATCGCGTAACAGAAAACAACCTTTCGACTGATTTAAATATTAAACTTCAGATAAAGTTCGTGATGTAAGAGCTCACCAGTACACATTAAATTATTTACATTATATCAGATAATAATTTTCCCAAAAATTCGCAATTTTGACATGTGCAATTGTTTCTGTATCCAAATATTCAAACGAAAATATAAAAAAGAAACGTTTTTCTCTGTATGGAACATGTTACATAATAACATTGAATATGAGCTAGTTTGGCAATGTATCATATTTAAATTATTTTACAACATCCAACTGCACACTTTTATCAGTACCTCAGCAACACTACTGTCATTGTTATAAATTTTCCCCTTTTTTGTACCTCTGAAAACCAGGTATTAATTTTCCATCCGTACACACAAGCTCATGCCCTATTCTGTGCGGCTTGGAAAACTTTGTTTTCACTTTAAAATCACTTAAAGCGCACTTAAACATCGACAGTCTTATAAACGGAAGCAAAATGCAGAGGTTCTCCATTTTTCTTCTCATTGCCGAGCCATTTATATTCGATGCAGAAAGATCTATGTGACACCAAAATCACTCCGATCGAACCACTCCTGCGCCCAGCGTTGGCGACCAAATGTCTGTTACACTTTCAATTTTCTCTGGTAATAATTTTCTGACACTCTGTATTTAAATTTCCCGTCCTTTTTGTTGTTGCAAAAGGCACAACCTATAGAAATTAATAAACGAATCAGCACCTTTATCGTTAATATGTTGCTATTAATAATGAATGGAAATAAAGACAATACTGTTAAAAGTTTTAGTAATTCCAACTAAATATTATGCCAAGATTCACTTCCATTAATAATACCTTCAAGTCTAAATCGTCAAAGCGAATCCAAATCCCTGAGCGAGGCAAAAACAGGCCACGCCTCCGTCGGCGGAACTATTCGAAATTAATAAGGAAATTCGGTCGTGGCAAAGCTTTGCCTTGTCTTGTTCCCCTTTAAAACAAAATCTATCAGATCCATTGTTCTTGAAATGACGACATTTCCGCTCACCGTAAATCGTTTTATCGGTCATGGAATGTCATTACGCGTGCCCTTAATCGCTCCCCTCTATACGTGGGCGATTAACGCCGAGTGCCTCTTAGGTTCAGATAGACCTCTTTTTGTGCGTTCTTTAAAATTCCATTCAATTGTCGCCGAATTAGCAACGTTAATTACGGGAAACATTGCAAACCGACAAAAAGGTAATCCAATCACAAGAGGGGGTGCTTTCGCGGGTCACTTGAAGAAGAAATGAACGTATGTCCCATTTCTGAGATACAGGCTGTTGAAAATTACACAGGCCGACAAAAAAAAGTTTTTGTTGTTTAGATCAGACCCGGTTTTTCCTATGTATTTTGATGTTCTGAAAACGAATTTCAGGGTTAGAAATTAAATTCAAATATGCGATATTTCACGTTTTCTGGCATTTTTTAGGTAACCTCATCAAGACTTGTATGATATGAACAGAATGAATTCTGATGAATCTGTACCTCAACCTTTCATACGCAATCTTTTATGTCAAAAACATTGAAAATCAAAATTCTGTTCACATCACAGAAGTCTTGATGAGTTGCATGAGGTTACCCAAAAAAATGCTAGAAAACCTGAACTATAGCGCATTTTAAGAAGAAAGCCCTTGCATCAGTATTTATTCTAACCCTGAAATCCGTTATCAGAACGTCAAAATTCATAGGAAAGACTAGGTCTGATATAAATGACAATTTTTTTTTGTCGACCTGTATTATTTTCAGTGTTTTATATGTCCCAAACACATTCTGTCCGCGTGTATGATATCTACTATTACGATGAGAAAAACCGAAAGTTGATAGTTACGTGAATAAACAACTGCCAAAAATGTGAAGCTTAATAATAATCAATAACTTCATGAAAAGGTTTGAAATATTTTTGATTTTCTGTTCTAGCACACCAAGCCTGTAATAAGTGAACACCAACATGATTTTTTTCAAAGAAAGGTCTACTCATAATAGTAGTATAATTGTGTAAATTGACTCAAAATCTATTAATAATAAAAAAATCTAAATAATTTAACTTAATTAGAGATGTCGTAACAAATTTCAATATGATATATGGTGACTTTAAGTCACTGGAAGTAAAAACTTATCCTAAAGTCTCTCAAGGGTCAGTTGGTTACTTATATGTAGATTTTATATTGTACGCTTATAGCCTGAAGATATTTCGCTAAATATATATTTATGATTATTTGTTACTTCAACCTTAGATAACATTTGTAATTGGCGTTAGATGAACAATTTGTTTTTAATTGATTTAAAGTATTTTGTTACCTACTTTACAACAAATAGTATAATTATCATATTAGCAGTTTGCTAGAGAGACCAGAAAACTTTTACGATCTGGTGGCGATATTTGACAATATTTTAGCTTCTAGTAATGGCATACTGGATATTACTGCCAAAGCATATGTCAAAGACCCGTGGAATTATTATTAGGAATACTTCTTGTTTTCGATATGTAGTTGTAAAACAATTTGAAACATACTAAATGTTTTAAGAGAACTGATATACTTTTTTGTGTATGTATATTTATTTCATAAATATTCTTACCCCTGATTGAACTCTATCCAGGGCGACTTCAAAGACATTTCTTCCAATGTCACTAACATAAATTGATCCGGTACGTTTATATTTCTAGATGAATTTAATTACACCAGACATATCATAAAAATAATAATCTTTAAGAAACGGAATGCAGAAAGAAAAATGAGATTTGAGATACCGCAAAATAGAACAAGGACAGGGACGCGTAGTCCTTACTGGTGGAAAAATGACAAAATACTTTGATAACACAATCAGCAGCTACAAATATACAGAGCAAGACGGAATATAAAAAAGTTGTTTGTTAATGTTCACATTGATTAACGACGGTAATTTTGTAGGGTTAATTTATGATCCTTTTACTATTTTGGTGAAATGTTCATTTTGAATCTGTTGAATAATGTAGAACTTACAAATAAGCCACACTTGAGTAATTCGAATTTTGTGATAATTAAAATAGAAAATTCTGGGAGAGAGACAGTTGGTTTATATATACCCATAGTATATTTCTATTAATTCAAACTTCAGTACACATCTCCCTCGATAGGTAGCTGAAATATTTAAAAATTCTCAGATATTACTGCATATCATGTTTGATTTCAAATACTCCAGGATGAAACGTAGAAAAATATAAATACACCTGCATAGTATTGATTGCAATAATTATTAGATAATTGGCTAAGCTACCTAATGTGTTAAAAACATGAGCGAAAATTTTAGTAGAATGGGCTTCAGATATTTCTTTCAAGATTTTTTAGCAATGCATTATTGGTCATAGCATGCAATATTGCATATTTGAAAAACAAAACAATAAATAAGGAAAAACAGACAGGGATGTTAAAATTTTTGAAACAAATGTGTTTTTGTTTTGTTTAATTTAAATTTGGATTAGTGCGGTTGTATTGGTACTGTAGCAAAGTTTTTAACATGCATTGCAATATAGGGACGTTCAGATAAACTTCATAGTGACGCTGTTGTACTGCAATTAGTACGGCAGAAGCTAGAAGCGTTTTAGCTTTTACCAATCCGTTACCACCAGTAATACAAGGACCAATCAGACAACAGCATTTTTGACAGAACACCACAAAACATACAATGCAGTAAATAATACTAATTTTATGTAAACAGAGTAGACAATATTTATACCATACAAGTACGACGCAACAGTACAACTGCAGTGCCATTGCACTAACGTTTATCTGAATGTTACTTAAGGCTGTAGATTTAAATACAGCGACAATAAATAAATTGAAAATGGAGATTCATGGATATCGTCAGTTTCTTTGAGCTGTACTTCTACATAACTGAATGTTCAAATTTGTTCATGCCCTGAATACTATAATTCATTCACAACTGTAGATTCTTCATTGCCCAATATCCCTTTATGCTCTAGGACAAAGGGTAGAACATCATATTGGGTAGCCATAATAAGAAGACCAGTTTGTAGTCGATCATAAGTCTTGCCAAAGCCTTTATTGCTGCTTTGCTATCGGAGGAGATAAAGATATTTTTGCTTCTATATTCTCAGCTCGCATTCTCCCGCAGACAAATATACATTGGCTAGAGATATGTTACTAAGGTCACAAATCTTTTGAATCCATCTGTATATCACACGAACTATGTCTAGCTTACTATCCTAGTTTAGAGTATTGTACAGTTCTCAAAGTAAAGCTTTGGAGGATTGTTCATCTTGAGCTAAGGACTTGTGTCGACTTTAATAAAGAGATCTAAATGCAGAAGGTTCAGAAAGGTTTCCATAGCTGTAGTTGAAATGCTTTTCATAACACCTCAGCAGAAAGACATGGATCTTTGGGATTTGGATAGCTCCAATTATGCCATTCTTTGATTTGTCTTTGGCCAACAGTTGAGAAAGCCATATGTAACCATACATCTTACCAAAGTCATGCACAGCCAGTGTACCATGGGCGAATATAGTCTCCAGATTATTCCCGTTGCTCGTTTGATCGCAATTAATCGTTATTTAGCCTTAAATATTTTACTTCGTAGTTTATACGCAATCGTACGTTGAAAACTCTTCCTTTCTACACCATTCTTCCACAATTTCTAGAGCATTTTTTGATACATTTTAGAGCATTTCTTCACCCTGAGTATGACTCCGCATGTCCTGGAATATAACTTATCTATTTTCCTATTTAGTTTCTTAAGGATTTCATCAAATAAGACTCCTCCCTGAGAGCATCATTTTTGGACATATTTCCATAGTACCACCAAACAGTATTGATTATTTTACCTGTGAATGATATTGTTATTTCACATACCTTCATAGAGGTTTATCATTATATGAAAGCAAATTCCATCAAATATTCCTTCAATGCCAAGGAAAGTGACCTATTTCTTTTTTTAGGCAGCCTCTATACAGGGTGTAACTAAATAAGTGTAAAACATTTAAGGGGGTGATTCCTCATCGAAAAAAAGATAGGATCTTTCATATAAAGAAACTTCATTGGAGCATCCCTTGTTAAGATACAGCCCCTTAAAGGGGGTACATAAAATTTGTTTAACAATTTTTTTCACAAGCACTAAACAAGTTACAATATTGAAATTAACCTGACATTTTCTACTACCAAAAAGACACTTAGCCAGTAATTTATTTGGTTTACCCCATGGTAGTAAGGGGTGGAAAACGCAACCCCTAAAATTTATTTCCAACGTAATTTTTTGTCTTATTATTTTTTTACCATTTAAAAAATTATTTCCGATAGCCTGTTTCATTCTAAAAAAAAATGTCTCTTGAATTTTTTGCCCAAATTAAACCAGTTCGCAGTAAAAAATTATTTTACGAACAACTACAGAGATACATCGTCATAAATGCGGACTGGATTTACTGTTATTTTGTAGTTACTACCTGCATTAAATGATTAAAGGGGAATAATCAAAACTAATTTAATAATAACAAAACATACAACATGTAGAAATCATAGTAAATGTTCAATATGTCTACCTTCAGACATTACGCATGCGTCTAGACGTCGGCGCATTGAGCCACGTATTCGCTCAAATATTCCTGGAGTCTCTCTAATTACCCTGCACGCATCGATAATGCGGTTTCTTAAGTCCTCTACATCGCGAACAGGAGTACGATAAACCAAATGCTGCAAATGGCCCCAAGTAGACAAATCCAGAGGATTGAGATCCGGGGATCGAGCGGGCCAATTCTGTGGTCCTCCTCGACCTATCCACTGATTTGCATATGTTTCAGTTAAATGCTGACGTGCTACTTGACTAAAATGGGCGGGAGCCCCATCATGCATAAAAACCATATCCCTTCTGACGCCCAAAGGAACTTCCTCCAGCAGTACGGGGGGATGCACTTTTCTTAAAAATTGAACGTATGCCTCACCATTTAATCGAGGAGGTAGAAAATGAGGCCCAATTAAATAATCCCCAATAACTCCGACCCACACCTTAAGAGAAAACTGTTCTTGATGGTTAGTTTCGACAATAGCGTGATGGTTTTCATCAGCCCATATGTGGTAATTATGAAAATTAATAATCTTGTCCCGAGAAAAACTACATTCGTCTGTGAATTCGATCGTCTTCAGAAAGTCACGATTTCTTCTAATCATTTCCAGCATCCAATTGCAAAATTCAAGACGGTTCGGAAAGTCTCGCGGTAACAGTGCCTGTACTCGTTGCAGATGGTAAGGGTATAAGAGATGTTCCTTTAAAATTCGAAATACCGTCATATGATCAACATTTAGCTGGAAAGCAATCTTTCTAGTACTGGTAGTAGGTTGTTCTTCTATCAAATTAAGTACTGCTGCCTCAAGCTGTGGTGTTCTTACTTCTCGATGGCGACCACAATCCTGCGTTCTTTTGTTGAATGAACCATATTCACGTAATCGTTGATGAAGTCAGACAAATATTCTATGTGAAGGATGCTGCCGTTGAGGATACATTTCAGCATATCTTGTAGAAGCTTCTAACCCATTCCCCTGCGACAGACCGTAAACGTAATGCATATCAGCCATTTCCTCATTTGTGTATGCCATTTTAATAACAAGTGAATTATTAAAGTAACAAATTAAGAACAGAACAATACACAATTAGTATTACTTCAATTTCAAAAATTTACAAACTGACAGCTTGATTCCAATTTAATTGTCAGTATCGCTAATGGCGGCCTACTAGATAAATTAGTTTCGTATTTTCGTTTTATGGCGATATGTATCTTGTTCGTAAAATAATTTTTTGCTGCGAACTGGTTTAATTTGGGCAAAAAATTCAAGAGACATTTTTTTTTAGAATGAAACAGGCTATCGGAAATAAATTTTTAAATGGTAAAAAAATAATAAGACAAAAAATTACGTTGGAAATAAATTTTAGGGGTTGCGTTTTCCACCCCTTACAACCATGGGGTAAACCAAATAAATTACTGGCTAAGTGTCTTTTTGGTAGTAGAAAATGTCAGGTTAATTTCAATATTGTAACTTGTTTAGTGCTTGTGAAAAAAATTGTTAAACAAATTTTATGTACCCCCTTTAAGGGGCTGTATCTTAACAAGGGATGCTCCAATGAAGTTTCTTTATATGAAAGATCCTCTTATCACCCCCTTAAATGTTTTACACTTATTTAGTTACACCCTGTATATAATGCCAATTGAAGTAGAGCTCTTACAAAGGATTTTTAATATACCAAAATGTATTAGCTACAACAATCGATTATTTTCTTTGCCACCTTTAGAATGAATGAAGACACTGTAATAAGTCTGAACGATACTGTCTGGGAGTAGTCTTTGCTAGGTTTGGGTATACAATTGAATCCGACCTTTTTTACTTACTGAACTACCTTATAGTTAAAGCTGAGCAAATTATTGAACTAAATAAGATTTTTATCCCGTTGCAAAAGTGCAGCGATTATTCCATCCGGTTGTACTTGGATAATATGATGAAATAAATTTCTCGCTCGTCTGTCTTTTTAAAATATTTTCTCTTGGTTTTGCCTTCCTTCTTGGGATTCACGATATTTTTCTCAATTATGTACATATTGTTTCATATAAAGCATGCATTGCATCATGTTTTATGTGGTATTTCTTTTCAAATTGTAACTTAAAGAAAACTCGACTCAAAATAGGCAACTAACAAATTAGGTATGATGTTTTCCTGGAACACTTCCCTCTAATGAATCCTCTGTAAGCTTATTTGTACAACGTCTCACTTCGTGGAAATATTCTCTTAATTGACAGTATCCAGTACAGAAATCACAAATAAACAGACAGCTTGTTAATTTCATTTTTGTTAGTTTTAGCACAATGGTTTGTATACGACAATATGAAGAGTACATTTGTCAAAATAAGAAAATAATATGATTTATAACTCTTATATATTTAAAAACAGAAGTATGTGATTACTGTACCGGGCACTATACTATACGACATTATCATATTTTTAAGTTATAAATATAAAATTGTGTTTATAGTCGCATAAAACAGTAAATATAACTTCACAATATTCCCTAGTCTTGACAGTTATAGTTGCAACGTAATTATGGTTTAAGTGGCAATATCATTTTATATTTTATTATTTTTTTCAAGCAATTCGAGTTCGTAGGTTAAAGTTAATAAAGTTGCATTTCTTCAGGAACTGAATTATTTCAAGAGAATGAATTAATCTAGTTGAAACAGCACTTTATATTCCAATTTTCCATAAACGACCATTTTAGATTGAAGATACAATGTATAAAGTACTTTATTTTAAAGGTAGATAGGAGGGATATTGCAGAATAAACTCCACATGTCACTAAATAAAGATAGTGAGCAGTATTTTACTTTAAATTAAGCCATTTGTTTAAAGATAGAAATATAATTCCTGAAACCCTCTATATAAGTTACATGTAAACTAGTTAAAATATTCTGTAAACAATTTCTTTCTTTTCAAATTTTAATGAAATTTTCCTAAAACAATTTGTTCGAACCACCGCAATCAGAATAGTACAGTCATTGAAGCTGAAAATCAGCTGTAACTTCCGAATTCTTTAAAACTGCATGGATTTACATGAAAATTTAGAATAAGAGCCTTATTCTTATCTTAGGCTCAAGTTCAAAAGTGACATAAGCCCGATTGACGCTTTTTGTTTTTAGGGGTAAAAACTACCCCTAAATGAAAAAAATTGAAAAAATTAAGTTTTAAGCATTTTATTATAAAAATCTTGTTCAAACACAATGATTAAATAATGTTCCATGATCTCGAACATGTTTTATGATATATTTGATCTTTTTGACCCTTTATTTAACTCTTAAAAATTACCTCTATGCAGAAAATAATGATAAAAAATTGCTTTTTAAAGATTTAGAATGATTAAATCGTGCAATTATTTAAAATAAAAGTTACCTTATAGCTAATAAAATAATTTTTCCCTTTCAACCCCTAAAAACCACCCCTGTATTGACAAAAATTATAAAGAATTACTTTTTAAAAGCTTGGAATGCTTTAACGGTGCAATTATTTAAAATAAAAATTCCCTCATTGCTTATGAAAGAATTTGTATCTCATAACACTTTTCAACCCTTATAAATCACCCCTGTGCTAAAAAAATTATAAAAAATTACGTTTTAAATCTTGGAATGCTATAATTGTGCAATAATTTAAAATAAAAATTCCCTTATATTGTTTATGAAAGAATATTTTACTTTTGCCATTTTCAACTCTTATAAACTACCCTTTTACCAATATTAATGTAAAATATTTTTATTATAATCGATTTTTAAATATAATCAATCATAAAAAAATTGCTACGCTGCATATAAATAATCACACTAAATTTTTTTACTTATTTTATTTGTATAATATAATATATAATATATAAAAATGAGAAAGCCTATTTTGCTCCGAAAAAATGTCATTGGTTTTTTTACCATAACTCGGTTAATTTTGAAGCTATAGTATCCTACAAAAAAGCATTTTAAAGATAATTTCAAGAGCTGTAAGATCGTTTGCATATAAAACCTTTTAAGTCCTTCGTTTTTTAAAGGGAAAGGATCGAAGGGCTCGAGACAGGTCGTTTTTTCACTAAAATGGATACTTCAAGCGGCGATATCTCCTTTATTTTTTATGCTATAGGAATAAAAAAAGCAAATATTTGTTGAAAAAAGCTACAATTTTGTTGCCTATCATTTTTTACGTATCTTTCATAGTTTCAGAGTTATTATATAAATAAGGCATTTTTTTTGAATAATGAAAAATACGTTTTCAACTTTTACCGTACATTATTAAAAAAATACGCATTCTAAACCGTCTAACTTCAGGATCGTATGAAAAACACTAAAATAAAACTAATTGTAAAAGGTCTACGATTAATTTTAATTCTGATGGAAATGGTACAGCGTTTGCTGCTCATTTTTTCCTTAAAAAATATGAGCAAACCATCTGTTTTTGACGATAACTCCTTCAATTTTGCTCTAATTAACTTTTACAAGTTCTCATTTTGAAGGTCTTTTTGAGTAACTACAAAAAACTCCTGGAGCGTTATACACGTAAAATAAATCCTTTTTCCGTTATTTGACGTTGAATACATCTATTCGAGTATTCCCCACAAAAGTCCCCTTCAACTAACCATATTTTGTTACAACAGGACGTACAACATTTTTTAAAAAACGATTTTCTTTGTTTATTTATAAGCTACATTTTTATTCATTACACTTTTTTAAATAAAATGCGTAGTTTTTGAGTTATTCGCGAAAAATACTTTGAAAAAGGTTTTTTTTTTACTCAAAATTCCAAGTTTTCAATCGTGAATAACTAAAAAACTATTGATTTCTCGAAAAAATTCTTCGAATATTTTTGATTCTCTATCGATTTTTGAAAAAAAAATTCCACCCCCGAGAAAGGGTGTCAACCCCCAAGAGGGTGGAAGCGTCAATCGGCGCTATGTCACTAATGTTCATTGACCTTTTCTCTAACTATCTGCCAAATTTCAAGTCGATCGGTTCAGTTTCAAAGAATACACCATGTATACATGCCTCGTACTCGAAATATTGACTTAGCTCAATAAGAAATGAGGGGATGCAGCGACACCAACTCTAAAAAATAATTTATCATCCGCAGAATTCGTACCGGTAAAGTCCAGATCTTAAAACGTACTTTACTGCTGTCTAAAATGGGACATTTAAAGGGGCATAAACTAATTAATTCTTTTATGTAGTCGAAATAAAAAGGTAAGAGAAGACTGACTTGACACGAAAGAGTCTCGAAATAAAAGAGTTACAAAGATGATAAAAGTCTTCATTTAAACAGAAAAAGAGTCACAATTCACCGACTAATGAGGAAAGTTAAGTCGAAAAAACGTGAGAATTACTCCGTCTCGTCTTATGCAGATTTGAGGCGTGAACTTTAATTACACCAGAATTGTCTGGCAAACCCTGACCCCCCCGAAGCCCGGGGTTGCCCAGACGGTCCCAACTTACGTAGCTGAAATATAAAAGTGGCCGCCTCGGGTCGGGCAATTAGTCCACTTGTTTCTAAAATTCTGTGCTCAAGCTTCTGTTGGAATTACACCCCAACGTAATTTAATTCTCGAGTAACAAGAGAGCGGCTCTGTTTGAAAACCCCAACGCATTGCTCTCGTTTCATGTAGGAACGAGTATAAATTTAATATTGAAATGTTGTTTGAGTTATACATGGTCCTTTTTCTTTATTTGTAGGGAACTTTGCCACAGTGTAAAAAAAATTCACTCAAATTTCACCAAATTTTACTCAATAATGTATCAATTTCTGTCCATACCCGTTTGAGTGAAATTTTCACTCTATTAGTATCAGTACAACTGAGTGAGTTTTACTCAAATCCGAATTACTGCTAACTATCAATTGAGCACCTTTTGACTATCCTGAGTATACAGGGTGATTTTTAAGTTGGGTAAATCCTGCTACCGTCAAATAAAGCTAAGAAAAATAAATATTTTTTTCCTTTACCACTTTTTCGAAATATCAATATTAACGAAAGTACAGGGGGTTAAAGTTTTGTTTAAAAATTTTAAAAATGAATTTTTTTCTACGAAACCGCTTGTGATAAGTTAATGAAATTTTACAGGCGTTAATAACTCCAAAAGTCGCATATTATTCGATAAGCAGAATGTTTCTAAATCTATCAGTGGCGCACGTACCAACAGATAATTCAATATTTTTTAAGAAAAAATGGTACGCTACTGTTTTTTCGAAACATAAAAATAATTTTTGATTTCTCTGTTCAGTTCTGAAGAAGAAAGCTTTCTTGAGTTTTTTTCACACGACTCATAGTTTTCAAATAAAAAAAAAAGAAATAGTTTTATTCCACATTCTAAATCAAATGTAACTTTAATTCAAAATTACTTAAGTAGATATGTTACGAAAATTTTACTAAACTTAATCTAACTGATATGCTTAAAATGAGTCAGTCCTTCACACCGACAATATCTCAATTTAGTTCAAAGAGACAGAGAAACTGGTAAATTAATGGAACATCGCGGAGGTCATGCAGGGAGACCCCGACAACGTGAAAATGTTCAAATCGAAGATCAAGTTTTACATCTTATCGAGGAACACCCAACAAGAAGCACTCGGGAAATTGCAAGACAGGTCGAAGTGAGTCAAACCAAGGTATGGAGAACATTACGCGAAAATCAGTTATACCCTTTTCACGTTCAACGTGTACGGCGCTACAACCTACCGATCATCCACGCAGAGTTCAATTCTGTGAATGGTTGTTACAAAAGCATGCAGATGATGAACATTTTACTAAAACCATTTTAGCTATGGACGAAGCACAATTCACTCGTGACGGTATAAATAACTTCCGAAATACGCACCTTTGGTCTATTGAAAATCCACATGCTGTTAGAAGAAAGAACCAATTTTCAACATCTATTTTCCGTCAACGTATAGGCAGGATTTGTGAATGGAATGCTCATTGGACCACAAATTTTACCAGATCTTTTAACGGGCGAAAATTATTTAAACTTCTTGCAAAATGATCTGCCAATTTTCTTGGAGGAACTGCCATTGAACGTTAGGCAAAACATGTGGCTTCTGCAAGACGGGGCACCCCCCCACTTCAGTAGGGAGGTACGAATTTTCTTGGACAATACTTTTCGAAATAAATGGATTGGTCGAGATGGTCCAGTGGAGTGGCCTCCGAGATCTCCAGATCTGACTCCATGTGACTTTTTTTGTGGGGCTACATGAAATCCTTAGTGTACCAAATTCCTGTGGAAACAAACAGTGGAAGAATTGATTGGACGCATAGAGGAGGCTGCTATTGCGATTAGAGGGAAACCAGTTTCTTTACTTCGCGCGATTACTGAACAGTGGTTACGTCGAGCTGAACTATGCGTCGAAGTAAATGGAGCTCATTTTGAGCATATCAGTTAGATTAAGTTTAGTAAAATTTTCGTAACATACCTACTTAAGTAATTTTGAATTAAAGTTACATTTGATTTTGAATGTGGAATAAAACTATTTCTATTTTTATTTGAAAACTATGAGTCGTGTGAAAAAGCTGACGAGAGCTTTCTTCTTCAGAACTGAACAGAGAAATCAAAAATTATTTTTATGTTTCGAAAAAAACAGTAGCGTACCATTTTTTCTTAAAAAATATTGAATTATCTGTTGGTACGTGCGCCACTGATAGATTTAGAAATATTCTGCTTATCGAATAATATGCGACTTTTGGAGTGGCAACGCCTGTAAAATTTCATTAACATATCACAAGCGATTTCGTAGAAAAAAATTCATTTTTAAAATTTTTAAACAAAACTTTAACCCCCTGTACTTTCGTTAATATTGATATTTCGAAAAAGTGGTAAAGGAAAAAAATATTTATTTTTCTTAGCTTTATTTAGCGGTAGAAGGATTTACCCAACTTAAAAATGACCCTGTATAAGACCAATTTAAAGTTGACTTTTTCTCTAATATGATTTAAATTTAACTATTATTGAGTTATTTTTTACTTAGTTTTTAATTAACTAAATATTGAGTGCAAAAATAAATCATTCATAAATAATTAATTAGGGTTATACAGTGTTGAAATTAATTCACTTTGTGGGGTCTCCTCCTGTCCTGGCTGAGACCCGCCGCCACCAGCTAAGGCCTGTTCTCCTGGCTATCACGCTTTTCTGTAGCATCTAACTGATCCCTATCTACTGTGGTCGAGATTACAGGAGCAATATGTAAGTGGTGCCATCTTCACGGCGCCATTCAAATTACTCGAAATTAATATACATTTAAACTCGCTCAGTAATGAGGATATTTACTCTGATTTAGGTACAAGTGCACCAAATACGAGTTTACTTGAAGAATTTATTTAAGGAGTACCTATGTTTGAGTGGAAGTACTCAGTTTTAGTTTAAATATAATCACAAATGAGAAAATGATCAGAATGCTCAATATTGGGTGAAAATCTTTAGAAGATGCGATACCTAAAAACACTAAAAATTTTTGGCAGTATGCTTCTTCTCAAAAGGTTCGTGGTTGTTTTCCTAATTCTGTTAAACATGGCGATAATTTTATTTTCAATGGTGTAGACATTTGTACGCATTTTGCCAATTTTTTTCAAAGTGTCTATGAACCGTATGACCAGTGTCCTATTAAAATCAACAATTTCAATAATATCAATAATATTAACAACGAAAACAAAGGGGCCGGACCTGACGGTATTTCCTCAATTTTTTATAAAAAATCTGCAAATTCCCTTTGTAACCCTCTCACTTTGTTATTTAACAAGTCTCTTGAAGAAGGAGATTTTCCTGACACATGGAAGCAAGCTTTTGTGATTCCTATTTACAAAAAGGTGATAAAAACGAAGTTTCCAACTATCGGCCAATTAGTAAATTAAATATTCTTAGTAAAATTTTTGAACGTATATGTTATAAGCATTTACTTGGCGCGGTTAAATCGTCTATAATTATTGAGCAACATGGATTCTTTCCACATAGATCTATCGAATCCAATTTAGTAATATACTCCCAATATATTACAAGTGCTATGGATAGCCAGATTCAGGTGGATGCCGTGTATACCGATTTTAGCAAAGCATTCGATAAAATTAATCATAATATACTTATATCTAAATTGTCTGAAATTGGTGTGCATGGTAACCTACTGAGATGGCTTACCTCTTATGTTTTCAACAGGTCGCAATTGGTAACTATTAGTGGTTACAAATCTCCCCCCTACGTTGCAAAGTCAGGTGTTCCTCAGGGATCACATTTGGGACCTTTACTATTTTTAATATATATCAACGATATCCGTCATTGTTTCAAATTTTGTAAATTTTTACTCTACGCAGACGATTTGAAAATTTACTCTCAAATAAATAATTCCGATAATTGTATTGCCTACCAGGAAGATTTAAACTCTTTCTTTGAATACTGTAAATCGAACAAGCTTCAATTAAATTTAAGTAAATGCTTCTATATTTGTTTTACCCGTAACCAAAATATATACTCTAATAATTATAACTTTAATAAGAATATTTTAAATCAAGTTGAAGAAATAAAAGATCTTGGGGTTGTATTTGACAGGAAATTGAGTTTTTCTTCACATATTGATTATATAACTTTAAAAAGCAACAAAATGCTTGGTTTCATCGTCAGAGTTTGCAAAAATTTTAGGTCGATTTTTGCTATTAAGTCTGTATATTTTGCATACGTTCACAGCATAATTAATTTTGCATCTATCGTGTGGAGTCCTCAATATACCATATATAAGTCTCGACTTGNTAAAAGGATAGAGTATATAAAAAAAGTTCTTATCTGTCCTGGCGGCTTCTCGATGAAATGGTCGAGTCCTGTGGATGGAGGAAAATGGCGACGTCAGGTCCTAAATTCGGTGGAGCGGTATATCTGCGCCTAAATTTGGACTCGGGAACTGGAGAAACAGCACGGAAGACGTTTTCAACTTAGAATTTAAATTAAAATACCATATTGCCCTTAATTCTGGCCCATCCTTAAATTTTAGCTTGTCCGTAAATCTCTAAAAATATGGAGGAGAAAAAAAAATAATTAAACCCCATCCCTAACGATTTTTTTCTTTGGGAAGATGGTAAACAAAATTTAAACTCACCTTTTAAAACAGATTTGTAAGACGAAGAAGAAAAAATATGTACATAAAAACTGGAGCTTGGCTGCAGGTGTTAATTATATAATCGCATGTCTTGAAGAGGCTGAGTTCAATTTCTTGGGATACTATCGGTAGACATCGAGGAGTGAATGGCGTGGATTTTTCGTGTGCAATTTCAGATCCCCAAATGTAGGAAAATTGGTNGTAAATTGGCCTGCCAGATCACCCGACCCGATTTTTTTTGGGGATTCATAAAAAGCAAAGTTTATACAGAATAACAGGTATCGGAGTTTTGTGCATCGAAAATAATTTCAACAGTCACTATAACATTTTATTTATTTAATTATTTAATTGCGTACTCTACTTTATTGTTGTTGTAAAATGGCGAATTGTTTTTTAAAAACAAAAATGGTTAACCCATGATCGATAAAAAATATTCTTACTTTTTAATCTTATATCAAACCTTTGTGGTAATTTTTACAAAACACCAGGTATAACGGTAGAATTTATTTTGTATTGGCCTAATTCGCCCGCACTTTACTAAAGAATATAATAAGGCATATTTTATACATAAACAAAAAAAAACCATATATATTTTATGTTTAATTAAGACTGTTCATTTTGCTACGCAGTATTCTGTTTTCTCAAATAGAATAATTAATGGTTCTCTAATACGAGTATATCTTCAGAATGCTGATTCTGGGATAATTTTAGATTTAAAATTCATGAGCACTATAATTTATGCAATATGCCGTAAGCTCATTTTAAATTAAAAGAAATAATGCGAAAATTACTAATAAAATGAAAGAAACATCATAAGTTCGTTGAATAACATTTGTAAATAAATTTAAAGTTTTATTTGCAAATAAGTTAGCCAAAGATTTATTTATAGGTAGGTATCGAGATTTTTTCAAAACGTTTGCACTTGAATTGGGGCTGTAATTGATTCAAGGGACAACCTACTGATTCTATAACAAGGGCAAATAAAAGTACCTCGTATAATACACCCCTCCAATTGTTTTGTATCTGATAAAGACCCTATTACATATTTTTCGTTTCCTTTCCTTGTTATTTTTAGAAAATTTTATATAATAAGTTGTCTTTTAATGCAAAAATAAATTAGATTTTTAACAATCTAAAGCTGTAGACCAAATTCTATTATGTTTGTTTACATCGTACAATAATTTATTGGTGTTGAATTAAATCTAAAATCCGATTTTATAATTTCTCAAAACGTTCATAGGATAAACATCTAAAACAGGTAGGTAAAGTATATAACCCCATGCAGGAACTGTTAAACTTTTAAAAGGTTGCCGATAGGCGGTGTATAACCAAATTGACGACTGTTTTTTTTTTCTGAAATATGCTTCTATTTTTTCCGTATTATACATATTATTGTGTACTGTACTTATGTACTACAAACATCATAATGTATTTTTAATTAGATAAATTTTCATGTGACAGAAAAAAATTATCTGAACGGGGATACACGAGTAACGGTAAATTAAATGAACAATTAATTATTAATATTCAAACAGACACCCATAAGCCATTAAACAGCAATTTCATATAGATTGTGGATTGATCGAACAAGTTTCCCAATTTTCTAAATTGTTATTCGATCACACACATGTAAAATAATCACAATAATGTGTAACTCAGTACAACTGTACGCTTTACCAACAACTAAAAGTCCAAAAAACAGTGTTTACAGAGCTTCCCTTAAATTAAGCTGAATAAATGTCATCAGTTTGGAATATTAACGGGAAATAACTGTATTGTACCCTTGGGTACAGTAAATTACATTAAGTTAGCATAATAAACGGAGCAAAATTAAATTCAAACATAAAACAATTATTTCGGAACATCATTTACGTGTGAAAATATATTCAGGGCTTGGTCTTTCTAACTGAAAAGATAACAAATCCTCTTTCCGTAGCCTAAATATTGTTTCAGATGTTTTAGCATTTATTTTTTCAGTGAAAATAGAAAAAAAAATATTAATTTCACTGTTAGTATTCAACACCGTCATTGAAACAAGAGGTGTGGTCCATCAAATAGAGAAATAGTTAAAGATAGACAAATAGAGGCCCAGAGTGCTAAGAGAATTTTTTTCACTTGGAGAAATTTAATTCGGAAAATAGAACTTGCAGGTCGACATGGAGGACGCACTCCTGAACAGAAACAAAGAGAAAAATATCGTATTCCTGGTAAAGGAAAGTACGGTAAAAATGAGAACAATTCTAAGGGAGAGATTCCAGGAGCTGAAAGAAGCCTGGGGAAAACCTAATTAGCTGTTTATAACTACAAAGATAATACGAAGATCAGTGCAAATCAATGGCAAAGACTTGAAAACTAGGTTGGAGAAAGCGAAAGACGAAAAAGATTGGGTTAAGTATTAAAACATAAAGCGGTGAGAGATAAAAGGAGAAAAATATGTTTTCGTCCCCCAGAAATGATAGAATGGGATGAGCATCAGAAAATTGCTGCAGTGTATGTTCAGGGGAGTAGCCATTGTCGTAGTCCTAAGCGGATTTCACTCCAGTTTCCAATTTAATCCAAGAAATCTTCCAAAACCCATTCATGGGGCACAAATCCCGCTAACCATAGACAAGAGATCACAGACAACCCACTACACATATCGGAATGCGCAAGAATGCACCGATGTTTCAAAATTTTCGCAAAGATCCTCTAAGAAGCTTCGATTACCGTCAAGCACCATCAGTCGTAACAGACATTGAAACCAATCGCTGAGACACTGCCAATTTTAAAAGACGCTGGAGAATATTTATCTGCACGATAATGTGAACAAGAACAGAAAACTAAAACAAACGATGGAAAAGAAGGTAATTCGCAGGCGATTCACTTACAAGTAAGGAGGATTTTAGAAAGGGCTACTACGAATGAACAGGACGTGAGGAATAGGAGATGATTTTATTAGAGTAACCAACAAGGGTGACCGAGGTGTCAAAGGGGCGAATCGTCAAAACTCAGACTGGTCTATTCCAACTATGGACTCGAATCCAGCTGCAGTAAATCTGTACATACCTCCATATGTACATATGTTAAAGAGTATTTCCATAAACCTTGAGGCTGTAGTGAGGCAACTCTAACAAACGGAAAAGCAGGAAGTGAGGAAGGATCAATGTTTGTGGGGAGACCACACTTTGGTGCAAATCATCCTCAAATATTATAGTCAGCAGTGGGCATATCGAACTGTCACAGAAGGATTGGAGCTGAAGGAACAGACGTTTTAGATATTGGGGCTATGGACATAATAAGAAATAGTGCAAACGGAGAGAAGATAACAGTAAACTATATAACTGTGAAGGCAAAGATCATTTTGCAGAGGAGTTTAACAAAGCAGCTTTTGTCTAAAATATAGGTCATAGGTCTATGTCAGAACATAGCCAGCAATTAGGAAAACGCTTTAAAGAGATTAAAAAAACAGAAAGAAATCGACAGCATTAATCCTAGTGTTCGTGGTCCGTGTGAAATATTATCGATACTCTAGGACTGGACTAAGGTCTACTCTTATTGTTAGTAGGTCCTGTGATATTTTATTTTTATTTATAACGTAATTTCTATATGCTGTATTTTATTTCTCGTTTTACACTATACCTCTAACGAATATTATGCAAATAAAGGCAGACGCAGAGTAGATGGATGTCCTGCAAATGACAATAACCGAGAAAACTTTGATAGGATTTTAATCAAAGAGCCTAATAAGGTTATTACTTGCAAGAGAGAATGGCTTTTAAATGAACGTAACGACAAGTATAGCTGTGATACAAGGAAGGTAAGGATCCAAAATTGGGAATGGAGAAGATTTGTGTGGGTAAAAATTTGCTCTATCTGGACATTAATATAAAATCTAACAGCATTTTCCGCACAACCCTAATCATATTTTCTTTTTAATTACTGACGTCTTTATATAACGAAAATGTGTGTTTATAGAAAAATAATAAATTGTACGTAAAACTAGAACGAGTGCCTTTTCTAACAACGTGCTTGAAAATGTGAGTAATACATCATACTGGGCATATGTATCGCACTTAAATTTATTGGTAATAGAAGCATATATCCTTTCTATTATGTTTGCAATCCTTTAAAAGCCATTCGAGTGAACATTCCTGTTCCTTTTAAGGCTGTGTAGTCTTTTGAATAACATCACTTGGAAATTACTTACTATTTACATTTGTAACACGAAAAATATATTCCTTTTCCATAGACGAATGAAGAAAGAGATATTTATTCGCAGGTGACAAAATTTAAAAAACGTATTTCATTCGATTATTGGTTCATTGGTTCAACATCGTGAACCACAAAAGTCAGTGTCCTTCTGCGTAAAGAAGTTATATGACCTTTCATTTATATTAAAATATACATAGGATACTAGAAAAGTTTTGTGATACACCTTTAATTTTCATAATGTGTCAAGATACTTTGCACCATACTCACGCAACTGTGGTGACATTCTTGTGAAATCAGTCGACAAACCAACTCTTCCATTGTTTCTTCAGCGATCTAGATACACTCGTCATCTCACTTAAATATAAGAAAAACGTCGCTCTTGATAGAAGTATTTTTTGCGAATTTCTCATTTAATACCAACCGACTTACCACATTGATAAGATTAAAACTTTTTTCGAAGAAGGTGCCAAACACCGAGATCACAATAGATTACACCGCTGATGTAGCCACCGATAACGTACTGCATAGTTGAGAAAATCACCCGTTTCGAATTTCGTGAAATAAAAACTTTTATCAAAAATGAGAATTTCGAACTGAGGAACCGCCAGACCATTCCAATCCAAAATTCAGAGAATCAATTGTCTAGACTTAAGCGGACTTTACTAAAGAACCTCTGCGAATCCATCAGGGGCTGTGATCAAATGTCGACCCTGATGTCCTGCCGTTCATTAACCAGGGTCGGAACTTGGCCAGTACATGTAGTACGACTCAAAATTTAAAGCTGCTTTATATAAAGCTGTTTAGGTATCATAAACTTATTTACAGTATACATAATATGTATGTTATCAATAAATATTTTTTTGTAATAATTCAAAACATTATTAAAAAATTTCACAAATTATTGTGAACGTATTGCTTCCGGCCTTGTCCAATCCTGCCGTGAAGATCCCACGGGATACGGCAAACTCCTAGAAGCTTCCAAATCCATACCGATGGTGTTCAAAAATGGAAAAAGGCAAGAGCGACGTCCACACCCCCAGGTATGCGTTGACGATGGCGTGATGAGGGAGGCGTCCAAAAATCCCGTTTGCCTTTTTGCCGGAGAGCAATAGACGAAAATTCCAGCACCGAAGGCAATGCACGAGCAGCTCAGTAAATATTCCGGTTCTCCCAATTCAAACTAATCCCCGAAGTGATAATAATGACGGAAAAAGGTGACATGGCGCCCAACGTGGGGCTCGAATGTTCAGAACCCCAAGGGAATGTGGTGAGGTGACAATAATTTTACATTATTTAATGTGGTGTCTGATAATACTAACCAGTGCAAATTGCTGATTTATTTAATAATAAACGTTTTCAAGTTTCTACGAGTATTATTTATAATTACAAAGTTAACCAAAAACGAAAAAACGTGTTTCTCAAAAATTACAAAAAAAAAAGCGCAATTCAAGGACACTTATTTGTTCACAGGATTTTTCGTAATTTAACCAAAGTAACTTTTACCAAGAGCACTTATTGCCTCGCAGATTCCATGTAATTTAATAAATTTTAAATCTTTTATCGTTTTCGGGATTGTCATGGTGAACATATTGCAAATTAGGCATAACTTTTTTTATTCCCATCTATGAACTGTTTAAATTTTTAATAGAGAATTGACACTTAAAAAACCCTTTTTTAACTTGAAAAACGTTTGCCCTACACATTTGTCTCATCTACAACATTTGTAGTATTACAATACCCTAAAAGATATATTACTTTTCTTGGACGCCATACAAAATAACTCTTGGAATGAAACAAATTTATGGGGTTGCCCCTAGGTAGTTTAAATACGGCGTAGATGTCCAAATGTGGGTGTACATGCCATCCATTTTGCAAACCTTTGCTTTTCATTTAAATTTTAGGAATTAATAACAACACCCAAACGCCCTCCTACGTATAATTTCAGTTACGTTTTGATATCGAAATACTAGCTTCTCTGGCTCTATTTAATCAGAGGAAGGACATCCGACCATATTTATTACCCAACCCCTAAAGCGAGTGGCTGAAATATTTTAGAAATCTAACATGCCGTAGGAAAATTACTACATATTTATACAGTAAAATATTTAATATTTAACGCTCGCTTGATTCCAGTGTACAAAGCCTCCAAGTTAGAACGGAAAAATATATTATAGATGAAAATGTAAGACAATGATATTTATTCGTTTCATTATCGTCAGGAAATTTACTCGATAATAAGCTGGTGAAACCAAAACAAGTTTAATTTAGTTATTATAATTTTGATTTGAAACATTTCCCAGCGTAACTTATACAGGCTGTTAAAAATTCGCTTCTCATTGCAGGGATCTTGGAAACGGTAACAGGTAGCTTAAATGGGGGCAATGTTGCGTAATCATGGGACCAACATTATGCCTCTAAAAAATCAAGGCTATCGTGATTAGTTTTCGAAATATTTGAAAAACACCGAAATTTTGGAAATCCGTTTTTGTTTCATTTCAGCCTTGTTTGAGGTGATATTGAAAAACGGAGAACACTTTCTCATGGCCACTTTTTCCCCTCTATCGAATGGCATAATCAATTTTTGTATGTAACGTTTCGTCTCTCCTGGACCATCATCAACTTCATTTTTTAAATACGACCCTAGACATTTTATTACATTTTTTGCCAGCCTTCATGACCCCCAATACTGCACTGCCTCAGCCCGAACCAGATTCAGACGTTTTGTCTCAAAAAAAATTCATCTTCAGAGTATTCGTTCCAAATTTATCTAAATTTTTTATTTAGATTTCATTGTTTATTAAATTATCGTACACTGTAGTGTCGTTAGACCCTGTGAAATCCATCTAGTTATTTAAACTGTTACCACCACGCGTTACAATAATGCATTTATTATTATTAACTATTACCATCACTCAATAAGTTGTTGCGTCAAAATTAAAACATTATTACAATTTTAATTTTATTGTGACAAATTAATTCTTAAAAATGCATATGAACAACCAAAACTCCAACTGAATATTATTCTTTAAAAAATTTCAGTAAATGTTCAAAAACATTTTCGCTGTAATCCTCAGATAAGTTGCTTCTCTGTTTCCTATAGTATCGTTAGTTAAGTTTCATCTACCAGTAGGTACAAAGCAATGCTTCGGCCTAGAAGACATTAGTTTAAAAGTGCTTCAGCGGTTTTTCATTTCATCTTCCGATGTTACTTTTAGTTGGGAAAACATATATTATTCAAGAAACTTATTTTCATAGTACAAACAACGATATTTACATTTCCTTATTACCTTCCCCTATCAACCTAGACTATCTACCTATATTTACCTTTACAAATATAGGTACTTCTCTCAAAATACGAACTATATTTTTTATACGCTTGTACCCCTACCTTACAAAAATTCTGCTATTCGCTAGATAGTACTATGACAGCCAAACAAAAGCACTTACTGTTATTAGGAACCATTCATTTTTAAATGCAGTAAATAATTGTTTGAAAATCATTAATCATTTATGGCTTTCGCGATGGAAATGCCCTAGCAGCCGAAAGAGCCACTGCAGATTCTCTAATAGAAAAACCCCATATCATTAAATATTTGCTGGAACCTTCCGAAAACTGAGCTTTAACAATGTATCACGATGTATATCTGAAAAGCTTTTATTTTAATTTTTCTTTCAAAACAGTGCATTTCAGGATATACGGTTATTCAAACTTTATGATTTAGTTTTATACCTCTAATGTAATATGCAGTCATAAGAGAATACAGCATAGCTATAATAAAATTACGTTACGGATAATGAACATGGCTTTGTACAATAAAATGACTGAACATGTCAGCTAAAATTTCATTTACATTTTACATAGTAGGTACTATAAAATGTATTGATGTATGTATCTTTTAACAAATTAGAATATAAGAATATGGACGGTACTAATACTACGTAAATTTTATAAGCAGATTAATTGAAGTACATGGGGGTTATACAGTCACTTGAAATGGCAAAACGAACTTCAATAAATAATATAAAAACTAAAAGGACTTCTCTATAAATACAGTTTTTTAATATACAAGAACTAATGGTAATGTATTAGTCAACTCAATCTTAAGATAGGGAGGTGTTGGTATTTTCTTACTTAAAAACTTTAGATATTCTGAAAAAAATTATTAAATTAATATCTTCTTAAAATTTCCTTATAATAAATATTAATCAGCCAATTAAACAGAACAATAGAAAACTAAGTGAAAACTAATGTACAGTATGTAGACTGTTAAAAAATGGGTATGAATTGCGTGTTACATTTTAGTACATCGTTATTCTACGTTACTGTTTTTTATTACTGGTAATAGCAGATGCATCAACAACATCTCTTTCTTATATAGTATATAAATAGCCAAAAATGTCGAAGCCACAGCACTGCTGTACATTTAGAAAGCGACAAAACAGGATATTCTCAAGTCATGTAGATATACGGTGTGCCAAAAAGATGATACGAGAAAAATAATTAATTAAGACTTAAGATAATCGTGCTTTGATTTAAAAAACTTCCCCTCACTCACACAGAAACACAAAAAGGAATATATAGCTTCGTAAAGAAACTTAATGCTAAATACTCATATGCAAAGCAACCTAGATAATAATTATTAAAATATGTGGTACTGGAAAAAATATTTTTGCATTTAGCCAACACACTATTTAAGATGTTAAGATGAATAATAATGCACTTAAGAATTTAAAAAACTTCCACTAAAAATTATGTTTCTGACATGAAGGTATTTTAATATTATTTGTACTTTATTTGCTTTCTATGTCAATCCGGTTGTAAAATTTTCAGTCGCTTAAAAACAAACCATTACTTCAGAATATTTCGTGCCTATTCATATCTTCTAGATGCAATAATAACATTTATTAACTGTTTAAATTATACACCGAATAATATTAATTTAAAAATTTTCGCTCTTCGTAGTTGGCAACACTGGCAGTGATTTACTTCGTTCAGTGGCGGGTTAAGTGCAGTGGCAATAGGGTAACATATTCATTTTATTCACAAAAATATAACACAAAAAACTGAATGTTGGCATTAATTAATTTGAGGGGTTTGTTAATTTGTTAAAGGAGAGGATTAAATAAAAATGATTTAGATATTATTATTATTAATCTCAAAACTAACATAAGAACCGACTTTTAACAATTATTTATCTATCTTGTTTTTTTTTATGCGAACTTTAAAGTAAAAGCAACAATTTTTAAATGAATTTACGTTTACTTTCCGAATTTAGAAATGCGAATAAAAAAATCTTTTTAAAATTTCTTAAATTCTAACAAAAAGTACATGTTTTCACCTATAAGAAAATTTAAAATAATATTTGATTTATTGGTTTTGACATAAATTCTGTCCCTACCAGTAATAATAATTTTTGTGATTAATTTTTTATTGAAATGAATAAAAATATTTAATATTTTTAATCACAATTTATTTATAATGACTATTCAAAATGTCTCCCTTCGTTGTGTATACATAGATTTACTCGTCTTCTTAAACTGTTAACTACATTATGTAATTCATTTTTTGTAATATTAGCTAATTTATTTGTTATGGCATTATTTAGTTCATCTGCTGTGTGTAAAAGGTTTACATATATAGAATTTATTAATGTTCGAAAAGATAATAATCTAAGAGAGTTAAGTCCGGAGATCTTGGAGGCCATAAGCCTTGACTAATAATGCGATCGTCATAAAATTCCCTTAGGAACTCCACTGTAGTTTTAGCTGTGTGTCCTGTTGCCCCATCTTGTTGAAAGTAACCATTGTGCAATTTGTTATCATGTAGCCGATTTAAAAATGGCTGCAAAATGTTTTGTCAATATCGCTCAGCTGTACCTAACATTATCGTCAATGAAAATAGAATCAATTATTCTTCGCCGAGATATGGCTACCCAAACTCCTATTTTAACAGTATGTAAAGTCGTTTCCACACTTGTGAATTCTCCGCAGACCACGTACGATAATTTTGTGAATTTATGTAGGTATCCACTAAGATGAAACCATGCCAAATCGGTTAAAAAGTTGTATCTAAAAGACTGTCATCGTTGATGTTGTTGTCAAACCAGTTACAATAGTTCACTCTTTTTTAATTATCTAATGGTAATGACTCTTGCACCATGGAAACTTTATATGGTTGTAAATGTAATTTTCTTGTTGTCGCAAAGGTTTAGCGATGCTTGCTGCTAAAAAAACTCTCTAACATCCTCCAGTTTATATCTTCAGTTAAAACTCACTTTCTTCCAGGTGACTTCCCTTTACACACATTGCCAGTATTTCTGAATCGTGTCACCAAACGCCGAACATGCTGAGCAAAATTGTTATAATCTGCTGCTTCATGAAACTCTTCTGGAATTGCAATAAACATGAATGAATTGATAATTGCATCCATTTTCATCTCGTTGACTACTCCAAAAGTAGGCCTCTACAATAAATTTATCGTCTTCTAATGAAAAGATCATTTTCTAACCTAAAATAGTTCGAGTACTTTCGAAGAAATCATCAGTATTTGCTTCCTTACCACAAATCTAACAGTTAACAGATGATTAGCGATGAAAACACTGATTAACTACAAGATTAACGATAAATTCAAAGAAAAACACAATCGGCGAACACAAATAAAGGCACGAACGTCTCTGATTTGATAGATCGTGGAGGTCGAAAATCTAAGAACACGGAAAGTAATTTTGATCAAATGGAAGTAAATTTTAATATCTTTGGTGTAACGTCAGCATTTCTAATTTCGTATGCTTGTTTACATTTTTAATCCTGACATGGTAAAAGTTAAATTTGTGACCTACGCAGTAGAACGCAGCAACAGTAATCCCTATTTGTCAGGGAACGTTCACGAATAAAACAATAAAGAAGTACATTCCTAAAAAGAATAAATTATAACATGGGACGTCGAAGTACAAAACTTTATACACCCTTTATTTTCCAAACTCCCGGCAACTAGACCCTCTAATCTAACCGATGAAATCATAAATTTACATAAAAGTCATATATATTTTAATTTAGGCCAAGACTAAAGGCAAATGAAATATGAAAGCAATGAGGAGAGAATTAAACATCCGAAGTTTTGTTATTAGGCCCCGTTTTAATCAGTTCCATTGAATAAATAACAAACTTCGAGATTTACGCCCACTCGAGTTCACCGATCCACTCTGTATTTATATAAATAGCCCAGATCGAGCACATGTGGAGGTCTCTCCCATCCGGCCGCCGTGATCATGAACTTCCAGAGAGATAGCCGTCTGGTGCAGCGTTTAGTTGGTTTTGTAGGTCTACAAATCCCGAACTCTATCTTTATCCAGGAAACTAATTGTCTCTTTGTTCTACCGATACATTCACTGAGGACTGCCGCGGTAACGCTTTTGTCTGAATTTGTTCAACTCAACGTGCAAGAAAACACAATAACCGGTACAGATAAAACGTAATTCATTAGAGACCTAGATACCGCCACATGATCTCTTCAGTCCGAAAATAATAGCTCATAATCTGTCTACAAACGAAAAAGTGCGATATATATTCTGTCACAAAAGTATCTGGAATTTGTCATTTAGAAATTCCGTGTAAAGTAGATTTAAATTTATTTTTTGATGGAAAGTTGGTAGCACACTACTACCACTCTACTCTGACACAGAGTTTGACCGCGATCTGTCAAGTAGTTTGTTTACAGCTGTTAATTTTGTTAGTTCACCTAAAGTGTTTTCCGCGATTTTTACTATGGATAAGTTTTACCTAGAATTTTATGCTACCAGCAAAATTTCTTGTGCTGAATCGCTGAAAACGTTGGGAAAGACATAGGATAAATCAGGTTTATCGAAAACTCAAGCATACGAATGGTAGAAAGGATGCAAACATGGTCGAGGAGTGGTTGATGACTTTCCACGTTCTGGTTGTCCTTCAACGTCTTCAGCATCGATAAAGTGAAGTAAATGGTGCTTGTAAACCGTCACTGTAGTTTGAGAGATCTACCATATGAACTAAACATATCTCACGAATCAGTGCACACGATTTTAGTTGTTGTCTTGGGTACGAAAAGCATTGCAGCACGGCTGGTTCCAAAAGAGCTGAATTTTCTTCAAAAATTTTTTGACTATCGTGCTGTCGTCCACACAGAATTCGTTCCAGAGTCATAGTCAACAAAGAATATTATCTGGGCGTTATGTGGCGTTTGAGAGAGAATATCCGCCCCAAAAGACAAGATTTATGAAAGGACAATATTTGGATTTTGGCCCATGATTATGCATCATCACACAAAGCGATAATTGTGAAAGAATTCTTGACCAAAAACTGTCATCCGCTAAAGCTCTCAAAAAAGCTCCCAGCCACCAAAATCACCGAAGTCGCAGCAGAGGACACCGTCGAAAACCAATGCTTTCCATTGAACTGAGGAACCGCAAGTTAAAACCACACTACCACGTCTAACTTCAAGTCCATCACCCGATTAAGGCGACTACAGTCCAAAGATAGGCAAAATTCAAAGAATTGTACTGATGACTTACTGACTTAAAGTAGACATAGCGTCTGTAGACCCATCAAGGACTGTGATTGAACGTCGACCCTAGTGCTTTGCTAGATCAAAACTTCACAAGATCAAAACCTGGCTAGCACGTGTAATAGGGCTCAAATTTAAAGTTGCATTATATAAAACTCCTTAAGTATCTTATACTTAAATTAGTAGTAATATTGTAAATAAATACATATTCTATCAATAAATCTCCATTTTTCAATTATTCTAAACATTGTTAAAAAATTTCACAAATCTTTGCGAACACATTGCTCCCGGCCTAGACTTTAGTTCTAGAGTCCCCAACAATCCAGGCTTTGTCCAATACTACGGTGATCTCACGGGATCCAGCAAGCTCCTAGAAACTTTCAAACCCATAGGTACTTTCAGGAGGCTTATAAAAGCTGCCAGAAGCTTGCCAATTTTCAGATACGCGCAAGAGACCAAATCAAAACCAATGCTGAGCAAGGCAAAACCACAATGACAGTAGTATAGACAAAAAAAGTAACCATACTCGTACCCGAAAACATATTTAACACTAAATATATTTCTGGGATAAGCTTAGTTGCTCAACTAGGCTCAGTTAAAAGTCTCTAAATCCATGCCATTTCGGGGGTGTACAAACGTAGAAAAAAACAAACTGAATTAGATCGTTGACCACAGTTCCAGGGACCTACTTCATCTCCGATGGAGGACAATCCCCTAGTGTCCTTTAGCGCTATGCAGGAGCCCTTCGAAAATCCCATTCCAGCACAGCAATACACGTACAGTTGGGTAAAAATACCGGTTCTTCTCATGTTACAGATAATCTCCGTAAAAATGATGTTGCAATATGGTATGGCGCCCAACGTGGGGACCGAATATCCGAGGTGCCAAGGGAATACAATACCTTTTCTAAAACTAACTTTTTGTAAAACTTTGTTCCCTTTTATTTACCTTCTTATACATTTTTCAAAGTTCATGTTCATTATTATCTCTGTTAAAATTAAAGATATATAGTTTTTAAACCTTCTCTCCATGGAACCACCTCTAAATGTACATATATGTCGCATGTATTACTTTTATAGGAAAGAATTAACATCGTTAGAAAGCCGCCTAGCTACAAAACACCATTTAGTAGCATTAGCTAAAATTACGCGTCCTATTAATTTGATACGGCGCAATTTAAGCGAATCCAGCGAATAATTACTCTTAATTAAAAGTGATAAACTTTCGTTTAAAACCGGTTTCGCTAAAGTGGTATATATTACGTGACAAAGTTTTTAAATAATGTCACAACGAATACGATAGTGCGTGATTAAAAATGCAAAATTACGACCNATTTTCAGATACGCGCAAGAGACCAAATCAAAACCAATGCTGAGCAAGGCAAAACCACAATGACAGTAGTATAGACAAAAAAAGTAACCATACTCGTACCCGAAAACATATTTAACACTAAATATATTTCTGGGATAAGCTTAGTTGCTCAACTAGGCTCTGTTAAAAGTCTCTAAATCGATGCCATTTCGAGGGTGTACAAACGTGGAAAAAAGCAAACTAAATTAGATCGTTGACCATAGTTCCAGAGACCTACCTCGTCTCCGATGGAGGACAATCCCCAAGTGTCCTTTAGCGCTATGCAGGAGGCCTTCAATAATGCCATTCCAGCACAGCAATACACGTACAGTTCAGTAAAAATACCGGTTCTTCTCATGTTACAGATAATCTCCGTAAAAATGATGTTGAAAGAAGGTATGGCCCCCAACGTGGGGCCCGAATATCCGAGGCGCCAAGGGAAATTGATAGAGGACGACAATACCTTTATTAAAACCATGTTTTTATAAAACTTTGTTCCTTTTTAGTTATCTTCTTATACATATTTTAATTTTCACGTTTAATAGTTTTTCTGTTAAAATTCAACGTAATCCAAGGTTACTACTTTATGGATCTACCTCTAAATGTACATATATGTCGCATGTATTACTTTTATAGGAAAGAATTAACATCGTTAGAAAGCCGCCTAGCTACAAAACACCATTTAGTAGCATTAGCTAAAATTACGCGTCCTATTAATTTGATACGGCGCAATTTAAGCGAATCCAGCGAATAATTACTCTTAATTAAAAGTGATAAACTTTCGTTTAAAACCGGTTTCGCTAAAGTGGTATATATTACGTGACAAAGTTTTTAAATAATGTCACAACGAATACGATAGTGCGTGATTAAAAATGCAAAATTACGACCTGGACAAGACCCAGGAAATATACCGCAGCTCGCGAACTACAACAGCGAGACCGCTGCTCAGTTACCGTCAAATTTTCAAACACGAGACAAGCTCTTTGTTCTTTATATATGTAGTTCAGCGTTTAGCGTTTTCCATCTCGATCGCACTTACCTCATTAGTAATAATTGTTACTGCTATGAATCGTTCAAATTATTCATCTGGAATTACTCCTAAAGCACCATAACTCGTTTGCTTTTTAAACAGAAAAATAAAGTAAAGATCTGTTAACTCCAATAATAAAAACTTAAATAGTGGGATGCTAATAGTGTACGTCAATAAAAATCTAACCTCCTTATAACTTTTTAGTGCATTGTGTCCCAGAGAACAATAGCAACCGCAAAATCATGAGACAGAAGCGAACGAATTTGAGTCAGCGTATCCGTGTCCAAAAATTCGTCGTTTATAAGTTATAGGGGATTAAAGCCTGCTTGTCAAGTCCTATGAAAAGAGACAACTAAAAAATTATGTCAAACAAAATGTGACAGCTCTTGCTACGAACAAAATTAGTGTTATTTGTGTGAAAAAACTACTCGTGAAAAAGGAAAATGCCTTTTACGAATGTGGAAGCGTATGATGTTAGCAGTTTATTTTCAATGTTTGGAAAATGCCGTCATAGCTTCAAGAGAATACACTTTGCATATAATGCGCCACTCCAGAGAAGTATTTCAGCGTTCAGCCAGACGTTTAAGATAAACTGGAGGAGTTCAACTACTACATTCTGTAAGAAGACATCGCCATGCAAGAACGGAAGATAGTATTGTTAATGTGGCTTGTGTCCATGTAAATCCCCAAATAAGTGTTAGGGAATTAGTTAGAGACCTGGGAATTTCATATGGAACACAAGTACTTTACTGACACAAATGACACTAATTTTGCACGAACCAAGAGCTGTCACATTTCGTTTGACATAATTATTCATTTGTCTATTTTCATTGGACATAGCCTGCCTCGTTATGAAAACAACAAGCTTTATAAATACTCACATATTTGGAATTAATAAAAAATTAAACATTGCAGTTATCAACAAAATTTCAAATAAAACTACTTTTTTAAAGACAAGCTTGGTACAGTTTTACAATTTAATTTTGTCTTGGATTATTTCAATGTTATTTAGAGAACTAAATAAAAGAAGACAACTTCACGATTTTGGCAATAACTTGAAAACTAAAAAAGATATCAACCTCTGGTATGTATATTTGTTTTCCTTAATAAATGGTATATCAAGTCATGGAAAAAAAATACCGTTGCATTTAATTTTTTTTAGTACCTAAACGGAGACAATTTCAAAACTTTTCTAATTAGCTCGTCTACCGTTGCGCAGGAAAATAATATTTTTATTCCCACGTCATAAAAATAAGTTTTGTTAATAGTTCATTAAAATGAGCCGTTATTTCTTGAAATCGATTAAGGCATTTAGAAGTTATGACAATTTAAAAATTTCAAGGTGGCGTCCTTCATACTGGCGGTGCTATGGTAATAACAAAAAAAAAAGTTCTAACAAAACCTATGAAGAATTTAGCAGTATATCAAAAAAGGGTATTTTCAACTTAGGTTATATATACGAAATTTCGAAAATACGACAATTTTCTGTAACACTATAGCAGTTGCGCCCTCTAGCGGTGAAGTTACAAACTTGAAAATATTTTAAATAATTTTTTTAGCCGTTTTTGTCTATATATTTTTTACCCCATAACCTTTGCACGTCTAGTTTCCTATGTACAGCCGCTCCGTACCGTTAATGGATCACCCTGTATATATAATGTCAGATATTTGCCCAGATATTTGTAATACAATTTTTCGGATAGAATTTTATAGCACACACCACTGTTCGATTTCTTTCCCTGTATTTTTATTTTGAGGGAGACTAACTCAGACATCAAATATGACTTTATCGCGCCCAACACAGCTTCTGGCTACCCTCATTACAAAAATGTTAAGTGGGAGAGTGGATCAAATGTCATTTCGTCCGAAAAGTGTTTTCATCCTCTACAGATATTCGTCTTCTTTCAAAAAATGAATGTCCGAGATGGTAATATAAAAAACTGTTAAGCATATAAAATCATATTTTTTTTTAATTCTCCATACACAGTTGTACAGAAAATCAACGTCCGAACATAGAACATATTACGTTCTAATACTCAATAAACTTTAGTTAGATATTTAATTCATCATATTGTCATCGGTGTACAAAATATAATCTGTGAACTTGTAATTAAAAAATAATACAGAATACAAGATCCTAACAGCGAAGTAAATCAGTATTTTACTTTGCTTCCTGTTAATGATGACCCTGACAAAATTGGGACGCAGACAAAACTGGAACTAACACGTAGATTGAGCATGATTAAAAACAAAGGATGAAGTAAACGCAATATTATGTGATTTAAAATGTTCGAACAACCTATTCAGAAATCAATGAATCGAAATCGAGACAAATGTTCTATAATAAATTTGTACCTAACATTTTGAGTTCAGGTATGCAACAATATCAGTCTTGTTGAACGATCTGTGCAAAAATAAAATTTTTGTCATATTTTGGGAACCGCAAATAATAATATCAATATCCCTTGTAATTTCAAAGTTCATTTGTTTGTAGCATGTCCAATAAAAGAACTAAAATATTTTAAGGCATAAAAATACTCTACCAGGCATAAAAAACTGTAAAAACTGAGAAGTGAATCACCTAAATTTCAAATTTTTTTTTCTGCGCTGATACAAAAGATGGACTACTGTATTAAAAGTTATGTATGTATTCAATATGACACATTGACAAGACAAAAAGACCAAACAACCATAGTAAAAAGCTTCTAAAATTCATTTACTAATAGGTCGTCGAATCCCTTGTAATTTCAAAGTTCATTTGTTTCTTCTTACTGTTAGTTTGCTTTATTTATGATTTAAAGTATTATTTTTCCATTCATAACACAAAAATTCAACTATTTCTCAGAAATTAGCAGTATTTTTTAAAGCATGAAGGTCTAACTAATGTCGCACTGAGTAAAATGAAGCTTTTAACTAATTGCTTTGTGAAAACTAACTACTCTGAAGTCTAGTGCCCTGTCTAACATTGATTTACACTCGCAATATCTATTAAACAACCAAGATCATTCGTAAATAGCATTATGAAACAAGCCAATAATACTAAACAAATTATAATGAAGTGCTTGATGACCACATCTCTTGAATTTCACCAAACTGCATTGCGAAGTAAGGGCAAAATTAAATTTTATTCGAGCACATTATTTTTGTACGATCGCTTTGCGCTGATGGAAATATGTGAAGAGGATTTTAGAGTTGTATACTCCCGCTCTCGTTAATAATTTCGATTAAGCCCCGTTCATAATTTTTGATGAAAAGTGCAAAAGTTTGTTATTAATATTCGACCTACATTTGCAGATGAAAGGGCAGAATATCGCATGCTAATAAACGAAAGTATATAAAGCTGTCTACTCGGCTACGCTAGGTATTTTGAAAATCAAATTTCCCACGATGGAGTGGCGCGGGGGTACGGAGAAGGTTTTAATGTTCCGGAAATTGCCGTTGTTTTGTCGTTCTAAATGAAGTCAAACAAAACACCCCACCTGAGTGAATGCGGTGAAGGATTAAAACAAAAATATTCATGACGGTGACTTATTAAAGCATTTAAATACCGCCGTCGTAATAGTTGATAGCCACAATTTGAATTTGGAAGTGATTCATTAAGTACAAAGAATATAATGACGATTAGATAAAAACTTTTTAAATGAATAAAACATTTGGAAAATATAAAATTTACATAACTGATGTAGCATGTCCAGTAAAAGAACTAAAATATTTTAATATCAATGTTCTTATTTAACTCTACCAGGCATAAAAAAAAACTGTAAAAACTGAGAAGTGAATTCTATTTTTTATCTGCACTGATACAAAAGATGGACTACTTTATTAAAAGTTATGTATGTATTCAATATGACACATTGACAAGACAAACAGACCAAACAACTATAGTAAACAGCTTCTAAAATTCATTTATTAATAGGTCGTCTAATGGCCAGCCAAAAAATTACAACAATTTAAAAAGTGTGAAGTATTGTTTAATTGTTGTCAGAAAAAACTTGCAGTACAAGTACTTCAAGAATTAATGAATTATTTTAATTTATCATGTACTTTAAAGTACTGTGATGATGTGTGAAAATAGTGATTTTACCCAAGTCAAAATATTTCGCAATAAATATATTTTCCCAGCGTCAAAAAAATATATAACAATATGTTAACGAATTTTTTTATTTATAAATGGACATCGAACTTAATTCTCACCAGTATACCCTAGGTGACAATCAACAAATGATCTAGCGATAATCAGATAATTCGTCTGCTTTTATGCTCTATTACAAAAGCTATTAAACTAATTCAAATGAATATAAAACATTTTTTCCTTAAAGCACCCTCGCAAATGTACTCAAACTTCATACCAATAAGGTTTTGAATTCATGAATTAGCTCAGTTCGTTTATAACACAATAAAAAATTAGACAGCTAATAATAAAATTAAATTTTTATAAAGAAATTTACTAAAAGAATCAGATGATGGTAAAAAAACTCACACATTCAACACTTTCCACAACGTAATTTCAAAATGTATTTTTTTACTAGATATCGAGGGTATAATTCAATGCTAAGGACATTATCCTGCAGAGCAAACGACAGGTCACTCTCTGCCAGTTTAGTCGTTTTAGATGCCTAGAGATTCACAAACTAGAAGTGTTCATTTAAAATGGAACACACCTTGAACACACACCTACCTATGAAATGAAATGGAATATAAACGAAAAAGATGAAAAGAGTCAGTCCTAGATGGTGTTTGTGATAATGATGATGATGATGGCGAAGACGAAATATTACTTGTTTGGAGAAAATAAAGTTATTCCGTTGGATGAAAATGATTTCTCAGGTAACTACAAGAATTGTAGCTTGAATTTCAATTGACCCACCAAAATGGAATGAAGTAACTTTTGCAAGACTTTTAAACTTTTTTGGTAAAAGCAGTTATTTGTAGTTATACAAAAACATGGCTCCCAATTAATTATATTTATACTTGTACAATGTACAGACTGTATAATTTAGGTTATGTTTTAAATACGTATTACATTACAGAAAACAAGATAATATATTTCTCATAACGTGTTACTTATACTCTATCTTCATTAGGTTTCATGTATCTGAACGTTACATAGCTGTACAGATTACCACCATTCTTAGAAAAAAACATAAGCATTAAAAACGGAAATTTAGTTTACATTTGAATTGACTAAAACTCCAAAACGAGCACAATTTTTGATATAACAAAAATTAAATTTTCTGTCTAATTAATTAGTGAAAAACTCAATAAAATCTGTCTTAATTAGGTACCACTAATTGTTAATTCTACTAAGTGTAAATAAACAAGCAAATTCGTCACAGACTTTCAAAGCCATTTCAAATGAAACTGTCCAGAACTACTTCGTAAAATGAAAACACCATTGGCAAAATTGCCTGAGTAGGGAAGGGTAGTACTTTGAAGGAGAGAAGGGCCAATAATGTGTAAAATTAATAATAAATTAAAAAAAAAGTTCGGTTATTTTCTGAACAGCCCTCGTATTCCTAATGCTGAAGCAGATATAGTTAATAAATAAAACATGCCATAAGAACAATGTATCAGAAAGAAACTTACAGAATTAAAATTAACCCCTACTCCATGAAAAAGTCACAAAAGGACTCATGTTAAAGAGATCTTTTAAATGAGTATGGATATCAATCAATTTCAGACAATTATCTCCAGCTTTTTAGGAATGACAAATCTTTGATTCCCCGTTTCTAAAATACTGTGAGGCGGAATATTCCTATATTTTATTCAAATAGACCATGACGAAGTAACAGATAGGTACTAATTATGGAAATAACACTAATTTTACAACTTTCTCCAACTAGGGCAAGTTAATCAAAAAGGAAACGCAAGGCGGCAACGGTAACGTAAATGTGCTACTGTGTAACTGATATATGTACGATCTGCATGTGTTCACGGTCGGGGGACGAAGGTTAAAAACCTTAAAACTGAAGCTTTGTTTATTTGACCGACTACAGTGGTGGCTTAATGCCGTGAAATCTACTCTACCGTACATCCTATTTCTTCTACATTAGCCTGGCGCTGCCCGATTTCCACCATACCCTTTTTCCTTCGCGTTTACTTATCTGTCAGAGTAAGATAGTTCCAGAAGTTATATACATTATGTACAGTCTGCGTCTTTGTTATCGACGCCAGATATAGGTTGGGTTTTTAGACTGGCTTGAATACGAGGGGAACTGGACGAAGAACATCCATCTCTCCAATTATTTTCATTAGTCGGACAACAGCAGTCGTTATCAGGATTAAAACAGTACTTTATTCCCTTGGATTAATACCAATAGAAAAAATTCTAAAAAATCTTTTCTCATGAAGTTAAACAATGTTAACAAAATAAAACATAACTATTTCGTGCAGTCAACTAAAAAATATCACTATCAAGAAAAAATAAGCACCTCAAATAACCCGACAAAAACAGCGTGGAGGATTGTATCCGAATTGTCGAATAAATCTTGCTTACGATCTCCCAACACAGTTTTAAAACATAATAACATGTCTATTACCGACTCTAAACAAATTGCTTGTTCAGTGACTATTTTTGTAAAGCTGTTAGTGATGTTATTGATCAAATTCAACCAAGTAATGGTTCCGTGCAGTATATTAATAGCATGAAAGTCAAAAGCAAGTCATTCTTTTTTAATCCTTTTACTGTGCCGGAGTTGTATGAGTTACTGACTAAAAAATTGAATTGTAAGTTCTCATCGGGCTATGATGAGATACCACCTTTTATTTTGAAGAAATGCTTGCATGCATTAATACATCAATTGGTTTATCTGGTTAACCTGTCATTTGCTGTTGGCCACTTTCCAGATTGCTTGAGGATGGGTAAATTAACTCCTATTTTCAAAAAGTATGACAGCAGTTTTCGGGAAAATTATAGGCCTATTACTGTTACTTCAGCATTTTCAAAGGTATTTGAACATGCATTTCTACATAGACTGTATTCATTTATTGATAAGAACAATATCATATCCAGTAATCAACACGGCTTCGTAAGTCAACCACTACTGCTATGCATTCATGCTGTGGTCGTATTGTTGGAGCTATAGAAGCTGGAGAATGCCCTGTTGGGATCTTTTGTGATCTCAGTAGGGCGTTTGACTGCGTAAATCACGACATCTTGGTTGACAAGTTGGAGAAATATGGGATTCGTGGCATTCCCCAGAAATGGGTGGCAACTTTTATTCGAGATCGAGACCAATATGTTGCTATAGATAATGTAACTTCCGAAATTAAAAAAGTCAATACAGGGGTACCCCAGGGTTCGGTGCTGGGCCCTATCCTGTTTCTTTTATACATTAATGACTTAGACGAGCTTTCAGGATAGGGGTCTTTCACTTTTTATGCCGATGATACGTCAGTGGTGATCTCAGACAAATCGGATAAAAAAATTATCTGAGACTTGCGGTAGAGTGATATCCAGGATGAATGACTGGTTTAGTCAAAATTCATTACTGTTAAATATCAATAAAACTCAGATTATAAGATTTCACAATAGACAAAAGCTCTGTAATAGTATTGATGTTAATGTTAACAATACACTGATTAACAACACAAATCTTGTAAAATTTCTAGGATTAACCCTGGATGAGTGTCTAACTTGGAATAATCAATGTAACGAATTAGTAATGAATTCAGTATCATATCAATTTCGAAATATCAAAAAAGTCCTGACCATTGATCAATTATTGAAACCATATTACTGCCAGGTAGAATCGTGTTTGCGATATGGTATCTGTTTTTGGGGGCCATCTTGCCACGCTGATAATGTATTTGTTGCGCAAAAACGTATAATTAGATGTATGTTCGGAATGTCAGCTAGGGAATCCTGTAGACGGATATTCGTCTGTTACAATATTTTAACAATGCCTTCTATTTTGTTGTATGAAATGTGTCTATATATTTTTGTCAACAAAAATCAGTTTGTCTACAGAAATCAGATTCATCCAATTGATGCACGACATTCAATTGATGCACGGCAGTCTGGCCATTTTAGTATATCTTTTGGTCGGTGTAATCTGTCTTTTAACTCACCTAACTGTCTTGGTATCCGAATGATTAATAGATTACCTAATGATATTAAAATTTGTACCTCTGTTTATAGCTTCAAAAAGGCTCTGAAAAAATACTTGGTTAATAAATGTTTCTTTTCTGTGGAAGAATATTTTGTTAAACAACTTTCTGTTAGTTAATCTTAAGTTGTAAATTAGTTTTGTCTTTATGTACTTTTCTTTTGACTATTCCTATTCAATTGTTGTATTGACTAGAGGAAATACCATAATTGTAGGTATGCAAAAGATATTAATAATAAAAATAATGTCAAAAATATTCATCGATAATACAACCGAATCGATGCATTTTCCAAACATATTAATCTATGCAGAATGATGTCTCAGTTACTTCATTAAGTCATTACATCTTCCCTTTGGGATAGAATAACCTTCACTATCGCCACTTGTGCAAAACATTGCCTAAATCGAAAGCAAAGTAGCTATCCAGTAAATAATAACCAGTAAATAGTAACAATAATAATAGTAAAAGAACATTTTTTTTAGCACATAAAACACACCACAGAAATGAGACAACCCCCGAATCCAAAGCCAAAGGCCGAAGGAGGCTACATTTGAAAAAACGCAGACAAACACCTATGATCCATCGACATTGCCAGTGCCGACGCCAGGGATCGAACCTGGACCAGAATAGGAAGTCTGACCGAGAAATGCTTTACATAATAAGTTAAATTTAAAAATTTAACTGTTTTTCTCTCGACAGGCATGTCTAACCTAAGATATTAAACTTAAAATACAGTGCTAGCGGTTAAATTGGAATATATATTTGAAGAGTATTTTATGTAGAGTTAGTTGTTAATGTTTATTATCTATGGTAACAGCAATGACTAAGAGGCTCTTGGAAATCATGGCGGAATAAGCCGAAGCACGATCGGGTTCGCTTCGCATGCTGTCAGAAGCCCGAGGAGCTGCATTTCCGGCAGACCGACAGTTTACTATCTTTCTGGCACTTGAGGGAGTAATTATGTTACGTTCTCTTCCGTTCCGCTAATTTAGATCTGAAGAAGTTAGTTTAAATAAAAAGAGAATTTAAATAGGGTAAAACTAAATTTCACTAACACTACGAAACAATTGGATTTGTTATTGTTGCGAAAAAATTTTCCTTTTTGTTTTCCTGATGTGTTATTTCGACGAGAAAGTCTGCAGGGAAACGGGAGTAACGGATCTAGTGAATTTATATAAGTGAAAAAATAAAAAAGACACGGTAATGGCAACGTACAAATTAAATTTTTTCCCCTTATTCATTTGAAAGCATAACGAAGGGGTAACAAAACACTGTTTTCCAGAATCATTGACTGTGTTATGTGGAGCTTTTGAATTTGTTCTATGTGGATGTCATTAATCCGAAATGTTTGAAAATCTTAGTATTTCCCGTAGATAATCGTATGATAAATATGTTCGCATGAAACTACCGTGCAGCACACCCTAAAAAAAAGTCACGGGGCGTCACAGGTGTCGACATTTCCGGCATATGTTGAATCTGCATATTACTTTATAATGCAGATTCAACGTATGCTGATAGCGTGGATATACAGGTTCGGACAGTACCGATGGTCCATCTGCCGTTACGTGAGAGCGATAAAGTAAGACATAGAAATCCATGCGATAGAGAAGGATGGCTATAATGAAGGCGTCTCATAGTCACCGTCCGTTTCGCCCTTCCACAAATAAGATCCACTTCTTATTTGTGGAAGGGTGAAATGGGCGGTGACTATTAGACGCCTTCATTATATATCCACCTTTCTCTATCGCACGGATTTCTATGACTTACTTTATCCCTCTCACGTAACAGCAGATGGACCATCGGTACTTTCCGACCCTGTATATTATAATTTGACATCGGAAACTTTATGGTGACAATCAAATAAAGAAACATTAATAATCTATATTGTGCTAGTAAGCGACAATAGGCGTTGTAGTGCAGAAATAGGCTAAATCTGTAGTCAAACTGTTTACCGCTCTATGTTTACGATAGACAGTGCTACTTACTACCATAAAAACACGTACCATACGCTCGACCAAGCAGTCTCATACGCGCACAAAAAAAATGAAATGCACGGCCAGCAAAAAATCTAGATTGTTTACCGGCACACCTAGTTGACAGGCAGGCATTAGGGTAGTTCTAGATACGTATCGAATAAATTGATTGATGGGCAGCTTCACGTTAGATGTAGACATGTACATTTTATTGTACAATGACGCATATAGTGGGATTATTAAAATGTGAAGTAGTTGATACTTTGCCACCATTAGTAAAAATAGCAACGGCAACGGTTGTGTCACTTTTTGTTTAAATAAAGATAATTACATAAAAAGGGAACCCGGCCTACAGCCAACCCTATACCACATTACATGCCAGTTGTTTAACTTTTACAAAACATAATAGTATGTGTTTCTTATGACTAAAGTACGTCATACAGATACTGTGAAAGATGTATTTTAGTGCTCTTGTGTACTATACAATACAATATGGACATTGAAAGTTATCGGTAAAATATTTTTATTAAGATCTGATTATTATTTTAGTTCCCCCTGTATTTCCCTAAGTTCCTCACTTCCTACGTCTTTGTTATTGAAACCAGAACTAGGTTGAGTCCTTAAAGTGGCATAAATAATAGTAAGTTTTGGATAAATGGTTGTGCGAGAGAGAAAGACGGAATCGTGAACCGCCCTAGTAGCCAATTGCATGTAATAAACAGTAATTGTTTCACGGTTAGCTTACTTTATATTTATTTTTAATGAATTCCAGTGACTGAAATCTCTCCATCGCTACGTTATAAAATAAGCCGGTGATATTTTAGAAAGTGTAAAAAATACCGTGGAAAACGCTGCATACGGGATTAATTAAAAGGTTTTAGATTGAATTTTATAAATGCAACGATAATAAATCAATGGGAATTGCTGGTTTGAAGAATTTATGGTAAATTTTTGGACTGAATATAGCGGCCGAGAATTTAATATAGTTGAATTGGTAAATTTGTATTATTGATTTAAAATGACTATATCATTCATGATTTATTTGGAATGAATGTGTTCCCATTCGCTTCGAATAAAATTTGGTCGACAAAC
Source organism: Anoplophora glabripennis (assembly GCF_000390285.2). Lineage (NCBI taxonomy): Eukaryota > Metazoa > Arthropoda > Insecta > Coleoptera > Cerambycidae > Anoplophora > Anoplophora glabripennis. The sequence continues at coordinate 977,936 of NW_019416267.1, read as the reverse complement.
GTATTTATGTGTGGTGAATTTTATTTAAGCGGGTAATCCTTCTGTTATACAGGGATGGCCAGAAGTACGGAATAAAATTCATATCTTTTGAATGAGTTAATTTTTTTTAAAACGCCGAAACACGTTAACTGATTTTGATTTTTTCCCATCTTTCGGTTATATAATAATTAATTTTTCTTCAACCCCCTAACCCCCAGCTACCCCTACTTTTTTTTCAAATGGAAACATAAGGCATGAGGGGGCTCGTTGAAAAGCTTATAGAAAACCGAATCCAGCCATACCAAATAAACAAGTTTTATTTTTTCAATAGCAAGGTTTTTAGGGTTGTATAAAACACCTACTTAACAAGTGAAATAAAATTTAATTATCTTCAGTGTTATCCTCCATGAATTTGCACAGAATAAAATAAAGAATTTGAAACTGTACCTATCACTGCTAACGCAAAAAAGATATATTTTTTATGTTGCGTTTTTTTGGCACCACTTACTTGCCAGGCTTTCTGGTTAATTTTTCGCTTTAGTTGTAAATTGGAGTTCGAAACGTTACTATTGTGTCAAAATCAAGTTATTTACTGAATTGCAATGGTATTGTCGGAAAGGCAACGCATCGAAATCTTGATATTGCTTGGATGTGGAGACAAAATAAGAAGTCAGGCTGAAGTGCGCGATTTATTTAATGCGAAATATCCCGAAAACCAAATCTCGCAAGGGACAGTTAGTAAAATATTTCACAAATTTGAGGAACACGGTACAGTACAGACTTTGCCCAAAACTGGACGGGCACGTGCTTTGAATGAAGAAAAGAAATTAGACATTGCATTAGAACTTGTTGAAAATCCTCATACTTCAACTGTTTCATTGGCCCGCAATCACGATGCTTCTCGAACTGCAATTCGAATGTTTCTGAAACAAGAGAAATACCACCCCTATAAGGTATGTCTTGTCCAAGAGCTTTTGGAAGACGATTATGATAGGCGATTACAATTTTGTGAGGAAATGATGAGACGGTGTGACGACAATAATGGTTTTCAACGAGACGTACTTTTTTCGGATGAAGCTACGTTTTATTTAAATGGAGTGGTTAACAGGCACAACTATCGCTTTTGGTCCCAGGAAAATCCACACTGGACATGCGAATCGCATACGCAGCATCCACAAAAAGTTAATGTATGGGCAGGTATCATCAACAACAGAATCTTGGGCCCATTCTTTTTTGAAGAAAATCTTACTGCCGCACGCTACCTGGATTTCCTAACATTTGACCTGATACCTGCTCTAGCTGTGATTTTCCCTCATGAAATTGATCCAGATATACCGAATGAAAGAATTTGGTTCCAACAAGATGGCGCTCCCCCACATTTTGGTATTGATGTTCGAAGATACTTAGATGAAATGTTTCCAAATCGCTGGATTGGTAGACGGGGTACAGTTGAATGGCCGCCAAGATCCCCCGACTTAACACCCCTGGATTATTTTCTTTGGGGATATTTGAAAGAAAGAGTCTACCAGGACAGACCGGATAATATTGAGAATTTAAAGAACAAGATTAGGGCGGAGATGCATAATTTACCAGCTGAAGTCATTCGGAATGCTATGGACAGCTTTTACTATCGTCTTGGAGAATGCCAAATAGTGAATGGAGGACATTTTCAGCATTTGCGACATTGAGTTAATTTTTGTAAATTATCAAGTTGTTTCAATTGAATTGTTATTGAAAAAATAAAACTTGTTTATTTGGTATGGCTGGATTCGGTTTTCTATCAGCTTTTCAACAAGCCCCCTCATGCCTTATGTTTCCATTTGAAAAAAAAAGAAGGGGTAGTTGGGGGTTAGGGGGTTGAAGAAAAATTAATTATTATATAACCGAAAGATGGAAAAAAAATTAAAATTAGTTAACGTGTTTCGGCGTTTTAAAAAAATTAACTCATTCAAAAGATATGAACTTTATTCCGTACTTCTGGCCATCCCTGTATTTAAATACATAGCTTATTTCGCTGAATAAGTGATTGTTCAATATAATAAGCTGTAATCGCAAGAAATATTACATGGAGAAAATCAACAAGCTGCGAATATCACCTTAAACTGAATGGTAGAAAATTTTTAGTTTGTTTGTAATTTGCCAAGATTATATTTATTTACTTATTTATTTATTTATTTATTTATTTATATATTTATTTATTTATTTATTTATTTATTTAT
>NW_019416267.1:958718-975014 GCF_000390285.2 Anoplophora glabripennis | reverse complement strand
CCCAATAACAGGATATGTTAAGTCTAGTAATAAAATATAAAAAAATATATATAAAAGAGCACAAACTTACAAATAACACAAATATAAAGAACAAGATAAAAAGACAACAAACTATAAAAGACAAATATGACTACCTAAGTAAAGCATTTTTTATATCATTAGCCAAACAACAAAAAAGATGGAAAGACTTGGAAACAATTTGATACAATGGTGATGCTACTAGGACGTTACTACGTGTTGTGGGTAGACTAAAAACATTATTACTTCTAGCTGATAGTAGTGGTACTTTGATATTAATATTATTTAAAACGTCTGGACAGTCCAAAATGTTATGTAGAACTTTATACAAAAACATTATTTGGAAAACAGATCTTCTTTTAGCACGGACATGAATGTTGAAACGCTCAAGTAACAGATCATGCGGAAAACCCTGAGGAGGATATGTACCATCTAATAAGTACACAGCTGATTTCATAAACCTACGCTGTACTCTTTCCAAAGATGCAATTTGATTAGCATAAATTGGGTTCCAGACTACTGATGCATATTCTAATTTAGAACGAATAAGGGTAGTGTAAAGCAATCGTAGTGTAGAAATATTGATAAAGCCTTTGGAATTCCTTATTACGAAGCCCATAGCAGATGACGCAATTATGTCTATATTACAAGCTTTTATTTAACTTGCCTTGTTAGTATGGGTCAAATTTTGCAACTGGATTTTAAAACAGTTACCCCCAACCGATCGAGATGAAATTTTGTATACACGATTAGTTATATACGCCAAGTTGAAGAATGCGCGAGGGCAAATGAAATACAAACATAGCTGCATTGGACGACTGGGCAATAAATCTCAGTTGTTGACAAGTGGTTGACAAATTGACTAGCAATGCAGTGCAGCAGTGTGAAATTTGATTTGATTCAGGTAATTTTAATTTATTATAGGCACCTATTAATCATTGCGAAAGGAAGAAATAAGAAGGAAATTATTAAAGTTTTTTACCTTTAGCAGAAAACTTTTTTAGGGACGCCTATGAAACTCATTTAAATTTTATTGCTAGGCGTTTTTATACATGTTCAGCTGACTTCGGAAAGACTACCTACTATTAGGAAGAGGAAAACTAGAAGCTTGCTGAGGTCATGGAGGTCTGCAATGTACTTTCTGATGTATCTATATAGGTTAGTTTCCGCATGCTTAAACTCTGTTTTTNAAAAGATGGAAAGGCTTGGAAACAATTTGATACAATGGTGATGCTACTAGGACGTTACTACGTGTTGTGGGTAGACTAAAAACATTATTACTTCTAGCTGATAGTAGTGGTACTTTGATATTAATATTATTTAAAACGTCTGAACAGTTCAAAATGTTATGTAGAACTTTATACAAAAACATTATTTGGAAAACAGATCTTCTTTTAGCACGGACATGAATATTGAAACGCTCAAGTAATAGATCATGCGGAAAACCCTGAGGAGGATATGTACCATCTAATAAGTACACAGCTGATTTCATAAACCTACACTGTACTCTTTCCAAAGATGCAATTTGATTAGCATAAATTGGGTTCCAGACTACTGATGCATATTCTAATTTAGAACGAATAAGAGTAGTGCAAAGCAATCGTAGTGTAGAAATATTGATAAAGCCTTTGGAATTTCTTATTACGAAGCCCATAGCAGATGACGCAATTATGTCTATATTACAAGCTTTTATTTAACTTGCCTTGTTAGTATGAGTCAAATTTTGCAACTGGATTTTAAAACAGTTACCCCCAACCGATCGAGATGAAATTTTGTATACACGATTAGTTTGAATGACAATGCATGGTTAGAAGTGACGTCATTCTAATACCAATATGGCGGACTCCCAATGATGGCGGACCAGCTATTTTTTATGCACCCCCACGATATGGGGATCAATGAAAGAGTTTGCTGAGAAGAATACAAAAAAAAGTAGTCACTAAAAGCTTGTTTAAAAAAATATATACATGAACATATTTTAAACATATAATTGATATAAATGCATAACGTATAGAACTGGATGCTTGATTATACTATGGTGAATCAATTGTAAATAGGTAAGATGTTTTTTAAGGTAGAGAAAAAATAGAAATATAAAATTTTTGTTAAGTATAAGATATTTTTAGCTTAATATATGTGTAAAAATAAGTAACTGTCAATTCTAGATTTAGTTCAATAAATGTTAAACTGAATGTCAGCTCTAAGAAATATTAAGTAAAATACAAGCAATTGATTTTACCTTATTCAAGATATAGAACTATGTGAAAAAAGAAGTCAACGATTTTATGTGGATAAATGACGTATGTAGTCCTGAGACAAAAAATAAAGGGCGAAGAAAACTTTGAAGTAGAGTTTTTCCGATTTCAATTGAAGAACCAAGAGGTTGGCAGTATGTACCAGATTCGGTCGATGACGCAGCAACTCGGCATTGAAGTATTTGATAATCTTTTTCCCATTTTTATTTTATTTAGCCATACCTATATTTGGTCTGGTCGATCTAAACGTGGAAGTGGTAGAAATGTATACGCCAAGTTGAAGAATGCGCGAGGGCAAACGAAATACAAACATAGCTGCATTGGACGACTGGGCAATAAATCTCAGTTGTTGACAAGTGGTTGATAAATTGCCTAGCAATGCAGTGTGAAATTTGATTTGATTCAGGTAATTTTAATTTATTATAGGCACCTATTAATCATTGCGAAAGGAAGAAATAAGAGGGAAATTATTACAGTTTTTTACCTTTAGCAGAAAACTTATTTAGGGACGCCTATGAAACTCATTAAATTTTATTGCTAGGCGTTTTTATACATGTTCAACTGACTTCGGAAAGACTATACCTACTATTAGGAAGAGGAAAACTAGAAGCTTGCTGAGGTCATGGAGGTCTGCAATGTACTTTCTGATGTATCTATATAGGTTAGTTTCCGCATGCTTAAACTCTGTTTTTGCTGTGTCGCTTAAAGTGAACATCCATTGTTGATTACAAAATTAGGAACTTATTTAGTCAGTGGTGTGCAGTGAGTCTATCATAAGAATGCACGGTTAAGCCAATGCAGTTCCATATCGCTTTGCAGGCATAGCATAGCTTTTGGTGTACGATCGCTTTTTATAGTTGCAATTCATAATCTGCGACTTCTTACGCCTATATGCGGTTGGTTAAGGTATGCATTAATCGTGCTACTGACTAATAAAGTGCATTTACAAAAACGATAGTTCGGAAACTGAATTTACAGGTTATCAAATAGAGCAGGACCTCTCATTTTGTCATATCTACGGGTGCTGCCACCTGCCAAAAATCTTTAGCGTATTGTAAACAGTTTAGATCCATATAAACTGCACCAATACAACTAAATATACAATAATGCAATTATTTATGCAGATTTGATGCTTATTTAGGCTACACATTTTATTTTTTAATTTTACTAAAATGACTTGTTACAGTTTCCCAAAGTAATGCAACCCAGACCTGTATCGTGTTGGAATCTATTTCTGTTAAAGTTCCATGCTTTTCCCTTCGGATATGTTCTTTTCTAATTTTGTGCTTGGGCCGCTTTGCTCCCAATTTTTTATAAATATGATAACCTGAAATCCATGAAATTATATCCTAAATTATTGAAATATATTAATCCCTATATTTTCAAAAATCGAGCTTCATGTTATTTATTCCACATCTTTCTCTACAAATTCGCTAAAAATACTGTATATTTGCTAGTAAGTATATTTTGAAATAAGGAGGAAAACCGGTGGATTTAATTCATTGCTTGATTTTGAACAATTTAAGGAATTTTTTCAACACTTCCTCGTCCACGGTAAATTTACATTTCAATGGACCGGGCATTGTTGTCGCAATTAACAGTTTCAATCACTACTTGGCCAATGTATATAAATGTCAAATACAATGCAAAACAATTACGTGCAAGTGAAAACTAAGAATGAGCAAATGATTTTCAAGGCAAAAGCAAATAGCGAAGTGATGAAGAAAAATACAGGTGTAACTAAAATGCTTGACCAAATTGTCTTACGTATTTATTTGTTTGTTTGCATTTCCCCACACAAATACACTGTGCCCTAAACTGATGTTACAAAATTCATATTTTTTTCAGTTCAATTTAAAAAAATCGCTGAAACATGTCAATTAGTAAATATAAATTGTCACTTTTCTGCAATATTTTCTATTTTTTCGAGAAATGTTCGACAGCCCTATAACATTATCGACATTTTTTTTAAATAGGACGCTTTATATTTTATAGTATAAATTTTAAAGACGAATTCAGCGATATATAAAGTTATACCTACTTTTTTGTCATAGTTGTCAAAAAATGTTCACCATTACACAATGCCCAATTCGGTGTTCAAAGTTATCAATTACATTTTGGACAACATTTGGTGTTATGCTTCGAACTTCTTTTCTGATATGATTTTTCAATCCTTCGATAGTGTCTGGTCTGTTCACATACACTTTGTTTTTAGATAGCCCCACAAAAAAAATCTAGTGGGGTTAAGTCAAGGGAGCGTGTTGGCCATTCAAGTGGTCCTCGTCTGCCTATCCCAAGGATATTTATAATACATAGGATTGCTCGATCCCTATACCTTCAACGTTGGCCGTTTTCCCACTCTTCCGTGACGTCATCGCGGACCTGGATGTGTAAGAAGCTTGTGTATTCTTATGGAGCTTGTGCGTTCATTTAATAAACTTGTGTTATATCTTCTTTCTTAAACTTTTAGCAGTAGTGTGTGTAAATTGTAGAACTTTTTTGAATCTTTGTGCACTATTTGTAGTAATAATAATGTGGTAAGTTGTAAGAAACAAATATAATTCTTAGTGGTAACCTATAATCTTTCATAATAGATGAGATGCCGTGGCGCCGTTCTACTATGTATGGCTTTAATAACAGCCGTATTTCAACGAAAACGGATAATCCGGAAATAGTTTACCATAATTTTCCCAAGGAAAAACATTAGGTAATAATTACATTATTTGTTCAATGTTCAGGTTGTCGTAAACAATTGCTGTATATTAATTTGTAGGTTTGCCTCCACGAAAACTTCTTAAAACAACTGCTGTGCCATCATTATTTCTTCCAAACAAACCACAGGATGTAACAAGTTTACGGACACAAAGATATAATAAAAAAAGGAAATGGAAGAAGAGTTACAAAGAAAAGAGGAAGAACCGATATATCGATGTATCGACAGCGTTTCAGATCGCTGTGTACCTTTATGATTTTATATCAATTAATAATCATTCTTTTTATTTAATGTGTAATATAATAAAATTATGTTGATAAAAATAAATTTAATTTTCAATAAGCAAAAATTAGTAGCACTGAAAGAAAATAAAGTCGGTTCCATCTTATAAGAAGACAAACTAATACATTCTATATTTATCAACAGGTACAACTAATGTAATGTAATTTTAATATGATATCTAATCATTGTGATATTATAACTACAGTACTCTTCGCTCATTAAAATCAATTGTATTAAATTTTTTAATTGTATTTTCTGCTATAGAATAGAATAATATAAAAATATTTAGAGTAGAAGGCAAAAGTTCTATCCATACCACAAATTCGTAATAGTTATCTACTTATATTATTTTGTGTTATACGAAAAGATGTGATGTCATACATCGATCATTTTTCAAAAATTGTCATCTCTAGACGTATACCTGAAATGTTATCAGCCACCAGCGGTTACAAATATCACCACTTTTTATAATGAAACTCTAGTTACTATTTTGTGAATGAAACTTGTTCAGGATATATTAATTATTATTTTCATAAATGCACATTAAGAGCATACTCTTCTTTACAACACTAGTTTTAATCATTTGTATCGTTTTATTTTTATTTAATAAAAAACAGTTACCTACTACTTACTACTTTTTTAATAGGTATACCTACAATAGTTTAGAAATTATTGAATGTGCTTAGTTCTTTTAAAAATATAAATGGAATAAGTTACTAGTACACATTTAAATAATAATTACTTAACTTTAAACATATATTTGAAAAGATAACACAGTAAAATTAGTATTTCTATATAACTTCTGAAAGTGCAAATGAACCAGAATAATAATTTTCATATTTTAGTGGAAGTTTGAAACATTCATATTTATCTAAATTAAAAACTTGCAATATTAACTTTTTGTATAAATAAATTAGAAAAAATAAAAAATAGAAATAAAAATAGAAATTTGTATAACTTAACTATAATTTTATTTACCGGGAGTCCCGTTGCAGATTATATAAAGTTTATATTTTAAGTAAAATTATTTTAAACCCCATATTAAATATAGAAAGTAAATAAAACATCTTATAACAGTATGCGAGTATGCAGATTTATCTGAAGTGGTCCGCGATGACGTCACAGCCCCCACTAACGTGGAGAAAATATCTGCTTATCGAGCAATCCTATGTATTATAAATATCCTTGGCCTATCCATCGATTTGGGAAAACTTCATTAAGGTAATTTTTTACATCGAGGCGAAAATGTGTAGGGGTACCATGTTGTTGGAACCAGACATCACCAGCAGGCATATCGTGCTCATTAGAGTTAGGAAAAATTAAATCCCGGGTTGGAATTAGCTGAGAACCCAAAAAATCCGAATAAATGTCTCCTGTCAAATTGCCCTTAAAGAAATAAGGTCTCGATATGCGATTTCCTACTATTCTAGCCCAAACATTCACTTTTTCCGGCCGTTGTGTATATATTTCTTGCATCCAATGCGGATTTTCTGAGCTCCAAAACCTAGTAGTAGTAAAAACAAGTTGAAGTTGGCTGAGATAGATCTAATTTTTTTCCATCATTTTGGGACACAATATAAAAATATCTATATCTGCCACATTATACAGGATGTTCCCTTTTTAACTATACTAACTTAACCGTTGATAGAGAACTTGATTTTGTACAAAAAAGTTCATGTAAACATAGATCGTAAATTGCTTCCTAACCAAGATACAGGATGTCAATTTGATTTTTTTTTTCGTGATATGTAAAATCATCATCATCAATCATTGTATTAAATAGTATAAGAATTAATCTTTCTTTGAAATAAAATATTTCATTGGTCAAAATAAATAAAACGCAGGTACTTATAGTTACAATAGCTTTACAGTGAAATGATTTTTTTGGCAAGAGGTGTTTAGCTTTACCGGCAAAATTCCTTTATTAATATTAATAATTTCTATTTAATATACATAACATTAAGCTATGTTACATTTACTAAGGATTATTGAACAGTATGATATTGATTACAGTTCTGAGTTGTTGCCAAAAATAATTTTAGATATAATTAATCAGGGACTACGGTATAGGACCCTCTTTCATTACTAAACTTTGGGATTACCTCATTGCCTCGTAAGGTCATTTATAATAACGAAATTGTAGTAAAACATATTCGAACAAAAACCACTTTATCTGTCAAAACCAGCTACATTAATTAAATTTTAACTTTGCATTTTACGAAATTAGGGAAAATGCCTTGTCCCGATATAAAAACTTTACTACATGTGCAAAACATTATCTGAACCGTATAACGTATACATTTTCCAAAGTTTGGCGTGTTGCGAGTTGGCGACCTAAAAACTAAAATCCTCTCATAATCCTTTTATCAAATACATATAAAGTGAGTTTTTGCCCGTGTTCGGCAACCTTTATTCTGACTGGCATATTAGAGAAAATCAGGAGCCGGAGTCCGTAAAAAGGGTGCAAAAATAAGCTTTTTTCCAGCACTTGCGCGCCCGTTTCCACCTGGTTTTAGAGCTGCGAGCGCGCTTATGTAAATATCTACACACACATCCACCGTCCGAGATTACAGGAGCGATCGCGCTGGACCTTCGTGGCAGGTGGAAATCAGATTAGCACACATGACCGCAAAGGCCTCCATCCAACTGGATGCCGTGCGTTTCGAAGATTTAAGTAAAATATATTCTCCGAGCTTCTGAAAGAATTAAGCTGGCCCCACACCTAAGGTTGAACTCTGTTATGTTGTGCCAGATAAACTGACTAGAAGCGTGATATAGAGTTTTCATAAATGATTAGAAGCCGCGTGACAAGTAATTATATTTGAAACAGTAATTTTATTTCCTTTGCGTTGGCAATTAGTAAAATCTAATCTAATCTCTTACTACTTAGTAAGAGATCTCTGATCAAAGAATAAAGAAGTCTGCTTTAGTTATTACTGTTGTTGCTACTGCTGTTGTACATGTCATTGCTGTCGTTGTTTCTACTGCTGCTGCTGTTATTGTTGTTGTTTTTGTTGTTGTTGATGTTGTTGTCGTCGTTATTGCTGTAGATGAATAGCATCAATAACAACGACAACAACAGCAGCGGCAACTACAACTACTACTGCTGCTAGTATCACTACTAATACGGCAACAACAACTACAAAAACAACATCAACAGAAGCGGCAGCACCAGCAAGATCAAGAGCAATAACAAAGACATCTTCTAATCTAAGGCAACAACGCTGATAACGCTCTTAAATCTTATTGCTCGAACTGATTTCCTTAGTCGACAGTATTTGTAAGGAGGATACGAAGCAACATTTTATTTTACCGGCTCATGATTAGTGTAATTTTTCACGACATTTCATTCAACAAATCAGCGTCCGGATTATCTCGAGTGTAGACACAATGGTTTCCTACTGTTTATTTTAACCGAATCATTATAACCGATGACGTTAAATTAACTATTGTGCATTTTTCAGTGGCGTCCGTCGTTCGTGTCTGTTTTCGTTTGAGTTCAATTGCTGCCATCGTTTTAGCTTCTTTTGCTTCAGTATTAAATCGTATACTGGTTGTAACAGAATAAAGTGTACAACGGAAAACCACAGATTCGTGAATTCAAAGTAGGCAGATTTAGGCTAGTTCACCTATATCCCAAATCGCTTCGTTTGGCCACTAGATGGCCTTAAAGTTCGTGAAAATTTTTGAATTTTGTAAATAACTCGAATACATATTATTCAATTTTCATTATTTTTGGGGTGTGGGCTTTCGCTTTCAATCTACAAATTTTGGTGTTATACAGATTGACTTTTAAAACTTACAACACCTACAAAATTGACGTATGGTGAGAATATCCGTTCATAACTTTTTCCTCTTTCGAGCAATAATGACAACTATTTTTTATTTGATAGGTAATACCATTTGGAAGTTTTTGGGCCTCTTATAGAATTTTGGATACAATCAGAGATCTGATTGACTAGATGTCAATATATTCAGTCTCTTTATTAGCCAAGTTAAGGTACAGTCCAGAAAGAAAATCAGGAAGGAGTATTGAAGACGTGATTTCGTTGATGTTAGAACTATTCACAGATTTTGAAGCTTCTGCCGGCGATTCAAAAAAATCTGATGACAGAAGGACTAAAATATGTGAAAATTAATACATACTGCGTAAAAATCACTCCATTCGGATGTTAATATTATGAATTACACGCACATACCGACGCTACATTTGGACTCGATTGTCAGGCAACAAATATATCTTTAGTTGTTACTAATAGGTGAGGTACGCCAACATATCACGCAGTTTATGAAACTAACTCAAAAGTTATTCAATACTACCAATATAAGATTTATTGAACTATTTTGCTCTCAAAACTTTTGTTCTCAAATTGACTTAAAAGTCAAATGAGACAGGCTTTACGTTTAGACAAAAAATTTAATATAGTTGAGTTTTTCATTTATGAGAGGAACTAAATGAAAGCATGGTTTGTAGACTTCTCTGTCAGTTGTCAATAGTTGCACAACATCCGAGATCGTGCTATGTTTCTAGAGAAGCGCCGCTCTCAACTTCAGAATAAATTTTGAGACTGAGAATTAGATTCTGTGGCTAGTATTTATATTTGTTATTTTTACATGAGTCGCTTTCAAATTCTAGATAGTCCTTACAATTCCTTAACGAACATATACAGCAACGGTTAGTTTATATAAAGATACTGCGTTATTATACACTATTCTACCCTATCAAACTGGTAATAATTTCCTTGTTTTCATCCACACATCCTGCGATACTTGCTGGACTTTATATAAAGTTAAAAATTTACATATACTGAATCCTTCCAAGAAGACCAAAACCCTTTCTTGTAACGGTAAATACTTTTTTATATTCAAACTTACAAAGTTTTGGTTAAGCTGCTTTCTGGACTTTCCTTAGAATCAGCATACATATGGCACTCTCTACAGTTATCCATAACACTGATTCCCCCTTCTTTTGAACTGTCCCTAGACGCAAATTGTTATGTTTTAATTCTTTCAATTTTACTGTACAGGACACATATTAATTGAGTACTCCTTTATCTATCAGAATAGAACAGATGAATTTTATGAATAATTTATTATGTATTCCGAGGTAGATTTATATGTAGCTGCAAATGTGGAAGAAAAAAGGAAGTAAATGCAGTTTATGCAGTTTAGATAGACTAACAACAAAACTTTCTTTATTAGATTTACATACCTACATTAATTACGAAAGAAATGCTGCAAGGAAAATAAAATGCAAAAACTATTATTATTGATTCTAGGTTCATTGTACACAAATAAAATGATTGACAGGTGTCAATAGGTGTTGCTTAGCACAGATCAATTTTCAACTCGTATGGTTAAAAGATATTTTCATATTCTGCTTACAATAAAAAATAAGGTTTTTAAAAACTAATGTAATATGTACCATAGTAACATGAATTATCCCGTCCCTAATGTCCTAATTCCATCTAAATATAGGCAAGATTCTATGTCAAGGAATGACGTTGACGACTAAAGCCATTCCAGCAAGCTCTTAAGAACCAACTGCCTGTTGTAAATTATATCATCCTTCAATATCTCATAAAGGCTTTGTTGTACATGTATCCGATTAAGAGGATTATCTTACATTGTAAACTCGCTGGTAACAATATAAGCTTAAATTTTCATCCGCAATATTTCTCTGACTTTTATTAATACTTAAGAAATTAAATTAAATCCTTATTGGTTATCACATTTACGAAAGTTGTATATCAATTCATAAATTTATACAGAGTGTTAATGAACGTATGTCAAAAATTTAAAGGGGTGAAAAAGGACCAAAACCTGACTTAACTGATGTCACAAACTTGTATCGCAAGCTTAAGGTCATAGAGAAAAAAGTTAATTAAAAATGTGTTTAAAACGGTTTTGGAACTGCTAAAATACATGTATTTTATCACGGCGAGTACTTACAAAAAATTCTGTAAGTTTGTAGGTTTCTTATGAAGCGGGACTGTATTCGAAAGTCAGTTTGTTATACATTGTTGTAGTGATTGCTGTGCTGTTTTTCGAAAGTACATATTTAATTACGAGAAGCTCAGTTATACCCATTTCGTATTCAGCGTGTTTAAGCGCTTACTCCTGAGGGTTTCCACTACGTCGAGGTTTTTGCGAATGGTTGCTTCAGGAACATGCAAGAAATCCTCAATTTCCAGCTGAAATACTTGTTACAGATGAAGCTTGTTTCAGTCGAAATGGTGTACAACACTCACCACTGGACTATCGATAATCCACACGAAATACGTCGCGGTGCCTTTCAGCAACAGTATTCAGTGAATATGTGGGCCGATATTGTTAATAACACTTTAATATGACCTTTTGAATTGCCTAGACGCTTAGACGGTGCTTCTTATCTAGATTTTTTGCAAAATCGCTTGCGAGAGTTATTGGAAGGCGTGCCATTAAATGTTTGGCAAAATATGTGGTTACTGCATAGTTGCATATGTGGTTACTGCATAGCTCTCTCGGTCCCCGGACCTCACCCCTTTAAACTTCTTTTTGTGTGGATATGTGAAAAATGTTGTGTATTCCACGGAAATTCGTGACATCGACCAACTGCGACATCTTATTACTGAAGCTTGTAATACGATTCGAGAGGGCGAGGCAATGTTGCAATGAGTGCGAGCGAATTGGATACGTCGCGCTGAAGCTTGTGTGCAAGCAAATGGTGGGTACATCTAACATCTTCTATGAAAATCATCAGTTCTCAAAAGGTGCTTCCTTGCAATGTTGAGGTAAGCCAAATTTTAAAATTACATTTTACTCAACACAAATCCGTATATTTACCTCATTTTGACATAACGGACATGTGGCACAAATATTTGTCATAAGTTCAATAACACCCTGTATAACATAAGGTATAAAATATGTGTCTAGGTGTCGTCTATCTTCTTCTACCTCGATAGATTAGGCAAAGTGAAGAATATTAAAATGAATGAGATTTAAATAATTGTATTTAATTGCTTCTATATTTCTTTCTAAATATGTTCTTACATTGACAAAGGAAAACTTCCTTTAAACAAATTTAAACCATCTGCATTTATTACATATTCTAATATTATGTTTTTCATTACCTATTGTTGATTGACTCCATCGTGGAATTTGGTTTTTATTCTAAATTTAGTAAAGCAATTCAGTTTCGTGTTACATTTCAAATTTCGTGGCATTCCTAACATTTTCGCAAAAAATTCAAAACTGAGGTGAAATTTTGACCATCCTGCGGGGACCGTCAGCGGTTGCTCTGCCAATAGCATCGGGTGTTTGGAGCACGAATTTAGCAAAGGATGTAAAGTTTTATTAGACTAAAATACTCTTAAATACTTGCCCCCCGTAACTGACAGCTTCAGCAGAAAAATAAAATCCAGTTTTCTCCAGAATAAAATATTTTAATGATCTGCAACACATATCCCTTCTTTTATGGTAAATAAAGTAATTTTAAAAAAGTAACACCAGGGTATCCTCAAAATGTCTACCAATAAAAAAATATAGCAAAAAGGAAAAAACTATTGAAGATATTCTTAGCATCCTTTGTTTTAAGTAAACAATAAAATAATGCTGTACTCTAAAACTTCTACAAATTTCATTGAGATGTCTTAAAAGAGAAGAAAATTATCTCAAAATATAAGAGTTATCTTAAAATAATATAAATAATGACAATATTTTGGACAACTTGATCTAAACTCAAAAAAAGTGTGCCTGAAGTATACGTAGTCCATTAGTTTTAAATACGACTTTCAAATGTATAATACAGCTCTTATTCGGATGGATATATTGTCTTTCCGATATCAATTGAAGAAGCAAGAGGTTGGCAGTATGTATACTAGGTTCGGTCGCTGACGCAGTAACTCGGCATCGAAATATTTGAAAAACTTGTTCCCATTTTTATTTAGCCATACCCATGTACAGGTCTAGTCGCCCAGTTGAAGATTGAACGCACGGGCAAACGCGGCACAAACCTGGTCATAAATTCGGTTGTCCTAGCAGTGCAGTGCAGCAATGCAGAATTTGGTGTGATTCAGGTAATTTTAATTTATTATAGGCACCTTCTATTAATCCTTCATATTACAATAATTGTGAAAGGGAGAAATAAGAGGGACATGACAATTTGGAGACCTTTTGAAACGGAACAAAACGAAATTTACCATCAATATAATAAAATTTTTTGAGGACATAAATAATTAAAATATGTTGTTGGTTAAATGAACATATAATAGAAATTTTCTACACATTATACACAAATTATTACATTTTTTTACCTTTAGCAGAAAACTTTTTTAGGGACGCCTATAAAACTCATTAAATTTTATTGCTAGGCGTTTTTATACATGTTCAACTGACTTCGGAACGACTACAACGATAATTGATTAGAATTACTCAACATTAACTTTTGTTAATTTCTTATTTGGTATTTCTAATTTGTTCCTAATATATTTAATCTAATAGTTCATCGCAATTTAAATGAAAGCCATTATTTCTTATATCTCCGTACATACCTGCTTCTTAATTAAATGTTAGTAAAAAATCAAACGTGATGACTATCGGTCACGAAACTGAAATACATTTCAATGAAATGAACTTCAATTAGTAAATGACGATAAATGTGAAACAGATAAATTCTTATCGTAAATGAGTCGGTTTCACGAAGCTAAATTGCTCTCTTCTCAAACTACGTTTAGAAATAATGTTCTGCTTAATTCTGATCACACAGAAGGGAATCTTTCTTTACATGAACTCTTTAAATTATCATTACTTTCCCATTATGTTCGTTCAGACTTAGAATTATATGAAAAGTTTTTATCTCTCACTGAATATGGGTTTCATATCTACTAAAACAGATGTGTTCTTCCAGTTTGCTACATGCATTACTTTAGGGTGTATTCAAATACTTTATGGCACTTTACAGTTCTACCAGAACAGAAGTTATAAAGCTTTAATTTTATTTATACTGTTAAAAATAACTATGATGATGGTCAAATTATTTTAACGCCATCATACGATTCTCTAATTTCAATAAAAAAATGTTTTAACAAACTTTAAAGGGCAGTCAACAGTGCTATCTGTTTTTGTAAAATTTTATGAAATATTGGGTGTTTCAAAATTCAGATGTGAGGTAAATAAAAAATCCTGTTTCTCGCCCCTAAATTTATTCCTGTTGATCTGTAAATGTATAACATTGTTCATGTGTTGTAAAATGTTTATATTGGTTAATAATGAGTAGAAATCGAAAATGTTAGGGCGGCTGCAATGTGGTACATTGTTGGCTGAGGCAAAAAGTGACACAACCGTTGCCTTCTTATATCTACACTCTTTACATTATAAAAAATATATATTTGTAAGTATTTGTATAAGAGTGTGAAATAAAAAGGGGCAGTGTCTATTTTTCCACATTAAACGCTTCACATGGAACTTACCATGAAACATATAGGTATCGTACGTAATAATAAGTACCAGCAAAAGTTAACAAAACAATAATTTCTTACTCATAAGGAAAGAGATTGTATAAATAATTAACAGTTCTCCTAAAGTGTTCCGTGGTTTCAAAAACGAAAATGACCATTCAACATTTACTGAGGTCTCAGGCGCATATCTAAAATAGTCACAGTTTTCTAATAGATGCTATTTTTTCTAGTGGTGTTGAAACATCAACTACTCCTCTTTTTAGTAATCCCACTATCCGCGTCATTATACAATAACATGAACAAGGCCTCTGATCTGAAGCTTAGCATCGATCAGTTTATTCAATACGTATCTAGCGGCACCCTGATGCCTGCCCTGTTCTTCTGGCGTGCTGGTGAACAATCCAGGTTCTTTGCTGGACATTAAACGTGCATTTCATTATTTGTGTGAGTTTGACGCGTTGCTTCGTCGAGTGTATGGCACGTGTTTTTATGGCAGTCAATAGCATTGTGAATAGTGAGCATAGAGGGACACACGGCTTGACCACAGATTTAGCCGATGTCTACTACTACAACGCGTATTGCGTAGTAATACAGATTACTACTGATTATTTTTATTGTGCATCTGTATTTCTATCAACAAAATGAGAGAAATAAAATAGAGTTATTACAAAATAAGTGTACAATGTTTGTGTATAATATTATACTGTGATAAAAATATACATAAAAAATATGGTGCAGTTTAAGTACATACAGGTACAAATATTTCGAAATGATTTTTTCTTTTGGATTAACATATTAATATACTTTAAGGACAAAAGTTCATATAAATATTTGTCCTAAACGCTTTAGATTTATTAAATTTGAACTATGTAACTAACCACACGTAATAATAAAAATGTACAGAATTTGTGTAAAATAAGTTAACCAGTACCGAAGACACTCATTAATAACTACAAAATTTCAATGCCACGAAGTTTGGACATTCAATTACAATGTTTGGTTTTAAATTGTGTTTCTACGAAAAAGGATCTACTTTCATATTATTCTTTTCATTCCAGAAAAAAATATATATAGGGTGTCCGGAAAGGTCATCTCAATAATGAAGGGATATACAGGGGAGGTCAAAATAGTTGTAGTACTTCAAGAAAAAAATTTTCCTATCTGGCTCCGTTGTGACGTTATTGGACTTCAAAGAAAAAAGTTTGGATACAAATTCTAATGATAACTTCTAAGTCGTTACCATGACAACAATGAAATTTGGGCAATTCAAATAACTCATAGACCAGGCGGTATCTGTTTTGGTTTGGGTGAATCGTATATCCACGGAGATTTTTGGCTTTTTGGCTTTCAAATATCACTAGAAATGAAAATTTTTCTATGCGCATAAAAAAAACGTGGGCTTAACTTTTGGCGGCACAATATATTAAAAAAATTCGAAAAATTCATATTTTTCTTCCTATTTAATAATATATATTTTCAAGAGTTGATTTTAGGCGAAAATGGAAGAGGAAAAAAATGTTTGTAATTAAATTTTTTACAATACAAATCATGATTCATTCGATTTGTAACTAGACATGTTTTGTAAAAAATT
>NW_019416267.1:926185-958093 GCF_000390285.2 Anoplophora glabripennis | reverse complement strand
GTAGTACACCCAATTTAAATACACCAAAAAAATTCCCTAAAAAGTATTGTTTTTTAACCCCATTTTTGTGATTTTTTCGATTTTTACCATAATAATCATGATTCATTCGATTTGTAACCAGTCATGTATTGTAAAAAATTTAATTACAAACATCCTTTTCCATTTTCGCCTAAAATCAATTCTTAAAAAGATACATAATTAAATAGGAAGAAAAATATGACATTTTTCCAATTTTTTAACATATTGTGCCGCCAAAAGTTAAGCCCACGTTTTTTTTTTATGCGCATAGAAAAATTTTCATTTCTAGTGATATTTGAAAGCCAAAAAGCCAAAAATCTCCGTGGATATACGATTCACCCAAATATGGCTTTTTGAAACAGATACCGTCTGGACTATCATGGTAATGTTCATTTCGAAGTTTAAACTGATATTCCATATGCATGGATTACACAGGAGTAGGCGAAATTATCCATTAATTTATACATATTTGACAGCGTTGCCAAATTTAACATTTTTCTTTCATAGTTCGATTCCTCTCTAATTTTGCTTAAAAAAATTATACCATATATCAGTCGATATCTTGTACCGGTTTTGAGAAAATCGAATTTTATTAACAAAATACATGTATTGTACCAAAAATGCGATATTAACATTTTTGTAAAAATCTTGGTTTCTTTGGAAATTTAGATGACTGTCAAGAAGTATGTACGAGTATAATTAGCAATTAGATAATTTGTCATAAATCATTTTGGCACCATTGGTTCATTCAATATCATGGAGGATTTTAGCTATGAAGAATTTAACATTAATCTAATGTACGAACTTGCAGAATGTAAGCTGAAGCTGTTCAGATTTACGCCAACCGCTTTCCAAATAGAATTTGCATATTTGAAATGACGAAAAGCAGTAAGAAGGGCTTATTTAAATACCACATTTCCAGATTGATGGATCGGTCGAGGTAGTCCTTTTCTATGGCCGCCTCGGTCTCCCGATCTTAATCATCTCGATTTTTTTCGTTGGTGTCATCTTAAAAGTCTTGTTTATCAAGCTCCTATAAATAAGAATTATTAAATCGCATAATTACATACGCTGACATCATTAGAAATGATCACCAGATATTATTTTGAGTACAGCAGAGGTGATTCAGCAATTTCAGAAAGTACATTGAAGTTCAAGGTGCACATATTGAATATCTTACTTAACAGTTCCCTTTTTTCTTTTAATTCTATTTATATTCTATATCTAGATTTTTACAAAAATGTTAGTATCACATTTTTTATACAATAATACAATTTAGTTTATGTTGTTAATAAAATTCGATTTTCTCAAAAATGGTACAAGATATCGACTGATATACGGTATACATTTTCTTTAGCAAAGTAAGAGAATAATCGAACTACGAAAGAGAAATTTCAAATTTGGCAACGCTGTCAAAGATGTATAAATTTAAATATTCTATGAAAGGCCGTGACAGTGACAGGTAGTAATGTCATGATGGGTGATGATTAAAATAGAGTGTGGAAAATAATTTACTCTATTTTAATTCCTATAATATTTCAATTTTCTATTTCTGTCTAACCCATTCTGATTAAATAGTAATACAAACTGTCAAATAATAACAATGATGTTACTACAGTGACTCTATACAAGACAGTGGCGACAATAGAGTGTATCATTTTGAATTGGTCCACGTGATTTTAGCTGCCATGTTGCATCCAGTGTCAAATTTTTTTGTGAAATGTCATGGAGTCATGAGCGTTCTTATGGTGTCATTCAATATTTGTATTGTTTTATTTTAATTTTGGTGATTACTAGTGAAACTATTGGGTATTCTGTGCTAAGGGATAGTTACAATGTCTGCAGAAGCTTCATGAGGACGATGACCGTGAATTTCTTTCAGGCTTTTTGGACACCATAACAAAAAATATAAGGCCTACTTATAAGGAAGTTAAGGTTCCTGCTAACATAAAAGAACTAAAATTTAATCTTAGTTTTAGTGAATTAAATTATCTTTTTAATGTGTGCGGATATATTGCCCAAAGTATCGTTAAAACGTCAAAAACTTGTACAAACTGTCTGCATGCTGTTGGTTCTAAAACGCCGATCTATAAAACATGTTCAAAATTTAGCGTCCTTAAGATATTTAGAGAACATTCAGTCTTTTTTTCAATGAAGCGGTATTTTGTTTCTTCTTGCAAATGGAAAGTACTTTTACAACATTTTTTGCGGTTGTATCTTGACAAAACATAAATTTAAAACAGTTTTTCTTAAAAGAAATGTCTGGTTTAAATTTAGATCTACCAAATTGTCATCAGATCAAAAATAAAATTGTTAAAAGATTTATTATGTTCCGATTAAAAATAGCTTCCAAAAAATGTCAAAAAGCATGCAAAAAGCTTGCAAGTAAAAATGTAGCTGGACATTTATTGTAACAAATACTATCACTAGTATTAAGTATTCGTTTTTCTAATGCAAACCCAATAAATTTCATGGTGCAATGTAGGTNCTATCATGGTAATGTTCATTTCGAAGTTTAAACTGATATTCCATATGCATGGATTACACAGGAGTAGGCGAAATTATCCATTAATTTATACATATTTGACAGCGTTGCCAAATTTAACATTTTTCTTTCATAGTTCGATTCCTCTCTAATTTTGCTTAAAAAAATTATACCATATATCAGTCGATATCTTGTACCGGTTTTGAGAAAATCGAATTTTATTAACAAAATACATGTATTGTACCAAAAATGCGATATTAACATTTTTGTAAAAATCTTGGTTTCTTTGGAAATTTAGATGACTGTCAAGAAGTATGTACGAGTATAATTAGCAATTAGATAATTTGTCATAAATCATTTTGGCACCATTGGTTCATTCAATATCATGGAGGATTTTAGCTATGAAGAATTTAACATTAATCTAATGTACGAACTTGCAGAATGTAAGCTGAAGCTGTTCAGATTTACGCCAACCGCTTTCCAAATAGAATTTGCATATTTGAAATGACGAAAAGCAGTAAGAAGGGCTTATTTAAATACCACATTTCCAGATTGATGGATCGGTCGAGGTAGTCCTTTTCTATGGCCGCCTCGGTCTCCCGATCTTAATCATCTCGATTTTTTTCGTTGGTGTCATCTTAAAAGTCTTGTTTATCAAGCTCCTATAAATAAGAATTATTAAATCGCATAATTACATCGCTGATATCATTAGAAATGATCACCAGATATTATTTTGAGTACAGCAGAGGTGATTCAGCAATTTCAGAAAGTACATTGAAGTTCAAGGTGCACATATTGAATATCTTACTTAAAAGTTCTCTTTTTACTTTTAATTCTATCTACATTCTATATCTAGATTTTTACAAAAATGTTAGTGGGTATCACATTTTTTATACAATAATACATTTATTGTATGTTGTTAATAAAATTCGATTTTCTCAAAAATGATCGACGATATCGACTGATATACAGTATACCTTTTCTTTAGCAAAGTGAGAGAGGAATCGAACTATGAAAGAAAAATGTTAAATTTGGCAACGCTGTCAAAGATGTATAAATTTAAATGTTGTATGAAAGGCCGTGACAGTGACAGGTAGTAATGTCATGATGGGTTACACAGAAGTAGAAAATTGAAATATTATTAGAAATTAAAATAGAGTATGGAGAATAATTTACTCTATTTTAATTCCTATACTATTTCAATTTTCTATTTCTGTCTAACCCTTTCTGATTTAATAGTAATACAAACAAATAATAACAATGTTATCATGACATTACCACCTGTCACTGTCACGGCCTACCATGTAACATTGTCCATGAGTAAATAGGCCTCTCGCGGCCTAATTAATGAGATTTAGTAAAAATGCTTATACGCATTTTGGGCTATATCAATGTCCGATATGTCAAAATATATTGCAACTAAATCTAAATCCTTACGTAATTGGAAAAACAAGGTCTAACAATTACAAGATATCTTATTTTCTTAATAAAAAAACCTTCTTTTCGTTTTTTAATATTATCTCGCGTATTGTTAGAGATAGACCCAACAAACCCTATATGACTATACTGGACAGGAAACGTTCTATCCCAATATGTAAAAATATACGGGGTGTTTCATTTAAATTAAAAAAGTTATCATCCGCGCTTCATTCGTTTTTCTACTATCATTTTCAAAAACTTCATAAAAAATCGTGCAACTTTTGTATTCCACATTTTCTATAACTCCTAAAACAAAAAAGTTAAAGGCGGGTCAAAATATATTGAATCGCCTGTATTTTAACTACTGTAGAAATATATGTCTAGTTTTAAAGTTACTTTGACGCATTCAACTGTGTTTTTAACTTCTAATTTACACAAAAGAAATTATAATTCCAATGTGGCTCGGTTTTTATTTCAAAATAAAATGGTAGGGGTATTTTAATATTATATTATATTATTTAATAGGTATTATATTATTGAGGAATATAATATTTCGTTCTAAAACGATTTACACCTAATTAGAAGGTACTTATCCTGAACAAGCTAATACACCAATAGAAAGGGAACTGTGGCAATACCAATACATCAATTTGGGGCCCTCGCAGCCCTTCTAGTACCTAATTTATTGAAGCTTTAGGCGCTAAATTATTTTCGCTGGCATAGCCACAAGTGTGAAATATCAGGTGGTTCGTGTTAAAGGGGTTAAAGACAGTAAAACTGGCGAAGGGGCTCCGCCAAACCAGATATTTCGCTGGAGGTGCGGTATTATGCATCATGTAATTCACACCCTATGTCGCCATTTAACCCCTATTACATTTCGTGGGTAGCAAAATTCAAGTCGTGGTAAATGCCTTTGCCAAGACGCCCGCTTCCTTCGCCGCCAAGGTCAATTTTTATTTTCTGCGGGTCGCCGCGACACATGTGTCCAATCGTTAGTCTAATGGTAAGGAAAGCCGCCTTTTTAAAATTGCCCGCCCTTCGATTGATCCACGAGAAATATTAAGATAAGTTAAACTAAAAACACATTTTTTAAAATATTTAATTTTAATTAAATAGCTACATAATACTTATTCATTATACAGTGTGTCCATTTTAATGTGGACACAACACTACAAGATGCTATTTTTAGAATATTTCAAATATATTTTTATACACAAAAAAGTTTTTACTCAGTTAAACTAAAAACACATTTTTTAAAATATTTAATTTTAATTAAATAGCTACATAATACTTATTCATTATACAGTGTGTCCATTTCAAAGTGGACACAACACTACAAGATGCTATTTTTAGAATATTTCAAATATATTTTTATACACAAAAAAGTTTTTACTCTCTTTTAAAGGTCTTTAAATTAAAAAAATATGTTTTAAAGACATCTTATCACATAAAGTCAAACAATGTTCTTCGATGCCACAACTTGTAATAAATAATAATTATTCAAATTAAAAACTGAAAATGTATTCAAATGTAATTAATTTAATGATTAGGCTTAGTGCGACGCGGAGTTTAACAGGACCGTAATCAGGTTACGAATGAAAATGTTAATATGTTAACAGAAAATAATATGTCGTAACATAGTACTATTACCAAAGAGCAAGGCTAAGTAGAGGATAAAATACCTATATAAATTTAAATGACACCACTTACCCGATAAACCTTAGTGTTGGGACAAGGCTTCTGTAGCATATTGGATTTTTCTTTAGTAAAACGGCGACGTTTATCAGTTAATATTAACTTGTGTAGGGAAAATAACCGTTCACGTCTACTGTTGACTACGGACAGTACGAGAAATTGTTGAGGCATGTAGGGTGTTTGGTAAGTCGATGCATTCCTTGCAGAATGTTATAGTACAAGTAATTTGTGATATATTTCCTTAATATACCATATTCCGAAAACGCTTAGTTTCCGATCTACAGAGTGTCAGAGTTTTAATAAAAAAATGAAAATTTATAAATATTGCGGAAACCGCTCAGAATATTTTAATTAAAGTTTACAAGCTTTGACAGTTAACAACAATACATGTTTTACGATTAACATATAGCTTTCAGTTTTACCAGTGGCGTGCGCACAGGCACGTCTTTAAAGAAAAAAATTATACGCCACTGATTTTTCTTTAAATAAAAAATATTTTTGAATTCCTTGTTCAATTTGGAAGAGAAAATCTATCTCGAACGTTTTTCTTATGACGCACCGTTTTCGAGTAAAAATATTAAAGTCGATTTATTGCATGGCGTAATCCGATTTCAATAATTTGAAAAATAGCAGAAATTATGCACTTAATTCAATCAGTCTAAAAAAATTGTCAGTTTTTAGATTCACTATTTACTATCTAAGCAGAAATTAGGAAGTTGGCTGACATTTTCGACCACCAGAAATAAGAAGATGAGCACAAACATTCATTAGAAGAAGGGGACTTAATTTTGAGCTTTTAGAGTGATGTAAACCGATAACGTGTTGTAATAAAATTGGTACAAAAAAAATTGAGTACATAATTTCTGCTATTTTTCAAATTATTGAAACAGGATTAGGCTATGCATGAATTACGGAACTTGGGGTTCTCTAGTTTGTTTAATGGAATATTGCTTGAAAGAAAGGCATCTGTAAAGTCATAGAAAAATACAGTCTTTACCGCTGGACGAGGCATGGCTCTTCAAATGGCTTGTCGCTTTAGTTTTGTTACAAGAATTTATAATGCGTTCACATACAGTACAAAACAAGTCATTTCCTTTAATACGTATGTCCTTGTAACCTTCAGGATCACTGTCAAACCACATTTGAAATAATTTATGTCTATTTCTTTTCTCTTTTGACATTTTACCTCACGTTTCCCCGCCAACTAGTAGTAATCCACAGTACATCATACCCCGTGAAAATTCCGATTTCCAGCTGTCGGACTGAAAAAACGCGGCTTGAAATTTGTCGGACAACAATACTTTTTGACTGAATTAATTATTATTATTACAATTAATTTTACTAAAAATTACCTATGTGGTAATTGATTTTCAATACCCTGTTATTTTGGCATGTTTCGACCGGTAGACACGTCAATGTCGGAACAAATTTGTCTGTCGGAAAAATTTAAATCGGCATTTGCAACAAAATATCCAGTAACTGAAGCTAAAAATAAAAAATGTGGTTTTGACTTTTCAAAACCCCGGGAAATTGCCATGTTTTTGGACTTTTTCGAGTGGAAAAGCGGAGGAATCGAGAAAAGTCGCAGAGGAAAAGTGTGGTAGACTCGTCAAAAGGATGCTCCTCAGGAGTTAAAAAGTATCAACTTTCCAGGGGGGACCTGTACTGTGGACTATAGTTGTTAATGTAAATTATGTTACTATTTATAAATAGTTATTTAAATACATACGGCGAATACAATTTACAGCAGGCGTAAAAAGAAAGGTATCGACGCGACACCAACTACTACAAGGTTCCGCAAATAACTGAACAGTTCAACAGGCCACCGACACCAGCGCCGGCTCTGTTAGACTCTGCACGTGCACTAAGCCTAGTAATGATATATTGAAAATGCTAAATAATTTGATAATTCAAACAAACTTCCTGTATTTCTGCTGTCCTATTATCACCCTTGACAAAAACTAATCACGTATAAAACAGCTGCTACAGAGAATTAAAAATTCTGCATTTTAGACATTATTAACCACAAAAGCCTAAATATTCCAAAAAATTGAGAAACATCAATATTTGTTTTGAGAATTGCCAGAATTATGTTAATCGGTACCATTTAAACCTCTATCAAGAAATAAAGAAATGTCATGTCTAACAAATTTTAACATATTACTAAAATAACCTATGTAGGCTATGGACAGGATAAATTGACTGTTATTTTAATATAATAACAGCGTTATTTAAAAAAATATATTAACCATTTGTAAGATAATGCCAGCAATAAGCGCAATTCTATAAAAATAGCACAAAATTTTCTTTCAGTTTTTTTAATACTTTCCAAAAAATTATTAATTTTATTTTCGTAAGTACAGCTTTCTATTTTTTGATTGGATGTAGAGTAGTCTTAAATAATAGATCTATTTTTAAATAGTTTGATTTACTTTATCCCAAAATACTTTACGGAGTTACAATTTTCATTTCATACAAAGAAAATATCCGTAAAATATTATTAATGGTGCCCAAGTAAGTTAAAGCATACTATTTTTTAGTAATCCATGTAGTTTTAATATTTATTATTCATTATTCATTTTTGAAATATTTATAACAGTGTCTTTTCACTAACTTGACCAAAATTAAAACAGTACAGAACACAACACCCTGTATAATGTTTACTTTTTTTTTAACTCATTTTATTTCAGTTATGCATATATCGTATTAAATTACTTTAATAGAGCTATTAACAAGATTGCGCCTAATATATAGTTCCCCATTGTGGAAATTTTTATACGTATTAAATTTGCCCATCATTACTATTTATAGAAATAGAGATTAGGGCAATTTAGGCATTTAAATAACTATAATTTGATTATGATAAATCTCCTCGTCATTCAAAAATAAAAATATTATATTTATGCGAGGTATATTAATAGAATTAATTCCAAACATGGTTATCAAGACAAATTTATTTATGAAATATAAAGCATTTTTTTGTGGGCAAAATTACGTATCATTAGAAAATATTCAGATTTTATGTACTGGGTGTCTTCTAAGCTAAAACATTATAGAAGGTGATTCTTCTCATTATTTTATGACGAAAATTTCATATTAACATACGAGGTCTGTCCAGAAAATAACCGAACTTTTTGATTTACGCGCTAATGGAGATATTTAGTGATATGCGGTTGGCAGCATTGCATTGCGCATAACCTCCTCTGTAACCACATGTTTTTGGATTATTGATATCTCATTTAGTTTTCGTGATATTGCTATTTAAGTGCAATGTATTTAAATGTTAGTGACAATTTTTGAAATTTTCTGGACCAACGATGCAACGTTGTTCCAGAAGTTGTTTTGCATGAAACTGGGGAAAACTTTTGAAACAAGCTTACGAAGATGATGCTCTGGGTCGTACGCAATGTTACCAATAGTTTTCACGATTTAAAAGTGGTCGCCAGTCGGTTGAAGATGATCCTCGACCAGGGAGGCCTTCGACTTCAACTGAAGAAAGTTCAGAAAGTCAGAGATCTGGTGCGTGTAAATCGCCCATTGGCTGTCAGAGAAAGTTCAAAAGAAGTTAGCAACTCAATTAAGTCAGG
This sequence comes from Anoplophora glabripennis, assembly GCF_000390285.2. Lineage (NCBI taxonomy): Eukaryota > Metazoa > Arthropoda > Insecta > Coleoptera > Cerambycidae > Anoplophora > Anoplophora glabripennis. Next base: position 948,889 of record NW_019416267.1, on the reverse strand, counting down.
CCATGAAATTTTGATTGAAAAATTGAACATGCATTAAATTGCAGATAAATTTGTTCCTCGCTTGATGACCGAACAGAAAGAAATTCGTGTGGACGTTTGTCGGCAACTTCTTGAAGAATTCAATGACGATGAAACATTCATTCAAAGAATCATAACGAGAAATGAAAGCTGAGTTTACGGCTACGACATTGAGACAAGAGTGCAATCATCACAATCTTCACGCTCCAAGAAAGAACGTCAGTCTCGATCCAATGTCAAAGCGATGCTCACTGTTTTTTCGACTTTAATGGAATTGTGCGTTTTGAATTCTTGGCACAAGGTGGAACAGTGAACCATGTGTAGTTTTACAACGATTACGTGAAGAAATCCGCAAAAGAGGTCAGAGTTCTGGCCAGACAACTCATGATTGGCTCCTTACGATTTTTCCTTATTTCCGAAATTAAAATCGGTGCTGAAGGGACGCCGTTTTCAGACTATTGATGACATCAGAAACTTTAAAGGTCATTTCAAATGAGGCTATCCAGGATAGCTTCGCGAATGGAAACATTGCTGGTAAAAGTGTGGAATATGGGATGGGAGTACTTTAAAGGAGACAAAGACCAATAATGTTGAAAATTAATAATAAAGTTTAAAAATATAAAGTCCCTTTATTTTCTGAAGAGACCTCGTATGTTTAAAAAACAGGTGTTTACTTTTTTCCATTTATTGGTTTGAATATTTCAATAATGGATCACTTCACCAGGGGCATGTTTGAAGGCAATTGTATCTAATGTGCAAAGAAGTATATACGCCACTGAATTTTGTAATCTTCGTTGGTTACTGACAAAAAATATCTATTAACATTTAACTTAATGCCTTCGGCAGAAACAGAAAGAAACAGAAACAAAATTGATTGGGCGCCAAAAAAAATATTGTGATTTTATTTTAAAATTTTGAATCTCAGTAGTGAATTCTAGCAGGAAGTTATTCAATTATTGCAATACATCACACAAAGAAACATAAGAACAATTTTTTCAATTTATTATCTGACACAAAAAAAAAACTTTTAATGCAATGAATGAATGTTAGTTTAAAGAATATTTCTACTAAATTAAAATTTTTAACTTTTGCTTTCTTTTAATATGTGTCACGCTAGGTTTATCCTTGTTTTTGATTATTATTATCTGATAATAAATTGCCAGGCACACCATTTGGTCAAGAATTCGGGTCTAGTTTAAATTTAATTTTATTGTAACATTTATTTCTACTTTATTATCGTTACAATTTAGTAATCTCTTATTAACTTAACTATCATATTAACAATTCCCATCAATTTTCTTTTACAACATAAAGTAATTCAATATTTGTGCTCAATTTTATTTGTACAATGCAGTTTTAACTTAAAAATTCCCTGCTACAATTTGATTTCATTACAATATATTCAGAAAATAACAGTCTACCAGCACTAAATGCTATACTTATTTTGTGAGAATTATCTTAACCTTTATTATCCTATTACAATTCCAGTAGTATTAGGGCAGCTTAAATTTCGAATTAAATAAATATGTGAAAATATACATACATCGATGGGAATCGCTGCTGTACGAATGCCGAAGGCATTTCATAACATTGTTTTAAAATACAATTTGCTTTTTGCAGAGATTGTGTGCGTTTATAAAACCTAAAACCCATAACTCCTGCTGTTCTAGCATATATCGGAGATAATAAAGTCGGGCTTCGCTTTTAGGAGAAGGTTTGCTCATTTCCATGTCAGAGAAAAAAAGCAGGTAATATAAAATTTTACTACTGTACAATTTCTCAGGAGAGTAAATAGAAATAGAAGGTTATTCAAACTTGTGATGAATAACTCTTACAGAAAATGAAGTTACCTGCTGCACATTTCACGAACTTTGTCATAAAGCCGAGTCATAACTTACATCTTGGGCTCGAAATTAGTTGATTTATTCTCTACGCAAACTAGTTATTGTGGAACTTACTTCCTAATGAAAAAATATGTATCCCCCTGAACGGAAACATTTTTGGTGGTAACATACAGGTTGTATTTTTTGTCCATTTCCATCTTTAGACCATTTTAGACCAAAAACCTTAGTGAATCAAAACTAAAGCTCAGCGTATGGTACGCAGTACAACATATGTAAACCAACAATTTCACTCTGTTTTCTGCACTTTTATCTCTTTTCATGCATTTTCGGAGTCCTTGGTCCTTATTTTTGTATCACTTTCCTTAAAAGGAAATACTTGGCTTTAAGCTTTTATTATTCATTTCCTTCAACATGTCATTTGCCAAATTAAGAAAAAATAATTATTATGGGCACATTCTCTTGTGCGAGAAATATGTCCGTAAATGCTTCTTTATGCAAACTATTACACAATGAGCTGTTAGAAAACATTTTATTTTCCAAATGTATTGCAAATATGATAAAAATATTTGTATTATCAAGTTTTATTATCTCTTTTTATACAGAATGAATCACACCAAGTTCCTGGAATGGATTCCACACATGAAAATAATAAGAAAATACTCTCTAACATTATTTTTTAATTCCTCATATAAGAGACACCAAGGCCCTTCACACTTATTTGCTCTTTTTTAAATTTATTGATAATAATAAAGAGAAGTGTTTTGTTTGTCTTCTTGTGTATAATATCTTTTGGTGACTTCTATCACAACGATTTTGACAATTTTGTCAATTTTTACATTGAAACCTACTGAAATCAGTTCTTCTAGTATACTGTTGAAATACACTACTGTTGAAATGAAATTTTATTTTGCATTGTATTTATTTGATTTTCTAAAAATTGTTGTTTTTGGTTCATATTGTCAATTAAATTTTGAAACTGATTTGTAAATATGTTAAGTGTGTCTAATAAACTAATAACATATCGGTTTTTATGTTGTTATTAGTGATTTGTGAAGATTGAGTTAGATTTAGATTGTTCTTTTGACATTCAGAAATGAATTGATAATTTTTATAATGATCTAAAGGTTGATAAGTTTCCCATATTTTATCTGCTATATCTAGTATATCATTGATATCTTCCTTACCAAAGACTGTTATTGCCACCAATATAGTTTTAGGTAGGTGCCGTTTCCATAATTTTAGCAGTAATTCTTTGCTAACCATTTGCGAACCACCAACGGCATTCAGCATTTCTTTAAAGAAGTCTGATGGTTAGTGATCCTGATAATAAATTCATCTAATCTTTTTTCTTCACTTACTGATAACCTGTTAATTATAGTTTCTTTAATTTTGGTATATAAATTCTGTTGTGGAGGGTTTGAACAGTTATCAAAAACGTTTGAAATTACTTCTAAAGGTAAATTTGAAATTACATGATTATATTTAACTTTACCTGNTCTAATCTTTTTTCTTCACTTACTGATAACCTGTTAATTATAGTTTCTTTAATTTTGGTATATAAATTCTGTTGTGGAGGGTTTGAACAGTTATCAAAAACGTTTGAAATTACTTCTAAAGGTAAATTTGAAATTACATGATTATATTTAACTTTACGTGACGAAATTTTAGCTAATACAAATTGTGCCTTTATTTGGGTGACAAACGTGAAATGATTAATTACAGACCTATCTCGCTTATTACAACATTTGCAAAAATTTTTGAAAAAACAATTAAAAAAAGGTTAGTTAATTATTTAGAAAAATATAATATTATAAGTGAATATCAGTTCGGGTTCAAGGAGGCTAAGTCAACAGAAGATGCGTTATTAAGATTAACTACTCAAATTCATCAAGCAATTAACAATAAAAAACCTGCACTGTGTATATTCGTTGATTTAGCTAAGGCATTCGACACAGTTAGTCATGTGGAATTATCGCGTTTATTGGGAGAAATTGGTATAAGAGGAAAACCGTTAAGTTTGTTTGAAAGTTACCTAACAAAGAGGTTACAGTGTGTCAAAATAGGAAATTCATTTAGTGATTTCAAAGAAGTAGACTACGGTGTTCCCCAAGGTACAGTTTTAGGGCCATTACTTTTTAATATTTATATAAATGACCTGTTTAAATTACAGACAAAAGGAAGTGTGGTTGGTTTTGCAGACGATACTGCATTATTTTACAGTGGAGAAAATTGGAAGGTGTTAAAAAAAGTAGTTGAGGAAGATTTTAATTTGGTATTAAATTGGTTTAGCAGTAGAGTATTAACAGTAAATCTAGATAAAACACATTTCATTCCATTCACCGCATATCGATCGAACTTACCTGATTACACGTTCTTAACAGTGATGAACAATAACCTTCCAATTCAAATTAGATTAGTTGAGTTTGTTAAATACCTGGGAATATATATAGATCCACACCTGAAATGGGAAAACCATTTACATTATATTACTAAGAAAATTAGGTCAATTTTACCTACCTTTAAAAGATTAGTGTCAATTTTGACTCTAGAACAACTAAAAATGTTATATTATGCCCTTGTTGAATGCCACATTACTTATGGTTTAACTATCTGGGGAGGTGCTACAAGTGTTCATGCGCATGCACTAGAGATTATTCAAAAACATTTAATTAAAATTATTTTTAAAAAGCCTTATTTGTACAGTAGTGATAGCTTGTTTGATGAAACAAAATTTTTTGATATAAACAAATTATTTTGTTTCAAAGTATTGGCCAAGCAGTACAAACGCAGAGATGAATTAAAACCTATAGACCAAGGGTCGGCAACTGGCGGACCGCGGTCCAGGTCCGGACCGCGGAAGGTAAAATACTGGACCGCCAAAAATTTTTTGAAAGTATAAATTACTCAAATAAATTATTTAAAAAATGTTTTTTACGTTTAAGTGCCAATCTTATCATTTTNATGAAATTTTATTTTGCATTGTATTTATTTGATTTTCTAAAAATTGTTGTTTTTGGTTCATATTGTCAATTAAATTTTGAAACTGATTTGTAAATATGTTAAGTGTGTCTAATAAACTAATAACATATCGGTTTTTATGTTGTTATTAGTGATTTGTGAAGATTGAGTTAGATTTAGATTGTTCTTTTGACATTCAGAAATGAATTGATAATTTTTATAATGATCTAAAGGTTGATAAGTTTCCCATATTTTATCTGCTATATCTAGTATATCATTGATATCTTCCTTACCAAAGACTGTTATTGCCACCAATATAGTTTTAGGTAGGTGCCGTTTCCATAATTTTAGCAGTAATTCTTTGCTAACCATTTGCGAACCACCAACGGCATTCAGCATTTCTTTAAAGAAGTCTGATGGTTAGTGATCCTGATAATAATTCATCTAATCTTTTTTCTTCACTTACTGATAACCTGTTAATTATAGTTTCTTTAATTTTGGTATATAAATTCTGTTGTGGAGGGTTTGAACAGTTATCAAAAACGTTTGAAATTACTTCTAAAGGTAAATTTGAAATTACATGATTATATTTAACTTTACCTGACGAAATTTTAGCTAATGCAAATTGTGCCTTTATTTGACTAAACCAAATTTCCGGTTTTATTATCCAAAACGGTGGACATTTGATTATAAAGATTTTGTTATCGACATTGATAGATTCATTAATCATTTCATTTGTGTCATTCATTTTGAAGTATTTAAAAATAGTTCAAAATTTAGTTTAGTTTTGATATTGAAAGTAGGTTTATATTATGATAAGGTTGCTACTTATCATAAGAATCCCAATTTTTTATTTTTAAATGTTTCGATTCCTCTTTCTTCGCTCTTCTTGCTGCTTGAATTCTTCTTCCTTACTCCCTTAAAATGGGAATATTTTGATACCGTTTCTGAAGATTTAGTTTCGCTTCTTTTTCTTCAACTCTTATTTCTTGAATCTCTTTCTCTTTTAAATGCTTAGAATCCTTTTTAAATGTGCTGTGTTTGTAATCGAGGTCATCAATTTGTGGGGATGTCACTATTTCTTCTATAATATATTTATATTTGTTTTAAATCAAATGTGGTTATCTTCTTAAATAATTTATTTCATAACAGTATATTAAAAATTATATTGCTTCGAATATGTAACATGCATTACTCAAAATATATTTTTATTCTATTTTATTTACATCATTTCCTTAACCCATATTCTCTGGAACTCTTGACGCAGATCTTGAGGCTTAAGTAGTAAATTGCCACTAGATGTAATCATGCTGTTTTCAAGCTATACATAATTTAATTTAATTTATTAATTTTCTGGATTTTTAAGCTTTTTTTTTAAGGTTAGGAAGGATTTGTAGCCTTATGGGCCAAATTTGACTTCGGGTTCGTATTGAGTGGGTCAAGATACATGGGAATATAAAGATTTTACCTCTAGTCTCATTCGCTGATAAACCATACCTGGATTTTAGACGTCGATTTGTTGATGTTGCGGATTTTTAAGCATTTTTTGATGTTATAAAAAAGACTAGGATTTGATTTCAAAACTTAAATCCTTTCATTTAATGTTAATTTTCTTAATAATTTTTCGGATATATTAGCTTGACCTAAAACTTTATATGGCTACATACTTTATACATCTATTGTCACGACAGAAGTGTTTGTTTGTTCTTTGAGTCCCCTTACCTTCGAATATTCTTAAAATAAGAGACGAAGTACGAGAATGTCGGTCGTCTGGAACACCAGAGAAAATAACTGGGAGGACGTACGCTGCTTATATAATTAGACGTGAGAGTTGAAGACGACCAGATGGGGTACACTTGCATTTGTGTCTACATATTTATGAAAGACCCTTACACTGCTTACTGCCCCACTTTAGTCTGCTGCTGGTAGCCAGTAATAGTAAATTAACATGTCTAAAGACACTTAAAAAATTACACGGAGACTTTTATTATACAAATTAACGAAACAAAAAATGATTTTTTATCTAACGTGAAAGTTAATCTGTCAATATTTTTCACTATACAGTATAAGTATGTATTTGCTACACAAAAATTGTAATATTTCCTAAAAAAACAAAGCTTCCAAAAAAATATCTGCCTCGATGTCTATAGAGATGTTGCAATAAAAAATATTTGAATGTTGTTTTAATATTTTTTGTATGCGGTTATTCATAATCTGATACGCATTTCAAAACTTTTAAAAATTATAATTTATGAATATGTTTATGCTTCAATTAAGAATATTTTCTTGTAGGATCAACTCAATTTTACTAATAAACTTTTGTATATCTAATTTAGCTTGTATCTCCCAGTATATTGTTGAAATCAGGAACAAATTGATGTTTCATTCATTTCGATGTATAATATATTACGCAATAAATTTGATAGCTTTAGGTTATGCAATAATCTCGTGAAACTTAGAAAATCGTACTTAACAGATAGACAGCAATTTGTCAGGTAGGAAGGTTTTAATAATCTAGATTTGACGCGACATTTTGTGTCTCACAGGAATCCAATTTGGGACCCTCGTTATTTCTCCTATTTATCAATAATTTACCGAACCTCATCTTTCTATCTTCCTGTCCCACCCAAACTTTTTTTTTCTTGGAGATGATTTAAAATGTACGTATACTTAAGAAGATTGTAAATATTTACAAATTCAAGTAAATGCTACTAATAAAAGGTGTAGTTCTAATCACTTAAAATCAAATATTAAGTACATGAATAAATATGTAATTCATTACAGGAAATTTGTTTCATAGAATAACAATTTCTTCTTAATAACATATGCACTCAAAAAAATGGAGAAACTGATCCGTATACTGGCTTCTATAATCCAACCTCCATATTTTCGAAACCGCTGAACACGAATCGAAAGCCACCAACCCGAACTGTTTTCGAGAAAAAGCACACTTAATAAAAAAGAGTAGGTATATGTGATTTAGGGTATTCGGTGTTATTTCTTCCATTAACAATTTTTGTAACAAACTCTTTTGTCTCAAAATATTTACGTAGTAGGTTTCTTTTTCTCTTTTTACCTCTAACCTTACATTCTCTTTTCACCATCCAACAGTAGTCAGCCATCTATATTATCTCACTTACCCTGAAACACCTTTTTTATGGATTGGGTGTGCATCTTCTCGAAAATGATGGGTTCTGTTGCTAAACTGACTTTAGATTTATATCCAGTAGTCCGAAAATATGGGGGTAGAGTTACGGAATCCAGTTCATAGAACCAGCTTCTTCCGTTACGATACTTAAGCATAATTTTTGACGATTTGCGGAGCTTTTTCCCAAAAATAATGGGCATTGGTGCCAAATTGACTTCAAATTCATGTTCAGCAAGTCCGTAAATATTGGAGTAGGATTATGGAATCTAGTATACAGACCACCTTTTCCTCCAAAGTTATAAAATTCTTAAGCATAATCGCAAATAACCCATTTTTGAGGATTAACTTCAGAATCATGTACAGCGAGTCCTAGTACATAACAAAAAAACATATCACCTTTTTGTGTGACTGTATTGATAATTTATTACGGAATTTGTTGAGTTTGTCACAAAGCAGTTTTTTGATAGACAGTATATTTTCAACTTTTGTACCTTGTCTGTGTGAAATAAATATTATATTACATGTGACATACAAAATACCTAACCTCAAAAACTGTATCAAATTTCAATGCAACTCATAATTTTTTGGAAAACAAATGGGCCAAACTTAATTTTAAAAAACCTTCCTTGAATTCCTATACCCCAAACAGAAAGGCATACTAAAATGTTGTGTCATATTTGTTATATTCTACCTGCCGCTGAATATTTATGGCACCTTATTTAAAACAATATTAAGGAATAAATAATTTTAGTTATTTCAGGTCAATGAGTGTTGATTAAAGAAATAGTTTTTGCACTCAAGACCTGAAGCCTGCTGACCACGCAGAGCGAAAAAAGTTGGTCGATGGAAGGGCAAATGGATGCTGATTTTTCGAATAAAATCATCTTCAGCGATCATTTCACAAGGAGGTTCACGAAATTGTCGCTTTTGGGGTTCAGAAAATCCGCGAGTGATTGTTAGGATACAAATGCGTGTCACTGTTTGATGCGGATTTGAACAGTTAATGGTACCCGCTTTCGCGACATGATAATTAATCCATCTTTCTGTGCGTAAATTGCAAAATATGGATGTAGACGACATGTGGTTTCAACAACAAGGTACCACATGCCATACAATTTAATTACTGCATGAATCATTACTTGGTAGTGTAATTTCCCGTTATGGTGACCAGAATTGGGATCCAGATCATGGGATTTAATGCCATTGCTCTTTCTGAGTTTTTTTTAAGTTTAAGGTTCATGCCAACAAGACCACGACCACCCAGCTTTGAGGAAGGAAATTGAGCACTGTGTTAACGAAATTCAGCTGCATTTATGCAAAACGGTCATGGCAATATTGTATACTTTATGATTCAATAAAAAATTTACGATTTGAATTAAAAACCTTTGTTTTCTATCAAGATTACTTCTTGGTATATCCTTTATAAATACATAAGCACCATCATTAAAAATATGTAACACTTTTCTCTTAATAAAAAAAATTATTTATTTACTGGCCCTTACTTCTAGCATTGTATCCATGTATCCATGTATGTCTTTTAGATTGGAGCATCAAAAATTAAAATTATATAGCCTCATGTTTCATTAATTATTTGGTCAATGTTTACAAAACGTTCCATTTTCATTAAAAATACCCCGGGCAGTACTGGCAGAATAGAAAATTTGATGGGATATGTAATTCCAGGCTCGATTACAGATTCATGGATTCAGTTTTTGTGAGATAGAAACCTGTTACAAGCAATTTCAATATTCTGTATTGCGAAGCTGTACGATAAACTATAAACTTTGATTATTAAAACCTGCAATGTTTCACAAAGAGGAATGAGCAAAACAAAACCTTGATAAACAAAGAAAAATGGAAATGAAACAATCCGCAGGCGACACAAAAAATATACTTCTCTGCTAATTTTAATGTATGTAATAGATTGTTTATTATTAATAATACCATATCGTATATACAGGCTGTTACAAATTCCCTTCTCACTACAGGAATCTCGGAAACGGTAAGTGGTACGAAGTAGCTTAAATGGGAGCAAGGTTGCGTAACCAGGGGACCAACATTATGCCTCTAAAAAAATCAAGGCTAACATGATTCGTTTTCGAAATATTTGAAAAAAAAAACGAAATTTTGGAAATCCGTTTTTGTTTCATTTTAGCCTTGTTTTAGGTAATATTTAAAAAAGAAGAACACTTTCCCAATGCCACGTTTTGCCCTCTATCGAATGACATAATCAATTTTTATATATAACATTTCGTCTCTCCAGGACCATCACCAACTTCATTTTTTTAAATACGACCCTAGAAATTTTATTACATTTTTGCCTTCATGACCCCCAATACTGTACTGCCTCAGACCGAATCAGATCCAGACGTTTTGTCTCGAAAAATTCATCTTCAGTGTATTTGTTCCTTTATCTAAATGTTTTATTTAGATTTCTTTGTTTATTGAATTATCGTGTACTGTAAGTGTCATTAGACCCTGTGAAATCCATCTAGTTATTTCCAGAATTTCGTTTTTTTTTTTTCAAATATTTCAAAAACTAATCATGTTAGCCTTGATTTTTTAGAGGCATAATGTTGGTCGCCTGATTATTTTACCGTTTTCGAGATCCCTGTAGAGAGAAGCGAATTTGTAACAGCCTGTATATTTTCAAATGATGCAAGAATTGTCATATGGAAAAATTAAGAACCTTCAATTTTGTGTCATTTTTTATATCCAATTTATTAGTTGTCCCATGTTTTTAATATTTATTAAGGATAATATGAGGAATAACATAAAATAATCTTTACGTAACATTAAACAACACATTTGGTATGCACCTTTTAAAAAAGTTAAACTTGAATGAAACATATGAACTATTAAAAAGTTGAATCGTTCTTTACAGAGTTGAATTAAGATCAGAATTGTCTAAATAATGTGGCAACAGCAAAAACAAATGTTTCAAATTTCTGTTCTTTCTTGTTCAATATATCACTGTCCAACGAAAAGTTGTCAGGAACCTGAAACAGATCATTGTGTTTCTCTCTGGTGATACCATACCTGGCCTGGTAACTACCGAAATACTGGGACCAGAATTCCTTAAACGTACTTATAAAAATGTTCCACTGGTTTTACTACTGCACCAGGACAGCACCACAATCATCATTTCATTGAAAATGCTTCTAGCTTTGGTTGAGTTTCGTCAGTAATTTTTTGTATTGTCAACTTTTGATTGATCTGCTATAATTTTGCCAGTATCTATGATACAATGACTGTCCATTTTTAGAGTATTTCTGATGTGATTTCGAGTTCCCTCTTTAATAGATTCATCTATTTTGGCCAATACTAAAAATTCATATAAACAGTTTACCAGTACATAGATAGGCTGTATAGGATTCATCTCCATCAAAAAACAATTTTCAGTTATTATTTTCTTCCGGATAACTGATATTTAATATTTAGAAGTCAATTTTGCTATATTTTCAAGTCTAACAATTGCTAGAAAAATAAATAAAAATTAGGGAATATATGAAATAGCGATATTCTAAGCAGTTAAATTTGTAAGTACAAAAAAAGTATATGGGCATTATGTTGCTGTTTAATCGACATGGAATATCTGTTATCAAATACACAACCCACGGAAGATCACCCTTAACGTATTTATGTATTTAATTAGTTTCTTTCCGGTTTATTAATTCCGCACCAGAATAATACTACTGATACTGAACTTGGGGTTTCGAATATACATAAAATACACTATAGCATACAATATGTATCGTGGAAATGGTAGCAACTGTGGATCAGACCGTTAAATGTGCAGCGATCAAACCGCAACCCTTAATTAGACGTGATTAGGCGCCCGGCTGCCACAATCTTCGAATCCACCGGCCACAGTTGAGTATCTCTAGCCGCCATTGCCATACACTTGTGTCCAGTAGTTTGCCTTTACACGGAGAAACCTGCTGTATATTTCCAATGGCAAGCCTAGATGTATTATAAAGTCTAACTAGCATAATAAAGTAGTTTTAATCAAGAGCAAGATTTCAGCGTTGTATGAAATAGATTGTTGGTAATCAATGGTAGGAATTTAGGTCAAAACTCAAAGAAAACATAGTAATTTTTCGTCACCTTTATTGTAACATCTTCACGACAATGAAAAACTGAGATTTTCAGTATGTTTTCCTAGTCGGTGTGGCGTGCATCATCTATAAAAATTAAACTACAGCTTCTTGATGATATTTGTAATAGAAAACTCGTATACGAAAAAGTTCTATCTTCGCGTTTTTTCTTTGTAAATTACTATTACTATTACTATTACAAAATAAGTTAGGGCGGAGGACAATGTCCTGTTATGCCCAAAATATAAACAAGTATTGTACAGCTTTTTACATATACAGAAATTAAGTAGACAAAGAAAAAAGAAAAAAAAGAATTTAGAGACAATGAAATAATAGTAAAGGTATGCGACAAGTGATACATTTTGATACAAATTAATTATCTAATAGATGAGCATCGAGTCTATTTTTGAAAGAGTTCACAGATGGGGCACTAATTACAGTTGTCGGAAGATTATTCCAAACTGCAAAAATTCAACGAAAATGAAAGCCTACCCTGTGTTATTTATTAAAAACTTTAGAAATGTTTTTATGCGACGCGAGATGCAACCTTATAATTTAAGCCGGTATAATCTAATACTAGTAATACTAAAAGAAGTTTAGGTTACACTGTCAAAAAATTTGTGCAGTCAACTGATTTTGTATTTGTATTGAATTCATTATTCACTTAATTATTAAATACCTCATGGACAAAATTATCGAATATTTTTTTTATCACTATTACTCGAATACGATTTTAAATTAACGGTGTAAAATTATACAAGGTGTCCGGTAAGTACCTCCTAATCTCTCGGGAGTGTATAGGGGAGGTCAAAATAAAACTAGTCCTTCCTATAATTTTTTTCCCAATGAGCCCCCTATAGGAGTTATGGGGGGTCAAAGGGGTACCTAGAAATTAACGTTTAGGGTTATAACTTTGAAACCACCCTGTATATTTTAATAANTTTTGTTGTCGTCAACTTTTGATTAATCTGCAATGATTTTGCTGGTATCTATGATATACTGATTTTTAGAGTATTTCTGATGTGATTTCGAGTTCCATCTTTAATAGATTCATCTACTTTGGCCAATACTAAAAGTTCACATAAAATAGTTTACAATCATATAGAATAGGCTGTATGGGATTCATCTCCATCAAAATTCAGTTTTTTAAATTTTTTAAATTATGATTTTCGTCCGGGTAACTGATATTTAATATTTAGAAGTCGTTGGTATATTTTCAAGTTTAACAATTACTAGAAAAATAAACAAAAAATTGGGAATATTCGAAATAGTGATATTCTAAGCAATTCTTTTAGAATTTATTAATTTTAAGTGCAAAAAAAGGAAATGGGCATTATGTTACTTTTTAATCAACATGGAATATGTGCTATCAAATACATAACCCGCGAAAGTTCACCCTTAATGTATAGTCCAATTAAACAAGTCTTTAAATCGAAATTTTGGTCAACTTGCCTGAATTTTTGATATGAGTTAGTTTGAGGTATATTATAACAATAAGTGACAGTAATTTTTTGTTCAACTCCCGTGAAAAAAGATAAAACAAAGGAGTTTTTCAAGATAACTCAAAAGGGGCAAGGGCTAGAAAAAAAGTTTCTCATAAAAGTTGTAAAGCATACAATTCTACATAAAAATGGTATCTTGACTTTTTCTTGTACTATTAAAATTAACAGAGTTAGGGAGGCTAGAAGTTAAGGGAAGATTTCAGAAATTTAAAAAATCCATAACGAGCAGAAAAATGAATGAATTTTGTAATTTTTTTTTCGATCTAATCTAAAAAATGTAACCTTTCTTTTCAGAGAAATAGATATGTTTTTTAATTTTTAATAAGAGATAACAATTTCAAATTTGTTGTTCACCCCCTTAAACAGAAATTTTAACGAAAACCTCGAAACAGGTCAATTTAATTTTGTCAATTTGTTTACATAAATCATATTTTTAATTCTTTTTGAGTAAATATGATTTTTTTATAAATAAAAAATATAGTTTTTCTGAAATAAAAAATAAGGGTAGCAACCCCCAAACACGGAATCACTTGCGAAATATTTGTTTTTTATCATAAGTAATTTCCATTTTGTTTCATTTCAAAATATTGATTAGAACCCCAGAAATTTTGAAAAAACTGTTTTGGGGGGCGAACTTTGAGGGTGTATTTCACCCCGTAAATATGTTTTTCCGCCGATAAAAAAAATACGTGTCTCTTTACATTTTTTAGAGTAGATTGAAAAAAAATACAAAATTCATTCGTTTTTCTGCTTGTTATGATTTTTTTAAATTTCTGAAATCTTCCCTTAACTTCTAGCCTCCCTAACTCTGTTAATTTGAATAGTACAAGAAAAAGTCAAGAGGCCATTTTTATGTAGAATTGTATGCTTTACAACTTTTATACGAAACTTTTTCTAGCCCTTACCCGTTTTGAGTTATCTTGAAAAAACCCTTTGTTTTATCTGTTTTCATGGGAGTTGAACAAAAAATTACTGTCACTTATTGTTATAATATACCTCAAACTAACTCATATCAAAAATTCAGGCAAGTTGACCAAAATTTCGATTTAAAGGCTTATTTAATTGGACTAGTATTTATGTATTTAATTCGTTCCTTTCCGAAGTTTATTAATTCCGCACCAGAATAATACTACTGAACTTGGGGTTTCGGATATACATAAAATACACTTTAGCATACAATATGTATCGTGGAAATGGTAGCAACTGTGGATCAGACCGTTAAATGTGCAGCGATCAAACCGCAGCCCTTAATTAGACGTGATTAGGCGCCCGGCTGCCACAATCTTCGAATCCACCGGCCACAGTTGAGTATCTCTAGCCGCCATTGCCATACACTTATGTCCAGTAGTTTCCCCGTTACACGGAGAAACCTGATGTATATTTCCAATGGCAAGCCTAGATGTATTATAAAGTCTAACTAGTATAACAAAGTAGTTTTACTCAAGAGCAAGATTTCAGCGTTGTATGAACGAGATATATGCTACATAGATTGTTGGTAATCATTGGTGGGAATTAAGACCAAAACTCAAAGAAAACACAGTAATTTTTTCTTTGCCGACGTTTCGTCACCCTTATTGTAACATCTTCAGCACAATGAAAAACTGAGATTTTCAGTATATTTTCTTAGTCGATATATGTAAAAGTCTTGGACAGTTATAGATAAAACCATATACAGGGTGTGGCGTGTATAATCTATAAAAATTAAACTACAGCTTCCTGATGATATTTGTAATAGAAAACTCCTATACGAAAAAGTTCTATCTTCCCGTTTTTATTTTTTGTAAATTAAAGTTCATTTATTCAGCGAAAATGAAGGCCGACCCTGTGTTGTTATTTATTAAAAACTTTGGAAATGTTTTTATGCGACCCGAGATGCAACATTATAATTTAAGTCGATATAATCTAATACTAGTAATACTAAAAGAAGGTTAGGTTACATTGTCAAAAAATTTGTGCAGTCACGTGATTTTGTATTTGTATTGAATTCATTATTCACTTAATTATTAAATATTAAGCATCGTCCATCTACCCATCAGTGTTAAAAAGTGAAAGATTCCAGACAAAAGTTTTTATTTTGTAATTCCACGATAGTCAGTGTAGCAATTTTTATAAGTAAAAAATAAGAATAGCGTGCCGATTACATTAAAAACGAGATTTTTATTTCTTACTTTGTTTAATTTTTTTAGTTTGTGCACAAACTAGTTTTACAATGAACCGAGAAAACAATGCATTTACTATTTCCAAACGTATCATTATGATATTAGTGTATGGTGCAGCCGGAGAAAATGCGCTCGTGGCGACTAGGTTATACCGGGAACGATGACCACAACGTCACCCCCCCCCCCCCCACACGTGCAAAAACAATCCTACAGTGCGTTCAGCGGCTTGCGAGATACGGGAAGTGTTATTTCTCAAGGAGAAGGACGTGGTCAGCAAGTGAACCTTAATGTTGAAGATGCAATGTTGGAAAATTTTTACGAAGACCCCACAATTAGTACTCGACGACTCGCAGAGCAAGTAGGAACATCATCTCGTACCGTACATTGCATATTAAGGCGCCAGCTATTGCTCCCCTATCATCTGCAACCAGTTCAACAGATTTTACCCCCGGATTGTGATCAACGAATGCGTTTTTGCAGATGGTTTTTACGGCAGTGCGCCAATCAAGTAGACTTTCCTGCTTATGTTTGTGTAACAGACGAGGCGACATTTACCCGTGCTGAAGTGAATTTCCTTAATATGTACATATGGGCCGATGAAAATCCTCACACGATTAGGGAAACTCATTTTCAACATCGATTCTCAGTAAACGTTTGGGCTGGCATAATAGGCGATGTACTTGTGGGTCTCTATTTCTTTGAAGGACGACTAAATGGACCAACATATGCTGACTTTTTGGAGAACCGGTTGCCTGAATTATTAGGCGATGTGGCATTACAAGTTCGGGCACGCATGTTTTATCTTCAAGATAGGNATCGTAGAGCTCCATGTGTAATACAACGTACGAAAATTTTATTAAAATATACAGGGTGGTTTCAAAGTTATAACCCTAAACGTTAATTTCTAGGTACCCCTTTGACCTCCCATAACTCCGTTAGGGGGCACATTAGGAAAAAAATTATAGGAAGGACTAGTTTTATTTTGACCTGCCCTATAGACTTCCGAGAGATTAGGAGGTACTTACCGGACACCCTGTATATGTGTTGATATTATTCATTTAGTAGGTGAATACACTCAATTGTTTTATAATGTTTTGACAATTAATTCATTTTAATGGAGTTATTTTATATCACGCGTATTGTCACTTAAAAATTCCTCACATAATTCAAGAAACCTAGTGAA
Source organism: Anoplophora glabripennis (assembly GCF_000390285.2). Taxonomy (NCBI): domain Eukaryota; kingdom Metazoa; phylum Arthropoda; class Insecta; order Coleoptera; family Cerambycidae; genus Anoplophora; species Anoplophora glabripennis. The sequence goes on along the minus strand of NW_019416267.1, from coordinate 931,980 downwards.
TTAAGTTATTTGTAGTGAAGCTTAGCTTTTAATTTGTTGTTTCCTCTATTTAAAAATAAAATATGCCACCAGTAAGACACTGCAGTGAAGCTGAGGCGGCGCAAATTATAATTCTACATGAAGAAGGGTATAGACAAAAAGATATTGCACTACGTCTCAGGAGAGGTCAATCTACAGTATCGAATATTTTAAAAAGGTATCAAGAGACTGGAGAATTTGTGCGAAGGCCTGGTCAAGGGGGCAAAAGGTGTACAACAGCAATTGATGACCGGTTTTTGATCCTTACTTCTGCCCGAAATCGCACATTGATATCCACACACCTCAAAAATGAGTTATTAAATGTTAGACAAGTTAATGTTAGTTCGAAAACTGTTAGACGAAGAATGAAACAAATAGGTTTAAAGCCAAGACGGCCTGCCAAAGTTCCACGACTTCTCCAAAATCACAAAACTCAGCGATTAGAATTTGCCAGAACGCATATTCAGTGGGATATCGAGAATTGGAAAAATGTTCTGTTCACTGATGAGACTAGAATACAATTATGGAAGCCAGATGGACGAAATCACGTCTATAGAAGAGTTGGAGAACGATATAACAGCTGCAATCTCATACAGACTGTTAGTTTTGGAGGTGGCGGCATAATGCTTTGCGGAGGCATAAGTTGGGAGGGACGCACCGAACTCGTGGAAGTCATTGGACGAATGACCAGTGACTGGTATATCGAAAACATTCTCCAAGATCACGTTTTGCCATTATAGGTCACATTGGATACGACAGGTTCGTATTTATGCACGACAACGCGCGACCACACGCAGCTGGCATAGTGCAGATTCAAAAATTAGAATGGCCGCCATGTAGCCCAGACTTAAATCCTATTGAACACTTGTGGGATCAACTAAAACGCCGCATACGACAAAGAAATCCTGTTCCAAATACTGTAGAAGAACTTCGACTTGCAGCACAATATGAATGGAACGCAATTCCTCAAGATTTTATTCAAACTCTAATTAGTAGCATGATGAGAAGGATGCAAGCAGTAATTAGAGCTCGAGGTGGGAATACTCGTTATTAACTATGCTCTATTATTCAAATCAAAAGAGAGTATTTGCTTATTTAAGTAACATTTAAGTTAAAAATAATTATCCTTAATTTTCATATTACTTAGCATAATTTTTTTTTNACGTAATAGCTGTTTTACATTAACAATTTATTGATGAATAAATTGACGAAGTTTTTCATGAATTAATTTACGAATTTATTGGTAAACAGTGTGGTTTTACACCGCTACAGACTTTGCCAAAGTTTTTTGACGTATGAATCAGTTCTACCAATTAATCAAAGAAGCAAATAAATTTCAAAAATGTTACCTTTCCACTCATAATTGTAGTGATACAATAGCGATAGGTACCGTTCCGACACATATTATATAAATATTAGTTTTTGTAAGTAACAAATCAGTAAAAACAATGCAAAACTTGTAGTACGCAACACAATTATTTACATATTCTAATAACATAACCTCATTACTGATCTGAGGCTGGAAATCTGTTGAGCTGGTACTTCTGAACTTCACGAAGAAATTGACGAAAATTAGAACATGCTCTAATTCGTCAAAAACTTGATGAATAAATTCATGAAGTTATTTGACAGCAGATTTGGTGCATTACACTTGTCGAATTTCTTGATGCATTGACTTGATGAATTAATTGATCAATAAATTGTCAATGTAAAACAGCCATTACCGCAAAGTGTTAATAGCAATAAAATACCATATGAATCAAAACAATTACAGCATGGAATCACCAGGTAGGTATTTGAAAATGAGTCACTTATTAAAATCATCAACCAGAACCTCCAAAACGTTGTAGACTACAAACCAACGACCACGAGTAACATTTATAAATACCTAGCGAAAACTTTAATTTCCAGTTTTTGGTTGCAGTATTTGCCTTCAAGAACGTACAAACTTTGATAGTTGATGAGTCAAGGGATGGGCTATAATTTTGTTAAATTACAAATTGTCAACAACTGAAAAAGCTTGTCATCTATTAAAAGTATTTAAACGATATTACGTTCGTTATGTTATGAAAAATTACGCGATTGATAGACACTGGAGCTTATTTTTCCCTTATTAGATACCCATGCAGAATTGTCAACAGATTACGATGATAAATCTGTCGCTCCAATATTTCCGTTGTCAACATGAATCATGTGCGAGTTGAATTTGAATTTAAATATTGTCAAATGCAAACCGGAGAGAAATACTGTCAGTGTCTGCCTGCAGAAGGGGCGTCTTCCTGACGACCTCATTCCATAGGCGACTTCTAACTTCTTCACATCCTACATCCGGTTTTAAACCAACGTTCTTGAGGCGAAGCATACTTGTCAAAGCCATTTCTCTTAGATAAATATCCAGAAATGGCAGACACAGCATTACCTCCATTGCTATGGTAGGTGTTGTACGCATAGCTCCAGTTATGCTCAGACAGGCAATCCTTTGTACTTGGCTCAGCTTTTGTCTAGCTGTCGTCTTTCGGCCCCATAGGCTAACATTGGCCTCACTATGGCAGCGTATATCCACATAACCGCATTTGGTTTCATGCCCCAGGTTTTGCCAACGGTTCTACGGCACTGCTCATAGGACATGTACGCTTTTTTAATCTTCACAAAGGTAGGTTTCGGAAGCATCTAAGTTATATGTCTTAAGTTTAATATCGATAGATCATATCAATAAATTTTAAAAATAATAGTAATAACTCTACTAAGAATTGCTCTAAAATAAAGAAAAAATATATATATTTTTTTGTTTTTGTAACACACACAAAACCATGAGGAACAANTTTCTTTGAAGGACGACTAAATGGACCAACATATGCTGACTTTTTGGAGAACCGGTTGCCTGAATTATTAGGCGATGTGGCATTACAAGTTCGGGCACGCATGTTTTATCTTCAAGATAGGGCTCCTCCACACAGTTCTCGAGAAGTAACGACACTTTTGAATGAAATGTTTCCTCAGCGATGGATTGGACGCTTTGGTCCGGTGCGGTTGCCACCTCCGTTACCCGATCCAACTCCAATGGACTTTTATCTTTGGAGTCACTGGAAGTCATTGGTTTACAGTACCCCAATTGCTACGGTGGAAGAATTGCGCAATCTTGAAGCTGCTGACACAATTAGGGGAATACCTGGAATTTGGGAAAATATTCGCCAAAATTGGGTGCGTCGGTGCCATGCCTGTATCCGCGCTAATGGGGATCAATTTCAACATTTTCTCTAGAAATGGTAAATTTTATTTCATTTTGTTCCATATTTGAATGGAATTTGTTTAGTGCACGCAGTTGACAATTTCAGATGCTTACGGATGTGGTTTTGATTGCGAACTTTTGCAGTAACAACAATGCATTTAAGATAGTAATTACTATTGATTATTATAATAAGAAAATGTTATTTTTTTTTAAATATCTACTTTTCTTAGTTTGTACTTTTGCATTGAAAAATTCCCCAAAATTTGAGAAGTATCATTCTATCTTTCAACGATGATTTGTTTACGCGGCTGGTCTACAGCACGTAACTCATCGTACAACACACGGACAGGACCGTTCCAGAGAAAATATGTTAATCCATAATTCAACAAAAAACGCAAAAATTGAACTTTTTCATATAAGACTTTTCTATTAGAAATTTCGTTAGGAGGCTGTAGTTTAATTTTCATAGATTATACACGCCACACCCTGTATAATAAATTAGTAAAGTAGGTCCAAAATTAAAATTAGGGGACGAAATAGTGATGGTCACCTCTAAGACTACCCTTCACGCAACAAGTGGGATTTGAGTAATAATGCCTAAATCATTGTCTACTCTAACTTCCACAAATCTAAATTTAAATTTTTATTTAAAAAATATTTTGATCCATAATTGAACTTTAATTTGCGAAAAAAACGCAAAAATAGAGCTTTTTCGTATATGACTTTTCTATTACAAATATTGTTAGGAAGCTGTAGTTTAATTTTTATGATTATACACGCCACACCCTATACAGGGTGATTCACAACTTATCCAAAAAAAATTGGGAATAGTAGCGGCATGGAGTCAATATGGTAAAAAATTTTTTGTAAAATCCTTATAGTTTCCGAGAAAAAATGTATTGAAGTTTCTTAGTAGTTGGTGTCAAAAATGGTTTGCTTGTATAGCAATTCGGAATTGCTGGTATCGTTTTAATTTATGGTGAAGCAAGACAACATTTGTATTATGGTGAAGCATTTGTGTTATGGTTTAGCAAGACATTTGTGTTAGTTCGTAGAAACTGAGTAAGACGGACTCAAAGGTGTTTCCATGTTGGTGGATAAAATTTTGAACAATTGTTATTGTAACATCGGGTATGTCAAATGATTTTATTATTTAAAGTCACAAATTAATTTTATTAATTAATAAAGGCAAAAGCAGTTGAATTTACCAATATAAAACAGGTGCTATAAAATTCTATTTATTTCTTTCCTCACGAAAGTTTTTGTCCGTTTTTATCACACCATCATGCTGGTCGCATTGTGCGAGGTCAGGTTTTACAGTGGACCAGTTTCCAGTGCCGTGCAGAAGTGTATTTTTAAATCATTTTCGAACTGCCCTTTTTTATTTTTTCCTTACAAAATTGTATTTGTAAGGGTCCCTTGTGCATCCACAATTTTTTTTTTGGATAAGCTCTGAATCACCCTGTATATAGAAACATGAGAGTGGGTACACATCTAAACGACCAGTAACGGCATTCGAAACGGTATAGTTAACTATATTTTATTAATATCCATCTTTAATAGTCCTTAACAGTCAGCTGTCACGCTCTCTTGGGACACACGGTATATTTAATTCAATGAAATGATTAAATTAATTCCCTATTGTGAGCCTATATTTACAATAAATATAATTATTGTTTGGGAAATACTGAATCGGGTATAGCTTAAAAGATGTATAACTGAGAACCTAATACCGTTCTCTGTATGTATAAAACACATACCGCAACTCGTCAATGCCGGGTGAGGCCACGTAACTGCCCTTCTCCCATTCCGACGTCCACGGTCCTCCATATTTGTACAAAGAAAATCTGTTGGGGCGCCGAAATTTGCACAGTTAGAAAAGGGAATATGCGATAACGGAATAACCCCAATTAAGGAAATGTTTATAATACGCAGGTATCCCGCTTTTAATAAACATCAGTTTGTGGATGGAAATACACATTTCCTGTCTTTATGAACATATATTCTAGATCCCTTCATTTCGCAGATACAGGATGTAGGCGTAGACTGAACATAACTTAAATACAGTTGTATGGAAAAGACTTTCGATAAATATTTTTCCAATGTAGAAATAAACTAAATAAAATTGAGATCCTCTTTTAATCAACAGTATTTAAAAAAACAAATTAATAAATTTATCAGACAATTTCCTGATTTGCATAGTGAGGAAAAATTAATAGAAGCTCGTGTACTAAATAGTAGTAAATATTTTAATCGCCCAATTTTTACATTCACTGTGCATTTCGATTATTTAGGCAGAAATATGTATCTATATAATAGCTGTTTTACATTGACAATTTATTCATGAATAAATTGACGAAGTTCTTCATGAATTAATTCACGAATTTATTGGTAAACAGTGTGGTTTTACACTGCTACAGACTTTGTCAAGTTTTTTGACGTATGAATCAGTTCTACCAATGAATCAAAGAAGCAACAAATCAGTAAAAACAATGCAAAACTAGTGCGACGTCATATTCCAATAACATAACCTCATTACTGATCTGAG
>NW_019416267.1:915543-921919 GCF_000390285.2 Anoplophora glabripennis | reverse complement strand
AACAAATTAGCGTATTTCGGATATTACGTGGGTTGGAAAAGGCCAATTTTGATGCGGTAGAGCCCATTCTTCTTCTGATTAGTTGTACCTTAACTTTGGGAGACTCCCACCGATCTTCATTTGTTTATTGATTTTTATTCGATCATTAAGAGCAAATTAGGCAATCGGACTGGGAGAGGGGGATTTTCACGCGGTAATCGACGCTCTTCTCGTACTTGGATTACAAGGTGATCCAGAACCACTAAGGGCCACTAAGGGCAGACTGATTTTCATTTGTTCATTGATCTTCAATGAATTAGTATATACAAATTCGGGCTGTTATCTGTGAGCTGGACGAGAAAAGTCTGATTTTTATGGAATAAGTCACTTTGATCATCATCCGGGATATTCCAAAACCGTTAAGGTCCGAATGATCTTCATTTGTTTCTTTTTACTAATTAATCATTATAAAAAAATTACACGTGCAATCTGTAACTAAGACTTAGAATGGATAATTTTTAATCAAAGAGAAGTGGATAACATTTATTCATAATGATTCATGTTCTATATGGTCTTCAGCTTTTTGAGAATTCACTTCCTGCATTAGGGTCTTGAACTTTCTATATAAAACCACGTTCATCCCGTCCAAATCGGCTAGTCCTACTCCCGACCGCAGATATCACGTCTAATTTGTTTATAACAATCAAATAAAAACCGATAAACAAATGAAGATCGGTGGGGGTCCTTTACAGTTAAAGTACAACTAATAAGAAGAAGAATGAGCTTTACCGCATCAAGATTGGCCGTTTCCACCCCATGTAATATCCGAAATACGATTATTTGTTAATAATAATTGATTATTTATAAATAAACAAATTAGCGCCGCATGGGACGTTGTAGACTTTGATGTACATGCAATTACGAAGAGAACGTACTTTGTCCCATGAAAATCGAACCTTCTTTATGCAATTTCGAGGTTCGGCCCTATTTTCGTCTAATTTTCCTGGACTATAATACAAATAACAAAAAAGCAATACTCATGAATCAAATTTAAAATATGTCTAGAGCACGCGTATATCTACTTTTAGCTGTCATTGGGTAAGTTAGATTCCTTTTTAATTCTGCATAAAAATGTTTTTTTTTTCTTTCCTATTCGCTATCATCAGGGAAAAGAAACTACAATATACAGAATGAGTCGGGAAAATCGCACCAAACTCCAGGAATGGATTCTATACGTCAAAATAATAAGAAGAAAACTCAAATATTGTTATGCGATTTCATTTGTTTTCAAGTTATAGCGCAATTACAACTTAAAAAATAGGATAATTGTGAGTGTCATTTTATGTTGCAATAGTTTAACATTTAATTACACGTTTGTATGATCAAAGTGTTACAAAATCCAAGAGCTTATTCAAATTTGGTGTCAGATAAAAATGTATTTATGAGAGTTTTCCATAAACTGTGCGAAACCGCTTTCCAGTGCTAGTATTACATCTGATCGAATTCATCGGTAAGTTTAGAAGAAAAATCGGCAGTAGCAGAGCATAAGGTGGACAGGGACACACAGTGGATCTGATTGTGAGTGAAGCCAACATGGTGGTGAGAGAGAGAGAGAGAGAAGATTTTGTCCCCGACTATACAGAGAAGCATTAGAAATTTACAAAAATCCGAACAATTTCAACAGGGACGGTGGCGTATCCGTGAAAGCAACCCACATCAAATATAAATAGTGACAAGATTAGTAGATCTCCAGTTCCAGAGTAATGTATGTCTCTCGAAATATCAAGAGTTCTAAATCGACGACTTGGCAACCAGCCCGGAAATCATTCAACCAAGCTTTAGAAGAAGTTGCACATATTCTGGGTCTAGTAGAAGATGATGTCGAAGAAATGCTACTCAATTGGGCATTCCACAAAAAAGAGTAATAAAAACTCTCCACGACCAAGGCTTATATCCATACTACGTACAGAGACGACAACACCTACAACCGGAAGATTATGCTAAGCGTTTCGACATTTGACGAAAGTGGTTCTATTAGTTGGCCTCCAAGATCTCCAGTCCTCACACCACTAGATTACTGTTTATGGGGTTGATTCAAAAATGAAATGTACACTCGGGAGGCACTAATCCGACGTATCATCAATACTGCAGCGCTTATTAAAGAAAGACATGCAGCAATCAGGAGAAGCAGAAAGTATTTAGAGGACAATGGTGGTGTTTTTGAACATTTAGTCAATGAAAGCTATGATGAATAGATTATTAATAAATTTATTTATTTTTTATCGAAATGTACGTTATAGCTTGAAAACAAATGAAAATCGCATAACAATATTTGAGTTTTTCTTATTATATTGACGTGTAGCTTTCACTCCTGGATATTGGTATGATTCTGCCAATTCACCCTGTATAAAAAAACAAATTTCAACATATAAACAAAAGACACTAATATAAATATTTGTTGAAGATTGTTTTTTTATACATATATTTGTAGTTTCTTTTTCCCTGATGGGGAACGGCATAATAGTAAAACATTTTTATGCCGAACTAAAATAGACTCTAATTTACCCCGTTACACCTACCGCTATTCAGTATTATTAATGGATATTCGTCAATAAAATATCTACTTTTGTTTTTATTTTCTACTTTAAGCTTCAAACAATTTGTGATGTTATTATTTCAACATTATATTAAACTTCATGAAATCAATACTTAATGCTTCAGTCGTAGCCATTTCTTGTTAAATATTCTAATTAACCGATATTGAAAATTTGGAAGAAGAATTTAGTAACATCCAAGGATTTCCAAAACAAGTCTCTATCAATTCGCAGAAAATCACACAGACTTCAAAAAGAATGTTGTAGAAAGTCTTAAAACGAAATCTAGCAATTTGAATCTCTATGTAGGTGCTTTTACAAAGAGATTTTAAAATTGTATTCTGTTTTCTCCAATATACTGCAATGAAAAGCATTTCTCATTAATTTCTCCGTTTATACCCTTTATTTTCTCAATTGTCATTATTGCCTCGGATAGTTATTGGAAAATTTTAATTACCACCTGTGTCTACGTAGCAAAAAAAGTGTACTTATACATATAACGCAGATACATAATTAAGTTAAGGTGTGGTTATTAATGTTTTAAATCCTTAAAAAGAATATATATCTTCAAAAGAGACGTCGAGCAGTTACGAGTATGGTCAAATCTAGTGTTATTATCCTAATTTAGTATAATAAATACTCTTCTTAATGTTGATTTTTTTTTCTAAAAATAAACTTTTCTGTATCTGGATAACTTCGCAATGTCTGAAAATATTTTACAAGTTAAGAGAAGTTACTTCTGCCTTCAATGAAATACTGATTTTTGTTCAACGCTTTTATTTCCGTAAAGATTTGAGAATCTAGAAAAATATAATTTTATTAACTTTTTAAGAAGTATTAATACATGTAGAAGAATTTAAACTATATAATATTTTGAAAAATTTTACGTATATTCTGAAAAACATAAATTCTATTTTTTGTAATAAATAGTTACCATAGTCTTGTACCTGGACCAAGAAAATAAATTGCAGGTGAAATTATTGCTAATGCATGCAAAATAATGTTCGAATTTTAAAGCAATAGTTAACGACGTAAAAGTATTAATTATTTTTTATTAAGTTATTGTTTACAGCTTTTCATTCGAACACAATTAAAATTAAGTACTTAAATCAAATGTATTAATCAAATTAAATTCAATTAAAATATAAGGATAGGAGTTACAAATAAAAACCGATAAATATTTTCCTAACTGCCAACGAATATACTTGTATATTATTTGCTAGTTTTTGTAATATAATGAATTCATCCCTTAATAATAATTGGAAGGGAATTCTCGAACAAATTTGTAGTGTAGAATTCACAGGGATTTAGGAATTAAAATGGAATTTAACTGACTTAAAACGAATAAATTTGATACTAGATTTAGTGGCGCTAAATATTATATTGTCTGGAATTTGTGACATTGTTTAGATAGTATTATTTTGTCGGGTATTTTGCCACGCCTAAAAATAAATTAGACTTGATAAACCCCCGTGCCAAAAGGATTAATTTTAATAACCAAAACCTAAAAAGTTCCCGAAAGGTTAACCTTAAATGGTGAGTTTATGTTATATTTTAAAGTTTCCTTAATATTAGGTATTTATTATTATATCATAATTTACGGTTTTTTATGTACTTACGATTTCTTATAGCTGTTTTACATTGACAATTTATTGATCAATTAATTCATAAAGTCGCTTCATCAAGAAATTGGACAAGTGTNAATTACAAACTGTCAACTACTGAAAAAGCTTGTCATCTATTAAAAGTATTTAAACGATATTACGTTCGTTATGTTATGAAAAATTACGCGATTGATAGACACTGAAGCTTATTTTTCCTTTATTATATACCCATGCAGAATTGTCAACAGATTATGATGATAAATCTGCCGCTCCAATATTTCCGTTGTCAACATGAATCATGTGCGAGTTGAATTTGCTTTGACATATTTTCAATGATTTTAACAAGAGAACTTATCCGTACTAAATTTCAACGCATTCCATTGCCTTTTAGTCGCTAAAATTTAATTTAAAGAATTATCTTTGACGCTTTGTATGTCAAAAGCAAAGACGATATACCCCTTCGTTCGCCAGAAAAAAAAATTATATTATTTTTGGTGTTCTAACACCCCCCAACTATGCCGCAACACCCTGCATGACAAAGACAAAATCAATCCTTCTTTATATAGGATAATTCTAAAAAATGTAGCCAAACTTATACGGTGAAAATATATTGTTTGAATCTAATTTACCTAGATACCAAAATGCACCCCAACGACTTACAGCCCCTTAAAATTGAAATAAAAATTGTAAAAATACTAATTTCTTCGACAGGGTGTTAGCAAATAGAGCATTCTTTTGGCTTTTTAATGATATAATACAAGTAAGATAAAATTTTAAAAACAACCCCAAAAAACAACATTTTAATATTTTTAATGAATCTGGCAACACCGCATAATAATTCAAAATTATTATAGAATAGTCTCAAAGCATGGTTTCTCATATCAGGTCATGTAAATATGTAGCCAAAATTATAGAACCTGGGCTGCAGAAAATCCTTATACGTATGTAGAAATCGGTTTGCACCCCTTAAAAGTATACGTTTGTGCAGCGATGTCAAGAGGACGTATAGTTTTTTACGAAATTATAAACGCTAAAAGATATCGAACCCTTATTTTAAAGACATTTTTAGCACAGTTACCTGATGATGAATTACAAGTTAGTTACTTCCAACACGATGGGACAACCGCACATACTGCAAGAGCAACAATTCAATTTTTGGAAGAAACTGATTAGTCGATTATTTTTTGTTTGGATGTCTGAAAAATACTATTTTTAAAACAGCAATGCACAACATCGAAGAATTAGAAACAGCAATTCAGTACAACAGCTGCGAAATAACTATTTCAATATAGCTTACTAAATTATGAGTTTGAATTTATTTTATATTGCAACAAAGTGCAATGGTTTGTAAAAGTAAAATTTTCGTGATGCCATAATAAAAAGTAAACTTTCTAAGTTTATTTTACTCTATACTTAAATAAAAATAATAAACTGTCATAGGTTCACATCGTGTTCTTTTTGCTTTCATAGTAAATATTTGCAATTTGTTCATTAACAAGTGAAATTTGATTTATCATTTTAATAAAGTTAAAAGTATTTCAACGAAAAAACAGTTTAGTAGTTTAATATCGATAGTTCATATTAATAAATTTTAAAAATAATTTTATTTAATTAGGTACATGTAACCCCTTCAACCACTCCATCGAGGTTTAGGTATTTTTAGCTGATATTACCAACCGTGGATTGTTGGTTTGTAAGAATTTATTAAGGTTATGTAGGTACCTATTAAGGAGGTATATCGGGGTCCGAGGGAAGTGAGGAGCGCAGAGGGGTCCTATGCTTTTCTGATGGGACTATGGCCCGCTGCCAATTTGAAAAAGTTAAATTCTATCCTAATTATTTGCGATAAACATTATCTATATAGCAAAGAAATCTACTCATATGCACATAGCATACATATTGACTAATTAACAACATAAAAATATATTTAAGTAGTTTTAAATTATATTTAATGAACGTATAAGACTATGTAGATGTGGCAACAGCGCTAATAATTGACTAGCAGTTGTACACACTGCGAACCTACAGACCTCGGACATCGGAAATATTGCGCGTCAAATTCGGGTAAAGATGCGTACACGTTCAAAAATGTATTGTGTGTAAACTATGTACAATATAATTATTATATATAGCAAATATATCGTATTATCCTCGCGAAGATTTGTATCCTTTATTTAAAATCCGTAAATCATGTGAACT